>NC_045437.1:135080404-135353845 GCF_002776525.5 Piliocolobus tephrosceles
ACGTGGACTTCTACTTTGTGGCTCCATGATTCAGCCCACCACAGTAGTCAGAGAACTCATAAAGGACAATATAATGGAGAAGAGGATAAGAGATGAAGACTCTCAGGAGGTGAGCCTAGAGAGTTGAGAGAGACCAACTCTTATGGACTCTTAAAGGACACACCATTGACACAGAGGATTCCTTTACACCTCCAGTGACCCAAGAATATTGTCAGGCAATCTAACATATACTTTTTAAAAAGTAGATGAAAAAGATGGTGTTTTAATTGATAAGCTCAAAGGATCCCAGAATTTCTTTTCCAATCATATTTCTTCCAAATGGAGGACCCCCAAAGTGTCAGATTAGTAAGCAGCAAAAATGCTTGACAAAGAAATTAATATATAAAACTAATCTAATGCTTAGATTAAAAACATCAAGATTTTTGAAATGTAATTTGAGTACTGTGGAAACTACTTTAACATAATAACTCACATTGTCTATTTTTAAAAGATTCATTTGTCAAAAACGAAATTATTTAGACAACTATTCTCAAGCTTATACTCTTTCTTCTCTAGGACAGAGGCCATGTAAACTCTGCCCATTTCATTCATGATGGCCAAGGCTGACTTTTGAAGGAAGATCTTTAAGCAGTTTCCATCCAATGCTCAGAGCATAACATCAGGTCTCAGTCATTGCTGATTCAGCCTGACCTTGTTCCCTGGTTGGAGAATTAAACAACCCCATTTACTTCCCAGACCCTGTCTGTTCCTTGCAATACAGTGCTAGTGGCAGGAATCCTGCTTTCCTCCCAGGGACTGAGGTTCTGAGTTAATAACTTCCATTATATGTCACTCCCCCAATACTGTAGTCATCCTTTGCTCTTATCAGTAACCCATTTAGGGATGTCCCTAACTTCAGACTTCTTGCTGAGATGCTGTTACCATCTGATAAACTTCTGTAGTGAGTACACAAGATCAGACATGCAAGAAATGTAACTACATTCTTTTCTTTTCTTGAATTGAATTTCTATTCTGAGCTTTCCTTCTTTGTGATAGAAGCTGAACTCATTCAATTTGGAATGTCCTCATCCCTCTTCTTTTCCAGGGTTGCATGGGGCTGTGACATAAGTGGGGAGGAACTGGTAAGAGACACTATCATCTGTCCACATTGGCATCTGGTAAGAGACACTATCATCTGTCCACATTGGCATCTTCTAAAATAACTTCATTCTAACCCAGTCTCTGTAAGATCTCTGTTGTGTCCTCTTCTCCCCAATCCCAGGGATGCTGAAGATCTGGCTCCACTAACTGGCCACAGCTTGGAGTGAGAAGGCCACACCCCTGCCACTCTGAGGGCTGGGAAGGTTGGTGGTCCTACCCAGATGCTCCATATAGTCATTTCTTGACTATTACTCCTGCAGCATTCCAGGTGCAAGGGAAGGCTGGGATCTTAACTACTGTCTGGGGTTTATCCAGAGGTGTGAGAAGCAGATTCTTATTCTCAGCTTCCCTAGGTCCCTCTGGGGTTGCTCTCTCTACATCCAGCCCCAAACTCAGAAGAAGGGAAAAGAATATGAGGCTCCTTCTCTGGAACCCACTCTGGACCAAGTCTCTTTTCCCCACTCTGATTTTCCCTCCCTCCCTTGCTATGGTGTCTTATCTCCTCTCAGGGACAGAGAAACTAGACTCGACTACCTATATTTTTCCAAGTCTTTTTATTTTATATTTGAAGCTTGACTTTTGAAACTCCAAAGTCAGAAATTGTATTCTTTTATTTTGTGTTAGTATTGCCCCGTCCTCTTCCTTGAGGGTAGGAGTTATAGAATATATATCTAACTGTTCTATAAACGGAAGAAAGGCAACAAGATAAAAGGAAGTGAAAGAGAGAAACAGATTAATATATCAAAGCAGTATCCCACTATGCTTTCCTTATGCCAACTGCCTGTGGGCTACATCTGAATTCATCATTTCTACATCCTGCTAGTCTGGTGGAGTTCCACACTAATTGATAGTAGCTCTTCTAGTACCTGGGCTTCCGGTAATTGTACTCTACAACAAATGGAATCCAGTCTGCTGTAATGCACTTGCTCCATCATCCATTCATGCATTCATTCACTCTCTACTTTGATTAGTATATGATGAGTCTTACTAATATGCCAGACACTGTGCCTGGCATTAGGACACAAGGATGATCCTGAACACTAGGATCCTTTTGTGGACAGGACTACTCCATTTTGGCATCATTGGCATTTTGTACTGGGTAATTGTTGTGGGGGCTGTACTATGTGTTACACTATGCTTAGCAGCATTCCTGGCTCTACATACTAGATACCAGTAGCATCCCCCAGTGATAATCAAAAATGTCTGGACATTACCAAATGTCCCTTGGAGAGCAAACTCATCCCTGATTGAGAATCACTGTTCTAGCAGAGGACACAGGCACATAAATAGACCATTACAACACAGCGAGGTCAGTGCATGGATAGAAACACACTAGTTAATATGAAATGCTAATTAAGGCATTTAACTCACTCTAGGCGAGGGTGGGTAGGGTGAGATAAGACAGTGATGCTTGAACAAATAATGCTCAGATAATGTTCTGAACCACAACTCATATTCTCATATTGCTGTTCCACATTTCTGCTCTACCATTCATCATTTGCTTATTCATTCAATAAATATTTCTGAGAACTGACACTAGGAGCAATGCACTGAATGTACAAAAAATAGTAAGATACAGCTCCTGCTTACACAGAAGCCGTGTGTAATTACAGTTAAGACCGTGGGCTCCAGAGGCAGACTGCCTGGTTTCCAATTCCAATCCAAATCTACTACTTGTAAGCTCTGTGACATTGGGCAACTTACTCAAGCTCTCTGATCTAAAATTTCTAATTCTGTAAAACAGCAATAATAATAGCAACTACCTCTTGGAGTTAATCAGATAATTCATATAAATCCCTTAGCATCTGGCCTGGTGAATGGAAAGCATAAAATAAATGGTAGTTGTTATCAGTAATTGTCCAAGTTCTGTATTATAATGAGAAGGTCTTGTTCTAAGCCAGGGCCTCTCATCAGTGCCACTGCAGTTAATTGGATTATATCTAGTCCTATCCTGAGATGTGACAAGCAGAGACTCAGTATCTTGTCATCATTGGATTTCCATTAAAATACCATTAAGATTAAAAGTACTATAAAATCTTAATTAGGGCATTAATTTTCACAGTAATAAATTAAAATTTTCAGGTCAGCTACAATAACCATAATAAACCCAAGAAAAGAGAGAAAGAAAGAAAAAGTCTGAAAACCAAACCACATAGTCTCAAATTTTAGCCTCATTTCTCAGTTGATATTTTCATCAAAAAGTATTTTTCTTCCATTTTAATACACAAATATTAGTTTGAAGACTCTATTTTCTCCCAGACTTTGTGCAATTTTTGGCACATGTTTGAGCATAACAATTACTCAGCAAAGAGAAGCTTGGGGATGGTTTAATAACAGTCTTCAAATGTATGAAAAGTTATTACACGGAACATGATGACCAGCTGTTCCCTACTTTCACAGAGGACCAAGAAAAATGAATAGGCTGAAAATTACAGGGGCTGACAATTTGAGGTAGACTCACTGAAGAACTTTGCAGAGCATAAAGTCACTGTAGAAAACCTAAAAAAAAAAAAAAAAGACAGTTTGGAAAATATAGTATAGCAAAAAGAATACTGAAATTCCAAGGATGTAAGTTCTTGTGCCAACTCAAAACCCATGGCTTTCTGCAAGCCACTGACCCTCTGAAACTGTTTTCTAATCTGCAAAATCTTCCACAAGTTCCTCGTTACACAATGCGGTCATAGTTTAGCCAGAATCTCCCTAAGATTGAATAGTCTGTGGATACAAACGAGGTCACTTTAAATTAGTGGTTGTCAACTGGGGGTGATTTTGCCTTCCAGGAGACATTTGGCAAAGACTGGAGACATTTTAAATTGTAACAAGTAGGGGAGGAAAGGTGCTACTGACATTTAATGAACAAGGTCAGGGATGCTGCCAAATAGCCTACCATGCAGAGGACAGAATCCCACAAGAAATAATTATCTGGTTCAACGTGTGAAGAGTGCCAAGATTGAGAGACTCTTTTCTAGAGTAAGAACTTAACTTTTTCTACGTTGTACATCTGCCCATATAACACCATAGTGCACAGGATTTGCCCACTAATTTTTGAGAGTCCTTGGATATGGTAGCTATTGATATTCATGGAGCATTTCTAGCTCTCTGCCTCTTGAGTCATAGTAAGGCTGCACTTTCCTACTCCCTTTGAAGTTAGGTATGGCCATGTGACTTGTTTTAGTCAATGAAATTTGAATGAAAGTGATTGTGCTTATTTTGAAGTGCTAATGGGTGATTCACTGTGGTCCCATTCCACTATTGCAAGTCTTGGAACCACAGGTCAGGCTCATGATGAAGCCCTTGTCCACCTAGCTTGCTCAGTTACTAAGATGAGCATTATCCTCGACCAACCTTGATGGATGTGTATGTAATATTAGAAGTACATATTTTTCCCCAAATTCAGCAGATCTAAGAATATGAGTGTTATGTAGATACAAAACTATGATTTTAGAAGAGCATGATGTTAAGAGTGTGTAGGTTGTCAAGTTAATCCTCCTTGAGCCAAACCTGGCTCTACTTCTTATTAGCTGTGTGACCTTAAGTAAGTTAACTTCTCCGCATTCTACTTTCCTCATGTGTAAAATGGGGTGATTGATAGCATCTTCCTTTGAAGTCAGATGGGAATATACACATTGAGTAATTAGTAAGGTGCCCTTATTATTAAACACTTTGTAAATAGTGACTCAATCCTCATAACAGCTTTGTGCAGTAATCACTATTATTATTCCCATTGCATGGATGATGAAACTGAGGCACTAAGAGGGTAAATAACTTACCCAAGCCCATAGAACCACCAAATGGCAGAGGCATTCAAACTCAGGCTGTCTGGCTACAGTCCATGCTATTAGCCATAACGCAATGACAGTGATGATGATAATGATGAACATTACATCGTTGTCTTAAAAAATATGATCCGTTGGGCCACAATGAATTACAGACTAGTATATGGCCAGATTCTACCCTCAGAAAGTTCTCAGTCTATTAGGAAAGATGAGACATGAACTTTACAAGTGCTCAGGCAAGGTAGAATGTGATCAGTGCCATAAAACAGAGAAAGATAATTGGCAATTTTATTAAATCTCTCATTTAACCCTCAGTTAACTTGAAGATTCAATTAACCAGAAGCATTACTTATATGTTCCCATTAATCAAGATTTTATAAAATCAGTTGAACTCATTTAACCTTAATAAACAGATGATTGCAATATGGATTGCAGGAGGACTTAGGAGCACAATAACTCAGAAATCAGCTCCATGACTAAGTGCTTTCCTAAGAGCAAAGGAAACACTGCAGGACAGAAAGGGAGGAGGAGAGAAAACAATGAGTGCTTAGCACAACACAGTAAGGAAGGGGAGAAAATCTTGGTTTGTGGAGGACTGAGTAGGTCAGAGGAGAAAGAAAAACCCTTTGGCACTACTGCTTTATCTGAGTAATGTCTGTCAGAGCAGATGGCCCTGCTCTTCTAGCAGACAGTCCAAGGGACAGTAACTGGTGAGACAAGGTGTGCCCATCTATGTAAAACCATTGTGAGCATGGACAATCACTTTAAATTAGTGGTTTATTTATTTTGAGCCCCCAAGCATTGAGGCCCCAAGCATGATCATAAGGAATGGTGAAGAACTCAAAAGGTCATGACATTTAGGACACATGCAGAGAAACCATGGAGATTACATTCATTGCTTCTCCTGTATAAGGTAACCTTTCCCTCCATCCTGGGAAATCCAATTCATCCTTCAAGGCCCAAGTGCCCTAAGAATTGTTTTATAAATGTTCCACAAAGAATTAAATTGTTTCTTTTTCTCTATTTACATGGCTCTCCATTTATGTGTACTCTATACTAGTTTTCACACTGAAATTTATACAATAGCCTTTTCTAGAAAGGAAAGAACAATGTGGTTTTTAATAGTTATAGAAAGTTTTGTAAAGATTACTATATTCCACCAAATACAAAGATCTGGAGCACATCTCTCTACAGACAACTATAACCCTTTTCTAGTTTTATGAGTCTAGCGTCAATGCTTGTGACTCAGTGATACTCAATGAGTATGTATCTTGTGGTGAAAATTTCATGGTGTTTCTTCCTCAGTCTTCTTGAATAATGAAATAAGAAGATTGTGTCCCAAGAAAGAGCGTCCAACACTCAAGCAGAGACGTGAAGCTTTGGTTATGTATAGAGAGAGAGGGAGTGAGGTGCAAGAATTCAGATCTCCCTTAGGAGTAAGAGTAATCCTATTGACATATGGCAACAATGAACCAAAAGTACATGAAATTGAATCAATTTCTCCCATTTTAAGAGCATACTAAGTCATACTAACAATGAAGCTAGAACACACACCTTGAAGATATTTTTGTTTTCTTTCTTTTTCTGAGACAGAGTCTTCCTCTGTCACTCAGACTGGAGTGCAATGGCGCAATCTTGCCTCACTGCAACCTCCACCTCCCGGGTTCCATCAATTCTCATGCCTCAACCTCCCACGTAGCTGGGATTAGAGGTGCCTGCCACCACACCAAGCTAATTTTTCTTTTTCTTTCTTATTTATTTATTTATTTATTTATTTATTTATTTATTTATTTTTGGTTTGTTTGTTCTTTAGTAGAGACAGGGTTTTGCCATGTTGGCCAGGCTGGTCTCAAACTCCTGACCTCAGGTGATCCACGTGCCTCAGCCTCCCAAAGGGCTAGGATTACAGACATAAGGCACTGTACCTGGCAAAGATATTTTTCTTAATCCCACCTAGCTGGAGTTCATCTTCCCTGTCCCCTTTTGCTTATGCCATTTTATACCACCATTTTAGCACTTTTAGTTGTTGTGGCCGTGTCTGCCTCCCCAAAAGACTGTGAAGCAAAGGCAACAATTAAACTTTACTTATGTCTCTTGAAGTGAATTGAAAAGACAACCTCACCAATCAGTTTTTCTTTTTCTTTTTTTAATTATACTTTAAGTTCTAGGGTACATGTGCACAACATGCAAGTTTGTTACATATGTATACATGTGCCATGTTGGTGTGCTGCACCCATTAACTCGTCATTTACATTAGGTATATCTCCTAATGCTATCCCTCCCCCTCCCCCCTCCCCACAATAGGCCCTGGTGTGTGATGTTCCCCTTCCTCTGTCCAAGTGATCTCTTTGTTCAATTCCCACCAATGAGTGAGAACATGCGGTGTTTGGTTTTCTATTCTTGCGATAGTTTGCTGAGAATGATGGTTTCCAGCTGCATCCATGTCCCTACAAAGGACACGAACTCATTCTTTTTTATGGCTGCATAGTATTCCATAGTGTATATGTGCCACATTTTCTTAATCCAGTCTGTCACTGATGGACATTTGGGTTGATTCCAAGTCTTTGCTATTGTGAATAGTATTGCAATAAACATATGTGTGCATGTGTCTTTATAGCAGCATGATTTATAATCCATTGGGTATATACCCAGTAATGGGATGGCTGGGTCAAATAGTATTTCTAGTTCTAGATCCTTGAAGAATTGCCACACTGTTTCTCACAATGGTTGAACTAGTCTACAGTCCTACCAACAGTGAAAAAGTGTTCCTATTTCTCCGCATCCTCTCCAGCACCTGTTGTTTCCTGACTTTTTAATGATTGCCATTCTAACTGGTATGAGATGGTATGTCATTATGGTTTTCATTCACATTTCTCTGATGGCGAGTGATGATGAGCATTTTTTCGTGTGTCTGTTGGCTGTATAAATGTCTTCTTTTGAGAAGTGTCTGTTCATATGCTTTGCCCACTTTTTGATGGGGTTGTTTTTTTCTTGTAAATTTGTTTGAGTTCTTTGTAGGTTCTGGATATTAGCCCTTTGTCAGATGAGTAGATTGTAAAAATTTTCTTCCATTCTGTAGGTTGCCTGTTCACTCTGATGGTAGTTTCTTTTGCTGTGCAGAAGCTCTTTAGTTAATTAGATCCAATTTGTCAATTTTGGCTTTTGTTGCCATTGCTTTTTGTGTTTTAGACATGAAGTCCTTGCCTATGCCTATGTCCTAATTGTTATTACCTCAGTTTTCTTCTGTAGTTTTTATGGCTTCAGGTCTAATATTTAAGTCTCTAATTAATCTTGAATTAATTTTCATACAAGGAGTAAGGAAAGGATCCAGTTTCAGCTTTCTACTTATGGCTATCCAATTTTCCCAGCACCATTTATTAAACAGGGAATCCTTTCCCCATTTCTTGTTTTTGTCAGGTTTGTCAAAGATCAGATGGCTGTAGATGTGTGGTATTCTTTCTGAGGGCTCTGTTCTGTTCCCTTGGTCTATATCTCTGTTTTGGTACCAGTACCATGCTGTTTTGATTACAGTAGCCTTGTAGTATAGTTTGAAGTCAGGTAGCATGATGCCTCCAGCTTTGTTCTTTTGGTTTAGGATTGTCTTGGCAATGCAGGCTCTTTTTTGGTTCCATATGAACTTTAAAGCTGTTTTTTTCCAAATCTATGAAGAAAAGCATTGGTAGCTTAATGGGTATAGCATTGAATCTATAAATTACCTAGGGCAGTATGGCCATTTTCATGATATTGATTCTTCCTATCCATGAGCATAGTATGTTCTTCCATTTGTTTGTGTCCTTTTTTATTTCACTGAGCAGTGGTTTGTAGTTCTCCTTGAAGAGATCTTTCACATCCCTTGTAAGTTGGATTCCTAGGTATTTTATTCTCTTTGAAGCAATTGTGAATGGGAGTTCATTCATGATTTGGCTCTCTGTTTGTCTGTTATTGATGTATAAGAAAGCTTGTGATTTTTGCACATTGATTTTGTATCCTGAGACTTTGCTGAAGTTGCTTATCAGCTTAAGAAGATTTTGGGCTGACACGATGGGGTCTTCTCAATATACAATCATGTCATCTGCAAAAAGGGACAATTTGACTTCTTCTTTTCCTAATTGAATGCCTTTATTTCTTTCTCTTGCCTGATTTCCCTGGCCAGAACTTCCAACACTATGTTGAATAGGAGTGTTGAGAGAGGGCATCCTTGTCTTGCACAAGGTTTTCAAAGGGGATGCTTCCAGTTTTTGCCCATTCAGTATGATATTGGCTGTGGGTTTGTCATAAATAGCTCTTATTATTTTGAGATACGTTCCATCAATACCGAAATTATTGAGAGTTTTTAGCATGAAGGGCTGCTGAATTTTGTTAAAGGCCTTTTCTGCATCTATTGAGACAATCATGTGGTTTTTGTCTTTGGTTCTGTTTATATGCTGGATTACATTTATTGATTTGTGTATGTTGAACCAGCCTTGCATCCCAGGGATGAAGCCCACTTGATCATGGTGGATAAGCTTTTGGATGTGCTGCTGGATTCGGTTTGCCAGTATTTTATTGAGGATTTTTGCATCGATGTTCATCAATGCATCAATGAAATGGGATATTGGTCTAAAATTCTTTTTTTGTTGTGTCTCGGTCAGGCTTTGGTATCACGATGATGCTGGCCTCATAAAATGAGTTAGGGAGGATTCCCTCTTTTTGGATTGGAATAGTTTCAGAAGGAATGGTTCCAACTCCTCCTTGTACCTCTGGTAGAATTCGACTGTGAATCCGTCTGGTCCTGGACTTTTTGTGGTTGGTAGGCTATTAATTATTGCCTCAATTTCAGAGCCTGCTATTGGTCTGTTCAGGGATTCAACTTCTTCCTGGTTTAGTTTTAGGAGAGTGTAAGTGTCCAGGAAATTATCCATTTCTTCTAGATTTTCTAGTTGATTTGCGTAGAGGTGTTTATAGTATTCTCTGATGGTAGTTTGTATTTCTGTGGGGTCGGTGGTGATATCCCCTTTATCATTTTTTATTGCATCTATTTGATTCTTCTCTCTTTTCTTCTTTATTAGTCTTGCTAGCAGTCTATCAATTTTGTTGATCTTTTCAAAAAACCAGCTCCTGGATTCATTGATTTTTTTGGAGCGTTTTGTGTGTCTCGATCTCCTTCAGTTCTGCTCTGATCTTAGCTATTTCTTGCCTTCTGCTAGCTTTTGAATGTGTTTGCTCTTGCTTCTCTAGTTCTTTTAATTGTGATGTTAGGGTGTGAATTTTAGATCTTTCCTGCTTTCTTTTGTGGGCATTTAGTGCTATAAATTTCCCTCTACACACTGCTTTAAATGTGTCCCAGAGATTCTGGTATGTTGTATCTTTGTTGTCATTGGTTTCAAAGAACATCTTTATTTCTGCCTTCATTTCGTTATGTACCCAGTAGTCATTCAGGAGCAGGTTGTTCAGTTTCCATGTAGTTGAGTGGTTTTGATTGAGTTTCTTAGTCCTGAGTTCTAGTTTGATTGCACTGTGGTCTGAGAGACAGTTTGTGATAATTTCTGTTCTTTTACATTTGCTGAGGAGTGCTTTACTTCCAACTATGTGGTCAATTTTGGAATAAGTGTGATGTGGTGCTGAGAAGAATGTATATTCTGTTGATTTGGGGTGGAGAGTTCTGTAGATGTCTATTAGGTCCGCTTGGTGCAGAGTTGAGTGCAATTCCTGGATATCCTTGTTGACTTTCTGTCTCGTTGATCTGTCTAATGTTGACAGTGGGGTGTTAAAGTCTCCCATTATTATTGTATGGGAGTCTAAGTCTCTTTGTAAGTCTCTAAGGACTTGGTTTATGAATCTGGGTGCTCCTGTATTGCGTGCATATATATTTAGGATAGTTAGCTCTTCCTGATGAATTGATCCCTTTACCATTATGTAATGGCCTTCTTTGTCTCTTTTGATCTTTGATGGTTTAAAGTCTGTTTTATCAGAGACTAAGATTGCCACCCCTGCTTTTTTTTTTTTTTTGTTTTCCATTTGCTTGGTAGATCTTCCTCTATCCCTTTATTTTGAGCCTATGTGTGTCTCTGCATGTGAGATGGGTCTCCCAAATACAGCAAACTGATGGGTCTTGACTCTATCCAATTTACCAGTCTGTGTCTTTTTAATTGGACCATTTAGTCCATTTACATTTAAGGTTAATATTGTTATGTGTGAACTTGATCCTGTCATGATATTAGCTGATTATTTTGCTCACTAGTTGATGCAGTTTCTTCCTAGCATCGATGGACTTTACATTTTGACATGTTTTTGCAATGGCTGGTACCTGTTGTTCCTTTCCATATTTAGTGCTTCCTTCAGGATCTCTTGTAGGGCAGGCCTGGTGGTGACAAAATCTCTTAAGCATTTGCGTGTCTGTAAACGATTTTATTTCTCCTTCACTTATGAAACTTAGTTTGGCTGGATATGAAATTCTGGGTTGAAAATTCTATTCTTTAAGAATGTTGAATATTGGCACCCACTCTCTTCTGGCTTGTAGAGTTTCTGCCAAGAGATCTGCTATTAGTCTGATGGGCTTTCCTTTGTGGGGAACCCGACTTTTCTTTCTGGCTGCCCTTAACATTTTTTCCTTCATTTCAACTTTGGTGAATCTGACAATTATGTGGCTTGGAGTTGCTCTTCTCATTGAATGTCTTTGTGACATTCTCTGTATTTCCTGAATTTGAATGTTGGCCTGCCTTGCTAGGTTGGGGAAGTTCTCCTGGATGATATCCTGCAGAGTGTTTTCCAACTTGGTTCCATTCTCCCTGTCACTTTCAGGCACACCAATCAGATGTAGATTTGGTCTTTTCACATAATCCCATATTTCTTGGAGGCTTTGTACTTTTCTTTTTACTCTTTTTTCTCTAAACTTCTCTTCTTGCTTCATTTCATTCATTTGATCTGTAATCACTGATACTCTTTCTTCCAGTTGATCAAATGGTTACTGAAGCTTGTGCATTAGTCACGTAGTTCTCGTGTCATAGTTTTCATCTCTATCAGTTTGTTTATGGGCTTCCCTGCATTGGTTATTCTAGTTATCCATTCTTTTTTCAAGGTTTTTAGTTTCTTTGCCTTGGGTACGTAGTTCCTCCTTTAGCTCTGAGAAGTTTGATCAACTGAAGCCTTCTTCTCTCAGCTCGTCAAAGTCATTCTCCATCCAGCCTTGTTCCATTGCTGGCAATGAGCTGTGTTCCTTGGGAGGGGGAGATGTGCTCTGATGTTTTGAATTTCCAGCTTTTCTTCACTGCTTTTTCCCCATCTTTGTGGTTTTATCTGCCTTTGGTCTTTGATGATGGTGACATACTGATGGGGTTTTGGTGTGGGTGTCCTTTCTGTTTGTTAGTTTTCCTTTTAACAGTCAGGACCCTCAGTTGCAGGTCTGTTGGAGTTTCCTTGACGTCCACTCCAGACCATGTTTGCATGGGTATCAGCAGCAGAGGCTGCAGAAGATAGAATATTGCTGAACAGCAAGTGTTGCAGTCTGATTCTCGCTCTGGAAGCTTCGTCACAGAGGTGTACCCAGCTGTGTGAGGTGTGAGTGTCATTCTGCACCTAGTGGGAGATGTCTCCCAGTTAGGCTACTCAGGGGTCAGGGACCCACTTGAGCAGGCAGTCTGTCCATTCTCAGATCTCAACCTCCATGCTCGGAGAACCACTGCTCTCTTCAAAGTTGTCAGACAGGGACGTTTATATCTGCAGAGGTTTCTGCTGCTTTTTGTTTAGCTATGCCCTGTCCCCAGAGGTGGAGTCTACAGAGGCAGGCAGGCCTCCTTGAGCTGAGGTGGGCTCCACCCAGTTCGAGCTTCCTGGCGGCTTTGTTTACCTACTTAAGCCTCAGCAATGGCAGGCGCCCCTCCCCCAGCCTCGTTGCTGCCTTGCAGTTAGATCTCAGACTGCTGTGCTAGCAATGAGGGAGGCTCCATGGGCATGGGACCCTCCGGGCCAGGCATGGGATATAATCTCCTGGTGTGCCATTTGCTAAGACCCTTGGTAAAGTGCAGTATTAGGGTGGAAGGTACCCGATTTTTCAGGTGTTGTGTGTCTCAGTTTCCCTTGGCTAGGAAAAGGAATTCCCTTCCCCCTTGCACTTCCCAGGTGAGGTGATGCCTTACCCTGCCTGCTTCAGCTCTCGCTGGTTGGGCTACAATCACTGACCAGCACTGACTGTCCGACACGCCCCAGTGAGACGAACCTGGTACCTAAGTTGAAAATGCAGAAATCTCCTTGAAGAGGTCGTTTACATCCCTTGTAAGTTGGATTCCTAGGTATTTTATTCTCTTTGAAGCAATTGTGAATGGAAGTTCATTCCTGATTTGGCTCTCTGCTTGTCTGTTACTGGTGTATAAGAATGCTTGTGATTTTTGCACATTAATTTTGTATCCTGAGACTTTGCTGAAGTTGCTTATCAGCTTAAGAAGATTTTGGGCTGACACGATGGGGTTTTCTAAACACACAATCATGTCATCTGCAAACAGGGACAATTTGACTTCTTCTTTTCCTAACTGAATACCCTTGATTTCTTTCTCTTGCCTGATTGCCGTAGCCAGAACTTCCAACACTATGTTGAATAGGAGTGGTGAGAGAGGGCATCCCTGTCTTGTGCCAGTTTTCAAAGGGAACTTTTCCAGTTTTTGCCCATTCAGTATGATATTAGCTGTGGGTTTGTCATAAATAGCTCTTATTATTTTGAGGTACGTTCCATCAATACCGAATTTATTGAGCGTTTTTAGCATGAAGGGCTGTTGAATTTTGTCAAAAGCCTTTTCTGCATCTATTGAGATAATCATGTGCTCAGTGAAATCAAAGAGGACACAAACAAATGGAAGAACATACCATGCTCATGGATAGGAAGAATCAATATCGTGAAAATGGCCATACTGCCCAAGGTTATTTATAGATTCAATGCCATCCCCATCAAGCTACCAATGACTTTCTTCACAGAATTGGAAAAAACTGCTTTAAAGTTCATATGGAACCAAAAAAGAGCCCGCATTGCCAAGACAATCCTAAGTCAAAAGGACAAAGCTGGAGGCGTCACGCTACCTGACTTCAAACTATACTACAAGGCTACAGTAACCAAAACCGCATGGTACTGGTACCAAAACAGAGATATAGACCAATGGAACAGAACGGAGCCTTCAGAAATAATGCCACACATGTACAACCATCTGATCTTTGACAAACCTGACAAAAACAAGAAATGGGGAAAGGATTCCCTATTTAATAAATGGTGCTGGGAAAATTGGCTAGCCATAAGTAGAAAGCTGAAACTGGATCCTTTCCTTACTCCTTATACGAAGATTAATTCAAGATGGATTAGAGACTTAAATATTAGACCTAATACCATAAAAACCCTAGAAGAAAATCTAGGTAGTACCATTCAGGACATAGGCATGGGCAAGGACTTCATGTCTAAAACACCAAAAGCAACGGCAGCAAAAGCCAAAATTGACAAATGGGATCTCATTAAACTAAAGAGCTTCTGCACAGCAAAAGAAACTACCATCAGAGTGAACAGGCAACCTACAGAATGGGAGAAAATTTTTGCAATCTACTCATCTGACAAAGGGCTAATTTCCAGAATCTACAAAGAACTCAAACAAATATACAAGAAAAAAACAAACAAGCCCATCAAAAAGTGGGGAAAGGATATGAACAGACATTTCTCAAAAGAAGACATTCATACAGCCAACAGACACATGAAAAAATGCTCATCATCACTCGCCATCAGAGAAATGCAAATCAAAACCACAATGAGATACCATCTCACACCAGTTAGAATGGCAATCATTAAAAAATCAGGAAACAACAGGTGTTGGAGAGGATGTGGAGAAATAGGAACACTTTTACACTGTTGGTGGGATTGTAAACTAGTTCAACCATTATGGAAAACAGTATGGCGATTCCTCAAGGATCTAGAACTAGATGTACCATATGACCCAGCCATCCCACTACTGGGTATATACCCAAAGGATTATAAATTATGCTACTACAAAGACACATGCACACGTATGTTTATTGCGGCACTATTCACAATAGCAAAGACTTGGAATCAACCCAAATGTCCATCAGTGACAGACTGGATTAAGAAAATGTGGCACATATACACCATGGAATACTATGCAGCCATAAAAAAGGATGAGTTTGCGTCCTTTGTAGGGACATGGATGCAGCTGGAAACCATCATTCTTAGCAAACTATCACAAGAAGAGAAAACCAAACACCGCATGTTCTCACTCATAGGTGGGAACTGAACAATGAGCTCACTTGGACTCGGGAAGGGGAACATCACACACTGGGGCCTATCATGGGGAGGGGGGAGGGGGGAGGGATTGCACTGGGGAGTTATACCTGATATAAATGATGAATTGACGGGTGCTGACGAGTTGATGGGTGCAGCACACCAACATGGCACATGTATACATATGTAACAAACCTGCACGTTATGCACCTGTACCCCAGAACTTAAAGTATAATAAAAAAAAAAAAAGAAAATGCAGAAATCACCCATCTTCTGTGTCGCTCACACTGGGAGCTGGAGGTTGAAGCTGTTCCTATTTGGCCATTTTCACCAATCAGTTTTTCAAATAACAACCCTAACAGCTGAGTCAGACCTCTCCTCTGTGGAGCAATGAAGGATTTCATCCTTACACAAGGGGGCAGATGTGAGCCTCTCCCTTCATTAGAATGAAAGGTGATTGTCTACTGTGGTCACCTCATTGAGTTCCACAGCCTCTGAAATCACTGCAGCCACAAATAGTCAGAGAAGTGAAAGTCTCAAAATTAATATTAGCAAATCTGGGGCCAAACCTTCACTTGTACATTGGATTCACTCTCATTTTCCAGCCACCCTTTTAAACCAATTTTAGCCAAATAATGCTGTGGATATGTGGTCTTAGAAGACTCTTGAACAAATGAATTCCTGGATTGGCATTTCCCTCCTGGGATTTGCTACAAGCTTACACTAAATGTTGCAGATGAGACCTGAAGCCAATCAATGATTTCTTTTGCAGAGTGTATCTGTGTGAGCATATGTATGTGTGACTTGATTCACTCTATTTAGAGTTGTTTCTGCTTCCTACAACACTATCTTCACCTTCTCATTAAAGAGTTTTTATTACCAAGTGTCCATTTCAGTCTATTAAGCACTTTAAGCACTTAGTAATATAATTGGTATGTATGTTTAGACACTTCATATTTCCAGTTAGTGCAAACAAAATTGGACTGCAAAAACACTGGTATGCAACATGACCTTAAATTCTAAAAAATAATAAGAAATTCCTTCTTTACTGTCCCCTTGCAATGCATGCCTTTACTTACTACAATTCCCATTGTTATTACGAAGGGACGATTGTAAACAATTCTGTTAGCAATCTCAGGTAGGCAGTCCAGGAGTTACTGCCTGTTCTCAAAGAGAATAATAAACCAGAAAAATTCACTTAGACATTATGACGTTCATTCCTTACTCAACAAATACTTATTAGGGCATCATCATGTAAAGAGAATCACACAAAGTCTTCTAGGAGGCTTTTGCTCTTACATTGTGGTGCTTACAATTTAGAGCTAGATGTTACCAAATTAATCTTCTTCCCTCCTGTATTTTATAGAAGTGATATCTGAGGCTCTTTTTATTTGACTTGCTCAAGAACCATGTCTAATGAACGTTGTAAACAAAACATTACATACAGAGGCAGAAGTAATCATTTGAAAGATGCATTTGGTTACAGTATTTCTAGCACTAACATCAGCCAAAACTGTGGATGTTTAGTCTTCACCACCTTTGTTACATCCCTTCTATATTCTGCCCACTGAGATCTTCTAACACGTGTTTTAAAGAAGATGAAAACTGTTCTATCCACTATGATTGGCGTGGGGAATTAAATAGAACAGTACCCAAGAAGGAAATAAAGATTAGGTTATAGAGAAAATGTAGGAGACTTTGGCTCCCACTTATGGCAAGGAGGGTCATCCTGGTATTAGCAGCAAAATAATTCAAACAAATCCTCCTGCTGAGGACAGTCAGAAACTTTGGACAAGATATAAAAATGTCTGCTTAAAGGCAGCAGAGATAGTAAAGCTATGAGAAACTACTGGACCAATATACTGGAAAAGAAAATCCAAAGATATGAGCCAGACATTTGGAGCGACCTTTGATTTCAAGGCATTTGCAAAACTAGAATAGACAGTGATGCCAAGCACCACTTTTGACAGCCTCCTGGGGATTGGAGCAAGAGTTGGGGTACAGTACCTGCCAAGTGTAAGCACTCTGGTCAATCCCCCAACTTCATTTTTGACTGAGATTCCAAAACAAATTGCATGCCTGAAAGCAGAGGGAAACTGAACCTTCTCGTGGGCTTCAGGTTAACTTTGAATTATCTGGGTGGGCCAAAAAATAGCAAGCTCTACAACTGGATTAAGATTACCCCAGATAACTAGTACATTCAGGTACCCCGTAGAGGTAAATTAAATTTCTCTCTAAAGGAATATAACATCCTGTTAGGCTTCAAAATAATTTCAAATTCAGTATTAGTCATACAGTAAATACAGTAAGATAAAAGAAAACAGGACAACATGAAAAAGAGCCAGCAGAAACAACAAGTAATAGAAGCATGTCTCCAGGAGTCTCCAGACATTAGAGAAACTATGTTAATACGTTGAAGGGAGGGAAGAAGAGGATTGAAATTTTCTGCCGAGAACTATAAGAACTGACTAGCATCTTTGAGAAACAAACAGAAATTCTATAACCACAACAAAATACGACTATAATAACTCAGCAAAGGAGTTAATATCATATTAGAGATATCTAAAGAGAAAAATAGTAAATCGGAAGGCATATCTCAAATTCTCCAGCAGTCACATGAAAAAGAACAGGTGAAAGGCATAGATGATAGAGGGTGAGGTCTAGGTTCAATGAGAATCTCAGGAAGGCAGGAGAAGACATGGGTCAGAAGAAATATTTGAAACGGGAAGTATTAAGGATTTCCCAAGACTGATAAAGCATGTCAAATCACAGATTTAAGAATTCCAAAGAATCACAGTCAGGATAAAGGAATAGAAACCCCCATGTAGGAAAAACTACTAAAATCCAGAGTGGAAGAGAAAACTCTTACAGTCAGATGGAAAAACCCACAAGATACCTTCAAAAACCAAGAATAATACTTTGGGAGGCCAAGGCAGGCAGATCATTTGAGGTCAGGAGTTCCAGAACACCCTGGCCAGCATGGTGAAACCCTGTCTCTACTAAAAATACCAAAAAAGAAAAAAAAAATGTAGCCAGGTGTGATGGTGCACGCCCATAATCCCAGCTACTTGGGAGGCTGGGGCAGGAGAGAATCACTTGAGTTCAGGAAACAGAGGTTGCAGTGAACCAAGACCGCACCACTGCACTCCATCCTGGGTGGTAGAGACTCTGTATCAAAAAATAAAAATAAAAAAAGGAAGAATAAGAAAGGCAGGTGATTTTCACCAAGAACACAGGAACAAAAGAATCCAGAATGCAATGAAATATTACCCTCAATGTGCTAAAAATGAAAACAAATCAAAACAAGAATTCTATACCCTGCCAATATGTCTTTAAAAATGAAAGCAAAACAGTTCTAGAAGACAACAACAAAAACCTGAAAGAAAGTGTCACCAGCAGACTCCCACTGAAACTGTTAAAGGGCATTCTTTAGAGAAAAGGAAAACAAGATCAAAGATTCAAGGGAAAATGAAAATGGTAAACATGTTTAAATCTACATCAACACTGACTGAATTGAATAGAGAATAAAAATAAACATCAATAATAGCCTATAATTTAAGTGGGATTTAAATGTTGACAAAAAGTTCCAAGATGCTTGCTTGCTTTGTCTAAGTACCAATTAACATTAGAGTTAGCAAGTAAAGAATACATGTTGTAATCTTGTAGCAGTCATCTATCACCACAAAAGTGCTGCATAAAAATAACTATAGAATCTCTGTGGCTTAAAATACTCATCATTGATTGTTACCAATCTGGGTCAGCACAAGCAGCACTGCTTCAGGTGCAGTTCTGTGGGTCTAGGTCTGCTCCAGGTGTCTCTCACCTTCCCTGGGTCAGCAGGCTAGCTGGGCATGTTCTCATGGCAATGGCAGTAGAGAAAGCATATTTCAAGACCCTGCTTGTGTCATGTTTTCTAACATTCTATTCACCAGAGCAAATCTTATTGCCAAACTAAAAGGCAAGTGGTAAGGCAAAAGGTAGCTGGAAATAAAAATCTAAGGTTCAGGAGTGAGGTATGACTTAGAAATATAGCTTTATCAAAACAATCTCATTAAAAAGTAGGCAAAAGATGACCAGGCGCGGTGGCTCACGCCTGTAATCCCAGCACTTTGGGAGGCCAAGGTGGGCGGATCACGAGGTCAGGAGACTGAGACCATCCTGGCTAACATGGTGAAACCCCATCTCTACTAAAAATACAAGAAATTAGCCAGGCGTTTGGTGGGGGCCTGTAGTCCCAGCGACTCGGGAGGCTGAGGCAGGAGAATGGCATTCACCCGGGAGGTGGAGGTTGCAGTGAGCCAAGATTGCACCACTGCACTCCAGCCTGGGCAACAGAGCGAGACTCCATCTCAAAAAAAAAAAAAAAAGAAAAAAAAAGTAGACAAAAGACATGAACAGACACTTCCCAAAAGAAGGCATACACATGGTCCACTAACATGAAAAAATGTTCAACCTCCTAATCATCAGAGAAATGCAAATCAAAACCACAATAAAACATTACACCAGTTAGAATGGCTATTATTAAAAAGTAAAAGAAAACAAAAACAGATGCTGGCAAGGCTGCAGAGAAAAGAGAACACTTATACACTGTTGATAGGAATGTAAATTAGTTCAGCCATTGTGGAAAGCATTTTCAAGACCTCTCAAAGAACTTAAAACAGAACTACAATTCAACCCAGCAATGCCATTACTGGGTATATATCTGATATGGTTTGGATCTTGTGTTCCCACCAAAATCTCATGTTAAATTGTAATCCCCAATGTTGCAGGTGGGGCCTGGTGGGAGGTGATTGGGTCATGGGGGCAGATTTCTCATGGATTGTTCAGTACCATCCCCTTAGTGCTGTCCTCATGATAGTGAGTGAGTTCTCATGAGATCTGGTCGTTTAAAAGTGTATGGCATCTTTCTCCACCTCTTGCCCTGGCTCTGACCATGTGGCATGCCTGCCCCCTGCCCTTACCTTCTGCCATGATTATAAGCTCCCTGAGGCCTCACCAGAAGCTGAGCAGATGCCAGCATCATGCTTTCTGTACAGTCTGTGGAACTGTGAGCCAGTTAAACTGCTTTTCTTCATAAATTACCCAGTCTCAGGTATTTCTTTATATCAGTGCAAGAATGGACTAATACAATATCCAAAAGAAAATAAGTTGTTCTACCAAAAAGACATATGCATTCATATGTTCATCACAGCATATTCACAATAGCAAAGACATGGAATTAACCTGTGTGCTCACCAATGGTGAATTGGATAAACAGAATGTGGTACATATACACATGGAATACTATGTAGTCATAAAAAAGAACAAAATCATGTCTTTTGCAGCAATGTGGATGGAGCTGGAGGCCATTATCCTAAGTGAATTAACACAAAAACAGAAAACCAAATACTGCCTATTTTCACCTATAAGTGGGAATCAAACATTGAGTATTCATGGACACAAAGATGTCAAGAATAGACACTGGAGACTACTAGAAGGGAGAGGGAGGGAGAGGACAAGTGTTGAAAAACTGTTTGGTACTATGCTCATTACTTGGATGATGGAATCAATTTTACCCAAATCTCAGCATCGTGCAATATACCCATGTAATAAACCTACACACACGACCTGAATCAAAAATAGAAGTTGAAATTATACATACATACATTCTTACATATATACATGAGAGACAGCTTTAGACGTCATGAACATATTAGTGGTAGACTAAACTCTGAGACAGGGCAAAATTTCCCTGTCTGCCACCATCCTCTTAAGCGTAGATTTTCATCTTTGTTTCTTTAAAACATTTATTTTCTAGATCTCTATTACATCCCCGTCTTTGAAATAAGCAAAAGAGAAAAAGATCCTGAATGACCTAGCCCATATCTTTTAAACTGGCTAATTCTTGGATAAGCCATTTAATCTTTTCAAATCTCAGTATACTTGTCTGTAAAACAGAGCTAATTATTAAGAACCCTCTCTCAAGGTGCTGGGAGAATTAGCTTGACAGGTATTTAAAGTTATGAGTAGTAATATGTTTTTCATTTGTATAGCAAGACAGGCTAAAGCACAAGGCCCCAAAACTACATCTTATCACATAGATAGGAATGGAATTTAGGAATCAAATTTTTCATTCCTGTGTTCCTTCCTTGGATAAAATATTTTCTGTCCTCTTCTACTCTACCCCAAGCAAAAAAATATAAACAAGAAATGTGTCTTTGAAGAATACAGCACGATGGTCATTGTTTCTGTTCACACTCATTACTTGTACACTATTTTCTATGTGCCTTTGTGAATTAACTTATTTGAATCTTACAACAACCCTGTGAGGTGGGTACTAGTGCAAGTTCCATTTCTATTTATTTATTTATTTATTTATTTATTTATTTATTTATTTATTTATTTATTTTTCTTTTAACTTTTATTTTAGCTTCAGGGGTACATCAGGATTGTTATATAGGTAAACTGCATGTCATAGGGATTTGGTGTAGAGACTATTTCATAACCCAGGTAATAAGCATAACCCAATAAGTATTTTTTCTGCTCCTCTCCCTCCTCCCAACCTCTACTGTCAACTAGGCCCTAGTTTCTGTTGTTTCCCCTAGTGTTCACGTGTTCTGGTTGTTTAGCTCCCACTTGTCAGTGAGAACAGGTAGTATTTGGTTTTCTATTCCTGTGTTAGTTTGCTTAGGATAATGGCCTCCAGCTCCATCCACGTTGCTGCAACAGACATGATTTTGCTCTCTTTTATGGCTGCATATGGTATATGCACCATATTTTTCTTTATCCAGGCTACCATTGATGGGAATTTAGGTTGCTTTCCTGTGTTTGCTATTGTGAATAGTGTTTTGATGAACATATGTATACATGTGTCTTTATGGCAGAGTGATTTATATTCCTTTGGATATACACCCAATAATAGGGTTGTTTGGTTGAATGGTAAAGCTGAGTTCTTTGAGGAATTGCCACACTACTCTCCACGATGGCTGAACTAATTTACGCTCTCACCAGCAGTTCATAAATGTTCCCTTTTCTCTGCAACTTTGCCAGCATCTGTTATTTTTTGATGTCTTATTAATAGTCATTCTGACTGCTGTGAGATGGTATCTTATTGTGGTTTTGATTTGCATTTCTCTAATGTTTAGTGGTGTTAATAATTTTTTCTTATTCTTACTGGCTGCATGTATGTCTTCTTTTGAAAATTGTCTGTTCAGACCAGTCACGGTGGCTCACTCCTGTAATCCCAGCACTTTGGGAGGCTGAGGTGGATGGATTGCTTGAGCTCAGGAGTTTGAGACTAGCCTGGGCAACATGGCAAAACCTCATGTCTACAAAAAGTACAAAAACTTAGCAAGGCATGATGGTGCATGCCTGTAGTCCCAGCTACTTGAGAGGCTGAAGTGGAAGGATCCCTTGAGCCAAGGAGGTGGAGGTTGCAGTGAGCCAAGATGGCGCTACTATACTGCAGCCTGGGTGACATAGTAAGACCCTGTCTCAAAAAAAGAAAAAAAGAAAAATGTATCTGTCATGTCCTTTGCCCAATTTTTAATGGGCTTGTTTGGTTTTTGCTTGTAAATTTGTTTAAGTTTCTTACACATGTTGGATATTAGACCTTTGTCAGATGCATAGTTTGCAAATATTTTGTCCCATTCTGTAGTTTGTCTGTTTACACTGTTGATAGTTTCTTTTGCTGTGCAGAGGCTCTTTAGTTTAATTAGGTCCCACTTGTCAATTTTTTGTTGCTATTGTTTTTGGCCTCTTGGTCATGAAATCTTTGCCAGGTCCTATGCCTAGAATGGTATTTCCTAAGTTATCTTTCAGGGTTTTATAGTTTTGGGTTTTAAATGTAAATCTTTAATCCATCTTGAGCTGATTTTAGTATGTGGTGTAAGGTGGTTCAATCTTCTGCATATGGCTAGCCAGTTATCCCAACACCATTTATTAAATAGGGAGTCTTTTCCCCATTGCTTGGTTTCATCAGTTTTGTCAAAGATCAGATGGTTGTGGGTGTGCAGCCTTATTTCTAAGCTCTCTATTCTGTTTCATTGGTTTATGTTTCTGTTTTTGTACCAGTACCATGCTGTTTGGGTTACTGTAGTCTTGTAGCATAGTTTGAGGTTGGGTAACATGATGCCTCTGGCTTTGTTTTGTTGTTGTTGTTGTTGTTTAGGATTGCTTTGGATATTTGGGCTCTTGTTTTGGTTTCATATGAATTCTAAAATGTATTTTTCTAATTCTAATTCAAGAATGTCATTGGTAGTTTGATAGGAAAAACATTGAATCTGTACATTACTTTGGGCAGTATGGCCATTTTTTGTTATATTGATTCTTCCTATCCATGAGGATGGAATGTTTTCCATTTGTTTGTGTCATCACTGATTTTATTTGAGCAGTTGTTTTGTAATTTTTACTGTAGAAACTTTCAGCCTTCCTGGTTACTTGTGTTCCTAGGTATTTTTGTGGCTATTGTAAGTGGGATTGTGGCTATTGTAAGTGGGATTGTTATTATTTTTATGGCTATTGTAAGTGGGATTGTGTTCCTGACTTAGCTCTCACCTTGACTGTTGTCAGTGTGTAGCGTTGCTACTGATTTGTATGTTGATTTTGTATCCTGAAAGTTTGCTGAAATTGTTCATCAGATGAAGGAACTTTTGTGCTGAGACTATGGGTAGATATAGAATCATGCCATCTGCAAATAGGGATAGTTTGACTTCCTCTCTTCCTATTTGGATGCCTTTTATTTCTTCCTCCTGCATGATTGCTCTGGCCAGGACTTCCAGGACTCTGTTAAATAGGAGTGGTGAGAGAGGGCATTCTTATCTTGTGCTGGTTTTCAAGGGAAATGCTTCCAGCTTTTGCCTATTCAGTATGATTTTTGGCTGTGGGTTTGTCATAGATGGCTTTTATTATTTTGAGGTATGTTCCTCTGATGCCTAGTTTATTGAGGATAAGCTCCATTTTAAAGAGAAGTAAACTGAGGCACTGAGGTATTAACTTTCTCAGAGTTACACAGCTGATAATTAGCAAAGCCATGGCTCAAACTTCAGACCCCAGTGCTCTTAACTGCATCTCAAATGGTGGAGATGACAAGGACAGGAAAGCATTTGTCAGGGAGGACCTTGCACACCTCTCAAATGACTTCAAAAAGACAACTGTGTCCATATGTTCTCTGCAGCTATGGAGACGTTGATGCCCATGTGTTCCTTGAGGCATGAGGTTTGCCCAATTTTGTTTCAGTCTAGAAATCATCAAGGAGAAAAATACATGACTCAGAGGGATAACAGAGACTCTGAGGGCTTGCACTGAATCCAGGAAACACCCTTACTTATGGCACAGAATTAAATGAACATAGCTTGGGGAAAAAAAAGAGGCCTCTGGAACTCCAGAAAGGAAAGACTATTGGCTCCTGCAGACAGAAGCACATCCGAGACAGATAGGAAAGAAGACTTTGTTTCTTTAGCCAGCTGAGAGGAAATCTAGTGATAGAAGTACACCGGATCTATATTTTCCAGAGCTTGGGGCACACACCTCTGACTACCTGCAGGATGAGATGGGGTGGTAGGTGGGATTGCACCAGGTAGCACAAGTGATAGGAGTTAGTGTTACCAGTTGAGGGTAGTTGTCCAGGTTCTTGGCGTCTTGAACAAAGAACTGGACAAAGCACATAAGCAAGGCAGCCAAAGCAGAGATTTTAAATGAGAGTACACTCCACAGGGCAGGAGCGGGCCAAGCAAGCAGCTCAAGAGCATTGGTTACAGAATTTTGGGGTTCAAATACCCTCTAGAGGTTTCCCATTGATTCACTCTAGTGGCCCACGACCAGCCGGATTGATCGAGGGAGGGGAGGGTAGGCCTGCAACCAGTGTGGTTGGTTGTGAGAGGGAGCCAATCAGAGGTGCTTTCATTTTCCAACTGCCGCACAGCAACCGCCACACAGCAACTGCCACGCGGCAACTTCCACACAGCAAAAGGAGGGGTTGGAAAGGGAGTAGCATCTGATATCCAGTCAGCATGAGTTGGCCTTTTGTTTCCTGCCTCCAAACCCTATTCTCCTGCCTCCTTAGGTTTCTGTGGGCACATCTTTAAAGAACACTGGATCACACAGGGAGAGAATTGTTCTTTTAATCTTTTTTTTTTTTTCATTCTTCTGATTATCATAAAGTCTTAATTTGATGCTAGTATGTTTTTAAAAAGTCTGTGACACCTGTAACCTCCCCTTTCAACAAAGAGGCCCTGGCAGGTAACAGAATTTAACTAGAAGGGAACAACATTATTCTGTGTTCACTGAGCTGTGTTCATTTTTATAGCTGCCTTTTATTTATGTCAAGTTTGGTTGTTGTTGTTGTTATTGTTGTTGTTGTTGTTGTTTGAGACAGAGCCTTGCTCTGTCACGTGGCTGCAGTGCATGATATTAGATCACCGCAACCTCTGCCTCTGGGTTCAAGCAATTCTTGTGCCTCAGCCTCCCAAGTAGCTGGGATTGCAGGTGCATGCCACCAAGCCTGGCTAATTTTCATATTTTTAGTAGAGACTGGGTTTCACCATGTTGGCCAGGCTGGTCTCAAACTCCTGGCCTCAAGTGATTTACCTGCCTCGGCCTTCCAAAGTGATAGGATTACAGGTGTGAGCCACCGTGCCTGGCCCTATGTCAAATATTTTTTTTTATTTGTGATAATAAAAGTTTCTTTTGAAAGTAAATTTATGTAAGAAAAATGTAAATGTTTTAAAGAATTATTACATAAAAAGTAATAAAGGTTAAATGCATGCAAGGCAAAAACATAATTGTAATGATGGTGTGTAAATGACCAAGGTCTGTGAACTCTTACTCTAAACCCTTCAAAATCCATATTCTGTCTTGAACCTGTGTCCTACCCTGCAGTGCTACATCCACACAGCGAGCACTGTGCTCATTTCTGGAGATCACTCCTTAGGAGCAATTTAAACACATGCTAGCCTATCCAGAGCGACAGAGAACGGTATAACAACAACAGCATAAAAAGAATGTGAGTATAATGGTGGCCTCTGCATGGGGGCATGAGAGTTGTTCTGAAGAATCTAAACAGCTGCTTCATTGGTTGGGGGGACCCTATGGGATTTAGTCTTCATGAACTACAAACATGGCACCAATGATAGATAATCTCAAGAAACAGACTTCTGCATAGCATATGGAACTTTCCTATAGCTCAAACGTTCCATGGGTAGAAAGTAGTTGCAAGAGGACAAACCTAGAGCCCAGAAGGCATGCCTGGGTTCCAGTCTTCCCCTCAACCAGTAGTTTTTGGTGAATGAGATTCTAGAGAGCAGCTTAACTCTCCAGTTTTGTGTTCCCCATGTTTAAGGTAAGAGTTTTGCACTTGATGAGAGGTGGGAAACAGGCACACCTTGGTAATACTGATTAATACTGATTGCTTTATAATTTGTGGCCTGAAACTCCTTGTTGAGAAAAATGTTAAGCCCGTGTTCAGGTTTAGCGGGAAGAAAGACTCACTAGTAGCGTCTGCCATGGATACGAGGCATGCATTACCATGTTTCTAATTGGTATGAAACAAGTGATCATTAAGATTCCTCCCAGCTCTATAACACAACATCAAATTCATATCACTTCACCACGATTGCAAATAGGTGCACTTTGAAAAGCAATTCCTGACCAGAGAGGAATGCTACACTACGCTTAAACATATTATTACTGCATTCACTAGTGTTAACGTTGTTTATGAATAGTAATAATGGCTATTTGTGGCTATTAAGGCCTTTTATTTTTATGAGATTATCCTAAGGGCCTCTAACCATGGACCAGTTTTGCACTATCCTGTGTTCTCAGAAGCAGACTGGCATATCTCTAGGACCTCTGTGAATTGAAATGGAATAATTATTAAAACTTCCTGGTCTTTAGGTTTTCAATAAATGTGCCGGTTTAGTCGGCCTGCTTGACTAATGAAAGGGAAATTCTATTCTCCCTTTATTCTTCTAGGATTGACCCATACTTGTAAACTATGAAAAAAGGCCTGTTACTGTTAAGATGTTTTTAAAAGGCACACCCTCTTGCAAGGGGATTTTCTCCCCAAACTATGATGGGGAGAAATCTAGTAAATCTGTCTTTACGAAGATTATGTGAGTTTCATTTCGTTTCATTTCTCTCCTCATACATAACATGCAGGATAATAGACGATCCAGCACTCAAATGCCATGGAAATTTCTAAAAGGGAATGCATTTGTCAAGGGTCACAGCAGACTCTGCCGACTGCTAGTACTGCTAGATTGTGACCATGCTTCATTTTTCATCAACATTCTGCTTAATTTACTACAAGTGTCATTGTCCCAGGGCTGTCAGCCTGGAAAGATGATGCCCTTGTTGCGTGAGCTTCATGGGAACTGACTGTTGAGGGGCTTGGGCTCTAGAGTGAATCATCATTTATAATTTCCCACTCTACTTAGTTGAGGCAGGCAGATGCCTTGGAGCCTGAGAAAAAGGAGGACTTGAAGCTAAGCAGATGGGCAGGCAAATATCTTAGCAGCACCTGCTGCTGGCTGTGATGGTTCCAGCTACCTGTCTTTGGGGAAGAGATTCTGTGCTCCTTACTGCTTGAAGTATAGATCTGCGCTGTCCACTACTGTAGTCACCAGCCACATGTGAGCTATCAAGCACTTGAAATGTGGCTAGTCCAAACTGAGACGTATTGAGTGTATAAAATACACACTGAATTTGGAAGACTTAAAACCAGAATGTGATAATTTTTATATTGATTTCACATTGAAATAATCATATACTGGATAAACTGGGTTAAATTATATATACAATAAAAATTAATTTCACCTAGTAGCATTTTACCTGTTTAATGTGGCTACTGGAAAACTGGAAATTACATACATGGCTGGCATCATGTTTATGCTGGGCCTCACTGTTGTGTATCATGAAATCTCACCCCTTTATTTGACAGAGAAGAAAACCATGAGCTGGATTAGGCGAGGGACTTGACTGTGATCACATTGCCAGTAAGCTCAGAGTTGGGATGGGTCACCACATCTCTGATTTTCAGAGTTGACTGCCTTTGTCCTATGTCATCTTCTAGGGAGAAACACACAAATCTAAGAGTAAGAAGACCTGAATATCATTTCATGTTCAATCTCTTACTCACTGGCAATGGAATGTTAACTTTCCTGTGACTCAGTTTCTACTTTGCTAAAAAGTATAAACATATCCCACATGGTTAGTTGTGAATCAAAGAAATAAAATATGTGCTTTGGAAATCCTAAAGGACAACACAATACTAAGGCCGTCTAGTGTAGAATTTAAGAGTACAAACATTGGTGCACCCCCCTTGTCTATACTTCATTTCTGACACCACCACCACCACCACCATCATTTTGGGTTATTTAACTTCTCTGAGTCTTGGTTTCCTCACCTGCACTAGTACCTTTGTCTAGAGTGGCTGAGAGAATTAAATGAATTAACACACATAGAACACTTAGAAAAGTGCCAGGCACATGGCAAACAGAAGTGTTAGCTACTTTTATTAGCAACAATACTACTCCACTTAGGCCGGGCGCGGTGGCTCAAGCCTGTAATCCCAGCACTTTGGGAGGCTGAGTCGGGCGGATCACGAGGTCAGGAGATCGAGACCATCCTGGCTAACACGGTGAAACCCCGTCTCTACTAAAAACACAAAAAACTAGCCGGGCGAGGTGGCGGGCGCCTGTAGTCCCAGCTACTGGGGAGGCTGAGGCAGGAGAATGGTGTGAACCTGGGAGGCGGAGCTTGCAGTGAGCTGAGATCCGGCCACCGCACTCCAGCCTGGGTGACAGAGCAAGACTCCGTCTCAAAAAAAAAAAAAAAAAAAAAACAATACTACTCCACTTTTGTGACCCAAATTCCTGTGAGTAAAATTCATGGAAAGAACAGCTCTTAAATGTAAGCTCATGGGTAATCACCCACTTTGTGTGATTTCGGGGATAGAAGAATGGCCCAAGGCTTCCAAAACAAGGATCATTTTCACTGTCTCTTGAAAAAGCACAAATATGATTTACCTAGTAGGGCTGTTGAGAGAAAACCCTATTACACTGCCTGAAAATAAACATGAGCTTTTGACTGTAAAAAACGACAACAAAAACTTTCCACTAGTAGCTACCTTAGTACCATTAGAAATGCATCTCTTTCCTTTCTGCTTTTGTTTGATCCCTCCATCTGTATTTCTTCCTTCTGTCTTCAAAAATACACAGAATTCCATCAGCTCCAGACTAATCTCTAGACCTTGGTGTTCCTCTAACTTCAGTGCTCTTTCCTTCCAAACACTGCTCAACTGATTTAATTAAATCCTCCACCTATATGGCCCATTTTTTCTATTCACTTTCTAACACCTCAAGTCCCTGGACTGTACCTACACCACTTCTCTCTGAAGCAGGTTTTCAAAAGCACCACAAGACACCATGCGGCACTGCCTTTCTCAGTCTTTGCTGTTCTTTACTTTCTGACACACCCTTAATCTTTAACTCCACCTTCATATTCTCCTGTTACTTCTCTGACCATTCATCTTCTTCCTCTTCTTGCTTCTCTCTTCCACTTTCCTTAACATCCAGCATTTTCTTCTTCACTCTGCCCATTCTACCTTGATGACTATTCACCTCATGGCTATAACTTCCTATTCTGCACATACTATAGATTCTCTCTCCCTTCCCTTTGCATTTCTCTCTCAGCCCTTGCCTTCCTCCCTTTTCCTTTCTCCCTTTGTTTTAAGTATTTCCAAGTAAATGGGCCTTCTTCATATGAAGTCCAAGACAAAACACCTTCTTCCTACCTCAAGTTTCTTTTAAATGTCTGAACTCTATTTCAGTTAGAGTTTTAGTATACTCCCAGTTTTTCAAGATTAAAACCTCAAAGCTTTCTTTGATTCTTTGCTCTGTATTATAACAGGTCTGGGCTTCAGTCCTTACTTCATATCTTATTAACTCTTCAACTTGGACCAAGTTGCTGGACCTCCCTGAGCCCCATGTTTCTCATCTGTAAAAAAGAGTTGTTGTGGGGATTAAATAAGAACACATTCAAAGCACCTAGCATAACCTTTTCTCTACCTTGACTGTCCCCACTCCAAGTAAATCTCTACCTGTTCATCGAGACTAAAATTGTTCATGGTGTTTTTCTTTCTCCTGGCAAATAAAAAATACCCATTCAATGTCTGGCATTATTTTTATTATTATTACTCCATATTTATCTTGTAGAATTCACATGTAGATTCCTTTACACATGTAGCAACTCATCACGACTTAAAGATTATTTCTTGTGTCTTTTCATACTTTTTCATTTTTCACCCCTACCATTTCTACTAGGCTTCTATCATTTTATAAAAAATCTGCATTCAATTTCAAACAGTGTTGTCATCTTCTAGTCCTTCTGTCCATTCATCTAATCTGCCAGACTAATTGCCCTAACATTCTACATTTTGAAAGCCTTCCATAGTTTCTCATTGCCTAACATCAGCCAATAATAATAATAATAAACACCTACATACTCCATTATCTGACATAAATTACTTTTCTAGTCTTATCTCTCACTGTTGCCTATAATATCCTCCATTTCAGCCCCGGAGTTTGTTTATTGTTCTTTGAATCAACTTTGTGTTCCCACTTTAGGGCCTTTGCTGACAATATTCTCAGAATGCTCCATGTTCCGCTCTACCTAGCCTTTTGAAACTCTGATCCCCTGAAGTTTCCTCAGATAACTTTGGCCTCTACACGTGTATACATTTGTCTGAACCTATAGCTGTATCTATACCTCTTGGTTGGTCATGAATCATGGACTGCTTTGGAGCATGACTTGCGTTGCTATCTTGTAAGGAGGCAGTAGGCACAGTTAGCAAGCTCATGGGCATTGAACCAAATATTAGGCTTAAATCTGGCTTCTGCCTCCTCCTAGTGTGTGATCTTGAGCAAGACATATAACCTCTCTGACTGTGTTTCTTTGGCCTAAAAATGGATCTCACATTGCCTACTTCATAAAGATACTACAAGATTAAATACGATTGCATCTAAGTGTATCAGTTTATCAAGAATGTAAAAATTCAACTCACAAATGGAAAAAAAATTTGCAACTTATATATTTGTTAAAGAAATAATATCCAGAATATAGGATAACCCATATAACAATAATGGACAAACAATTCAATTTAAGAATGGGCAAAGGATTTCAATAGACATTTCTCCAAATAAGATATATAAATGGTCAATAAGCTCAAGAAAAGATGCTCAAAATCATTAGTCATTAGTGAAATGCAAGTCAAAACTATGAGATGCCACTTAAAACCCACTAAGCCATAATAAAAAAAAAAAGAAGAAGAAGACCCAGGTATGGTGGCTCATGCCTGTAATCCCAGCACTTTGGGAGGTTAAGGCAGGAGGATCACTTGAGCCAGGAGTTTGAGACCACCCTGGGCAACATAGTAAGACTCCGTCTCTAAAAAAAAAGAAGAAAACTAGCAAGTGTTGGTGAGGATATGAGGTAATTTTAACCTTCCTACATTTCCAATGGAAGTATAAAATGATGCAGCCACTGTGGAAAACAGTCTGGCTGTTCCCCCACAAACTTAAACATAGTTACCATATGATACAGCAATTTCACTCCTAGGTATATACTCAAGAGAAATTAAAACATATGTTTACACAAAAACTTGTACATGAATGTTCATAGCAGCATTATTTGTAATAGCCAAAAATGGAAGCAACATAGATGTTCATCAACTGATGAACGGATAACTAATATGTGGTTTTCATACAATGAAATGTTATTCAACCATTAAAAGGAAAGAAGTACTAATATATGATACAACATGGATGAACCTTGAGGACGTTATGCCAAGTGAAATAAACCAGTCATGAAAGGACAAATACTACGTGATCCCACTGATGTGAGGTACTTAGGGTAGTCAAACTCAGAGAAAGTAGAATGGTGGTTGCCAGGGGTTGAGAGGAGAGAGGTATGGGGGGTGACTGCTAACAGGTACAGATTTCTTTTTGGGGTGATAAAAATGTTCTGGGATTAGATAGTAGTGACTGTTGTACAATTTTGTGAATAGCATTAAATAGTACTTTTTAAATGGTGAATTTCATGGTGTGTGAATTATAACTCTAAAAATATAAAAGGGGGAGAAGTATGTCAAATAGTGCAATTTGCTAAGTTGCCTTTGTTTCTCATTAAAAATGGTGAAGCTGGGATTCATGATCAAGTCATTCTAATACAAAGACAGTGCTTTTCAAAGCCCCCACTAATCTTGTCTCTCTCATGTGGTGAAGCAGAGATCTACTGGAACACAGAAACAATGAAACAAGTTTTTCTGATGGTTCTGACATTTTGACTAAAAGGCTTTATTCAGTTGTATGATCAGTTAATGGCAATTAAAGAAAAATATTATTCATATTCTTTGTTCAACTAAATGCATCTGTTGAGACTGTATTAATAAACCCAGCCAAACAAATGAAAGACTATACACAGATAACTTGGGGGAGAAAGTAAAAGAAACAGGAACAGCATGGAGAATATTAACACTGTTTTTGCCCAAACAAAACACTGCAAACATTGCTTTTGCCAAAGAGATTATGAAAGGAGTTAATAAAAGCAAATTAAACTTGAGGGAAAATTGGATTGGCAAATAAGTTTTTAGCTGGAAACTCTGCATTAAAGCAAGGATTAAAGGGAAACAGCAAGTATTTCTGAAATGCCAGCCATGATGTAATGAATCAGATACACATGGTTTCACAACCCTCCTCTGCCACTGTCTCAGCCAAGTAACCCTAGCCAATTTATGTCATTTCTGTAATCACCTTTTTTCTTTTTGTGTAAAATACAAACAAAAAAATTTTTCTCATAAAGTTCCTGTTGATTATAAGGGTAGCAAGTAGGCACACTAAAGGGACAGCTCTGATTATTGGTTATTACACAGGCCAAGAATGATGGTACACATTTGGGTGGGGGTCAAATGATAGTACCCACTTTGAAGGGAGAGTAAAGTTTCCTGATGTCAAACACAGGCCTCTGAATACAGACAGATCATCCCCTACATGCTCTATTGATTGGGTCTTTTTTTTTAACTTGAAATTTTAAAGGCTCACAAAGAGGCATCTTTGTTTACCCTTGGTGGAAAAAAACATATTTTTTTAAAAAGGGATTTACTTTCAGAATAGCAGACTAAGCTGACACAGCAAATTATTCCTTCCAACCTCAAACAATTAGAAATATTTTTAAAATTTCTCTCTTATGAAGATTCCAGGCAAAGACAGTTTTACAAAGAAATTTAACAAATGTTCAAAGAACATTTAAACTATAATATATGTAAATTGTTTCAAATAACAGAAAAAAAGGCAACTATACAACTCAGTTTATGAGACTAGGACATTTTTTTACATCAAAACTAAAAAGGGATAGTATAAGCAAATAGAATTACTAACCGATTTAATTTATAAACATGGATGTAGAATTCCCAAGTAAAATACCCATTAGTCGAGTCCAGCCATATTTTAAATATAATAAATCATGTCTAGGTAGGGTTTATCCCAACAATGTTTTAAAGTCATAATGTGTAAAAAATCACCATGCTAATTTGCCACCCTTATATATAATCAGTTGTGAAAAACATGGTGATCTCAATGCACTCAGAAAAATCATTAGATATTCTTAATAACCCATTTCACTATTAAAAGTTTTTAAACAAACAAGGAATAGAAAGAACATTTTTTTTTCTGATAAATCCTACAGCAATTGTAATATTTAATGATGAAACTTTAGGAGCATTTCCATCATAGATACAAGATGAACACTCCCATTTTAACTTCTATCATTATTTTACTGAAGATCTTAGCCAATGGAATAAGATACGGAAAATAATTGGTATGCATAAATACTAGAGAGTTTTGTCATTTGCTAATAAGTTATGTATATAGAAAATCCCCCCACACAAAAATCAAACTACCAGAACAAATAAGATGATTCAGCATGGTTATTGGATATAGAGTCAACTACAAAAATCAATAAATTTTATATATTGTTAATGAATTAACATAAAAGGAAAATTGCTACCATCACAACAATAATAACATTATACAAGTCAAAAAATGGATCTAATAAAACATGTTAAGTACTTTGTGGAGAAAATTTTGAAATGTTGATGAAAGTCACAGAAAAGATCTAAGCAAATGATGGAGAGATAATCACATTTGTAGTTGGGAACAGTAAATATATTAGATGTAAAAATTTCCTCTGAATTAATCTGCAAAATTCAAGACCATTACAATCAAATCAAACAAAATTCCTATAAGAGAATAACAATGTGGTATATGGCATTCATGTATGGATAGACAAACACATCAGTGAAGAGTACAGAGAATCCAGAAACAGATTAAATAAAGCATTCGATAACTTAGAATATAAAAAACAAGATATCACGAATCTGAAGGAAAAGCAAAATTATTTGTGTTTCCACTTGAAAAAGAACCATAAAATCAAAATTATTTGACATTATACTAAAAGTTCCTGATAACTTAGAGACCTGATGTTAAGAAAAAGTAGATCTATTTGAAGAAATATGGGAGAAAGTCATTTGACACTGGGATTGGAAATCTCATTTAAATTGTTGGAAATAATTTTGTTGGTTTGGGGAAGTTTTCTTGGCTGTAGGACTCATGGCAACTTGTTTCTCCAAAGTCAGTCAGTAATAAAGAAGTCAAAACTAAGTATTACATGATATAACATAATCATAGGAGTGCTAACCCATCACCTCAGCCATATATACGGGTAATGTAATCATAGGCGTGACATATTCCAGCCTCTTTGGGATATTACTCAGAAGCATCCCACAGGTCCTGCTCACACTCAAGGGATTATGAAAGGCATGAACGCTGGGAGATGAGGATCACAGGTCTCTGTTCAAGTCTGTTTGCCACACTGAAATTCTTTGACATTACCTAAGGTCATAGGAATGTTTAGAATGTCAGAATGTGCCTTATTAAGTTTTATAGTACCTTTGGTTCTGTTTGAGGTGTGAAAATAGGCCTTTCCTTTACTTTCCCAAATTCAACTTCTTGACTCCTAAATAATAGAAAGGTTTTCCCCATTCCTCTCTACAAGGATTACTCCTTTTTTCTTCCTGATACCAAGATGGGTTGAAGTGTTAAAACCTATTAACGGCACCATTACTAGAGCATAGCTGGAAATTAAGATGATTTATTAAAAAGAGAAAAGATATTTAATGAGAAGTGAAATAAACCAGCCCACTTAATCTATTAATGTTCCAGACTTTATTTTTCTTCCTTACAGATCTTCCAAATTACAGTTCCAAAATGTCCTAACTTCAAGTTCCAAATGTAGCATGAGATTCCCTGGAAGCGAAAACACTGCTCAACATTCTGGACATCTGTACTTACACGGTTACTATTTTCCACAAGAGGGCAAAGAAAATTTTTAGCTTTTTGGAATTCTATAAATAAGACCAAACAAAGAATCCACTTTTGATTCTAAATTACGAAAGCAAAATATTGTTCATAATGCCAGAATATAGATCATAATCTTTATTAATAACAAAGTAACAATACTAACAATTACTATTTAAGTACTTTCTGCATCCCAGACTGCACAAAAATCTTGCATGAGATCTAAATAAATCATTTATTTAGATCTAAATAAAATCATTTAGTCCTCATAACAAAACCTGGGTTAAGCATTTTTATCCCAGCTTTCCAGATAAAGGTACTGAGGCATAGTGTGGCTATAACATTTGCCCAAATCCCAGTGGCTGGTTAGTGGCACAGCAGGGATTTAAATATAGGTTAATTAATCTTCAAAGTCTTACATCTTAGCCTGTCTGTAATACCACATGTCACAAAGAAATTATATGTATGTATTAGTGGAAAGATGGTACTCTTAACACACAGGTTGTAAAGAACATACATCATTCATTCATTTAACAGAAAAGAAAAATATCACTGGGCCAGTTTTTAAATCTGCCACTGCTAGCCGTGTGGCCCTTAGCAATTAACTTATTTGAGTTTTCTTTCTCTTTCTCTCTCTAGAGGCAGAGTCTCACCATGATGCCTAGACTGGACTTAGACTTGAACACCTGGGCTCAAGTTATCCTCCAGCCCCAGCTTCCTAAGTAGCTGAGACTAAAGATATATAGCACTGAACCCAAGTTTTTCACTCTGAAATTTTTTTCTCATAGGTAAGATGGTTATTCCATCCTATTTCTCTCACAGGATTGTGAGGAGTATCAAAAGTGACATATACTTTCAAAAGTATTACATAAGTAAATATAAACATGAATATAAGGAATTAATATACTCCTTATGTGAGAATATGAAAAATTCATAACTGAGTAACAGGGAGCCAGGGCTCAATAACCTAGTCTAGAATATGGAAGACATAATATATGTTTGAGTAAAAAGCACCTAAATTGCTTAATGTGCTTACCCCAAACAATTGCATTTCAAAACAACATTATTTAGGCACACCACTCATCTACCCTGGCAAATATTCCCAAACAATTCCTAAAGAGCATTCATTTTCTCAGATATGGTGGACCCAAAACACTTCTCAACATGACACACAAAGATGGAGGAGAATATAGGGAAGCATCACATAACATTAAAAAGAATACTTTTGAAGGCCAAGAGATTCATTCCTTTAGTTATAAAATAGGGATAGTAATATATACCTTGCCAAGATTTTGAAAAATTCCAGATGTCTGTATTCAATGAAGACAGACTTGCTCATTTAAAGTAATCTCAGATGTCCAGATTACTAAAATCACTGGAAAATATATAAAAGACATGTTCTGAAGGACATCTTCTGAAGAACCAACAGTACCATAAAGAATTATTTCTAAAAAGCCAAGATTCAAGAGAAGATAGAAATCTAGAAAGTTGAGCCCAGCATTTGTACTTGCCCGGGGGCATTTTTCTGCCTTGAAGAGACGGCTGATAGGATGAGCAGCACTTTTGACAGCCCTTCAGCATTAGGGGGACAAAAATGTGATCCAAAGTCTGCCAAGAATGGAGAATCTAGTAAGCCACCTATGCTTAGGATATATGCCCCAAAGAGCTACATACTAGGAGTAAGGGGAAACCAGAAATAAAGCAGCACCCCGTGGACCACGGTCTGTATTCAAGATGTCCAGGTGGCCTAGAAAATTTCTAGCCCAGACACAAGTTGGAGACTCCAGATTGTTGATGACCAGAGGCACCTGGCAAAGCAAATGAAAATCCTTTCAGGAGCAAAATAACATCATCCCAGCCTCGTATCATTTTACTAGTATATTTTCAAATGCAATGTCCAGCATAGAATAAAAGCAGACCAGGCAGTCAAAGAGATATCAGTAAGAATGAGGACCAACACAAATAACCCACAAGAAAACATTTAGAGGTACTCCAGACAGTATTACCAGACCCAGACTGTGAACACCCATGATGATAATACTTAAGAAGAAAAATATGTGAACTTAAATTTTTGTCTAAGAACTATCAACTACTAACAAAATTTCCAATTTGACCTCTAAAAATCCACAAATGAAAAGGCAATCAATGACATTAAAACATGACTGGTTCTGTTTAACAGCAAATGAGTAAAATAATTTTAAGAATTTTCTCAAATAGAGAATTGGTTAATAGATAGATCAGAAGATATTATTTAGAATTATGTACAGAAAGATAACAGTATTGAAATACAGAAGAAAGTGTAAGATATATAAATAATATGAGAAGACCTAACATGGTATATTTATTGAAGTCCCAGAAGAAGCAGAGAAACAGAATATCAAGTAGAAGAAATATTTGAAAAGATAATGGCTGAGGATTTTCTAAACCTGAAGAAAGAGATCAATCTACAAATTTAGGCACCCCAGTGAACTTCCGGTTTGTTTGGGATATACAGTCATGAAAACTGTAAATTAATAACTTTTCTTTAAACTTTCAGAGAGCTGAAATCATGAAGCAGAAATAAGTCCAAAATCTAAGGACAGAGGTGTGTGCAGAGGAGGACAGGCTGCTAATATGTGCTTACCTGGGGCAGACACAGTCAAACACCAATAAAACTAATTTAGCTGGAATTGTTCATAAATTGGTAAAGGCCATGTGTGGGCTTGCAAGAATGTTTAGAGTCCTAGCTGCAAATACAGGGGGAATTTGCATGATCCACTTGTAGTTTTCTCTCCACAGACTCCCCAGAAAAGATTGGTGGGAGTCCTGAGAGGGCATCACTCCTGGTACAGACTTGGAGAAGTAGAACAGCAGCCACAGCTGTAGGGAAATGAAGGCTGCCCAGATCCTTTTTCCTCTTCTCCTCTACAAAGCTGGGGTGGGAGGAGAGGGAGACAAACAATCCCCCACCCACCGAGACCAAGATGCAAGTGAAACCCCAGTGAAACTGAGAGAAGAAAACGGAAAAAAAATTCCTTTACGCCTGGGGGAGGGGCAAGAATATAGCTGAGCTCTGAACTACAGCGGTGGAAGGGTTAGGAGCTCTGAAAAGACCAATCCATGAGAACCACAGACACAGTACCTGCCAAAGACAGAAGCTTAATCAGAATAGACAATGCCCCTCACTTAACTCTCACCAATAAGCATCCAGTAACAAGAAACAACAGAAACTCCTGGAAGAGAGGAGGATCAAATGAGGCAGAAGAGTAGAAAGAAACTCTCTCTGGGACAAAGTGCAAAAGAGAAAGCTAAAGTCAATGGTGGAGAGAACCTTGAGGAACACCATCTAGAAAACTATCTCTCATCCTAAATATGAGGTTTAGCTAGAGGACTTTAAGACTTGGTACACTGAGGGCAAGTATAACAACCACAAACCCCAAACCTAGATCCCCCACTCTGGCTAGATTGGTTCAATATCATACATTAACAGCAAAAATGTAACCCAAAAAGAATACATACATAATAATATGGTGTCAGAATATTTCAGGTAAAAATTGGCCAGGCGCAGTGGCTCATACCTGTAACCCCAGCACTTTGGGAGACCAAGGCAGGTGGATCACCTGAGGTCAGGGGTTTGAGACTAGCCTGGCTGACATGGTGAAATCCTGTCTCTATTAAAAATATAAAAATTATCTGGACGTGGTGGCTACTGTAATCCCAGCCATTCAGGAGGCTGAGGCATGAGAATCACTTGAACCTGGGAGGCAAAGGTTGCAGTGAGCCGAGATTGCACCATTGCTCTCCAGTCTGGGGGAAAAGAGCAAAACTCTGTCTCAAAAAAAAAAAAAAAAAAAAGACAATATAATTATAAGGAGAAATAGACCAATTGACAATCAGAGTAAATTTAAATATACCTCTTTCAGTAATTGACATAACAAGCAGACAAAAAGTCTGCACATGGCCTAAAGCCTAACTGTTCAATCCATGACCAGGTGTCCCTCTCAGAGGAAACTTGTTTATTCTGGCAGATACCTCTGTGGTTCTTGTCTAACTTGTGTCCAGTTTATTCCTACCAAGTAGCTACTCTCCAGGGGAGCCTTGACTGAGAAAGAAGTTAGGTCACTTGTATCGTTCAGGTGACACAGAGGAGGCAACTCAGCAAAACACATGAAATAACAGAAGCAGTTTGTTATTCACACATCATGAGAAAAGGGAGCAGAATACCTCATAGGGTCAGTTAGAAGGAGATAGTCAACATAAAATTATAGACATTCACTGAAAATTGATAAGTTATTTTAAATACAAGTTACAAAACACTAATTCTTAAAAAAAAAAAAAAACTTGAATAGTTCTGTAACTATTAAATAGATTGAATCCAGAATTTAAAAATCTACTCATAAAGATTTCTACAAACATTTGAGGAAATATAACACTAATCTTTCACCAACCCTTCCAAAAAATAGATAAAAAGGGAAAATCCCCAAGTGCATTTGATTATACCTTAATACAAAAATCTGGCTAGAACAATATGAAAGGTAAATAAAAACAATATTTATATTTATCTTATAAATACAAATATAAATATATTTTTAAACTACACGCTAAGAAATATATAAAAAGGGTAAAAGTTATGATCAAATTTTGAGGTCTATTTCAGTAACACAAGTTGGGTTTAATTTTTTTTAAATATCTAATTTTAATTCTGATAAATATACCAGGATTTTTGTAAAATGTTAACATTACAGGAAGCTGGTGAAGGCATATGGGAACATTCTGAACCATCTTTTCAACTCTTCTGTAAATCTAAAATTATTCTAAAGTACAAAGCAAAAAATATATATAATTTATCAATTAACAGGATGGAGAAAATATGTAAATATTTTAATACTTGTGGAAAAGGGATTTAATAAAATTCTAAATTTATTCATTGTTTTTAAAAATTCTAGCAAATTAAGAATAGAATTGTAACTTCCTTTATCTAAGAAAGAATATCCTTATGAAATCTTATATCAACTTAAAAGTAAAACATTAAAACTCTTCCATTGAGACTGAGAGTACAGCAAGAATGCAAGCTGTCATCCTTCTATTCTAATTTGTGCAAGTGATCCTAGCCAGTATAGCAAGGTAAGAACGAGATATAAATCATGCAGAGATTAGAAAGGAGGAAACAAGACTGTCATTATTCTTGAATGCTATAGTTATGTATGTAGGAAATTTAAAATTATCTATACATAAGTTATTATAAGAAACAGTGAGTTTTGCAATACTAATGGATATTAATATATCAATTTTTTCTATACACCAGGTAAAAGAAAATATTTTAAAACAAAAATAGATATCTAAAAATATATCTAACAAAAATATGCAAGACTTCTCTGCAGAAAAGTTAGAGAACATTACTTAGAGCATTTAAAGAAGGATAAACTATGTTCATGAAAATCTCAAGGTTGTAAAGATAGCACTTTTCACTAAATTTATTTATAGATTCAAAGTAATTTTAATCAAAATCTGAAAGGTTTTGTTTGTGAGATTTGATAAGCTGACTCTAGAATGTACATAGAAATGCAAAGAACCAACATTAGCCTTGAAAAAGGGCAAAGTCAAAAAACTTGCACCACTGGGTATAAAAACTTAGTATGGAGCTACAGTTTTCAATAAAGTACGGTATTGGCTCAAACATAGATAATTAGAGTAATGAACTAAAATAATGTCTTATAAACCACATCAAAATCCTCTCAGAGCCATCTTTTACTTCAGCCTGCTACAGCAACAGCCATGTTGGCCTTGACCAGCATCACACATGTGCAACCACAGTACATCTAGCTGTAGATCCAAACTGCATACCTCTTTCTTCCTGCCCAGTGGCTTCTCTGATGCCAAGACATACATCGTCCACGCTTAGCACTCAAACATGTATAACCTGGATGTATAAAGGAATTAACACTCCTAGAGCCAGACTTGGCTAGTGGGAGATTAAATGGAAAAATGTTTTTTCCTTTCATCCCCAGGTGGAGAGTTCTGATTTGAATTTTGTGCAGTTCCTTAAAAAATTTGAACACAAGTGACCTATAGCAGTAGTCAGTTTGATTACATATCTTTGTATTGGCTTTTTCTCTGTTTTCTTATTTCATTACTGGTCTTATACTTCTGCTACTTGGAAACATGTTGCCAAATAACCTGTGGGCAGGCCTTTGCCTCAGGGCTCTGCTTTCAGGAAAACTAAGGTTAAGACAGTAGCATTGTTGAGCAAGAGGGTAATGAAGGCTTTTGCAATATATGGTTCTGGAACAATTGGATATCCATGTAGAAATAATGAAATTTGACCTCAACTTATACCTCATCTAAAAAAATCAATTTTAGATGAATTGTAGATCTAAATGTGAGAGGCAACATAATAAAACCTTGAGAAGACAATGTAGACATGACCTCAGGGTAGAGAAGACTTTTTAAAGAGAGCAGCACATCACTGCCATAAAACAAAAGTTTGATAAATTTGACTAAATCAAAATTAAAAGCATTCATTTATCAAAAGACGTCATTAAGAGAATGAAAATGCAAGTCACAGAATATGACAAGATATTTGCAACACCTATAACCAATAAAGAGCTTGTGTCTAGAATATGAAAGTAAGTCCTATAGGACTTACTTATCAGTAAGAATCAAATCAGTAAGAATACAAAAACACAGAAAACCTACTAGTAAAATCAGGAAGAGAGTTGAGCAGTCACTTTACCAAAATAGATACCCAAATGCTACCAGACATATGAAGACGAGTTCATTAGCCACCAGGGGAATGACAATTAAAACCACAAAAAGGTATCACTATACATACCACCAAACTGGCTAGATTTCTTAAACTGAGAATTCCAACTGCTGGCAAGGATGTAGAACAAAGGAACTCTCAAAATTCTGCTGATGGGGATATAAATTGACACAAACCCTTTGGAAAATTGGGCAGTATCTACTTAAATCGAATACTATGCATAACCTGTGACCTAGCAATTCCACTCCTAGAAGTATACCCATCAGAAATGCATATTCATATGCCTCAAAGGAAATGAACAGGAATGTCCACGCATTAGTTTAACAAGCCAAAATCAGAAACAGCCCAAAAGTTTATCAACAATAGGTTAGACAAATCAATCACTGTGTATTCACACAGTGGAAAATAGCAATAAAAATGAAAGCACTACAGCTATATACAATAGCATGAGTGATTGTCACAAACATGATGCTGTACAAGAAGTAAGACACAAGGGTCAGGATATGTCTGGTCATTTAAAATTTCCAAACACCCAAAACCAAATTGTACTGTTTACAGTTATATACCCTAGTGTTAAAAAAAATGCAAAGAAAAGCAAGAAAGTGATTGTCATAAAGTGAGAATAATGGTTACCTTTAAGGGCACAAAAGGAGTTATCTCTGAATCAGATCATTTTGGGGGTTCATGGGTGCTGGCAATGCTGTTTCTTGATCTGGATTATGGTTACACAGATATTCACTTTATAGTACAACAGTCCCTTCCTATCCCTGGGGAATATATTCCAAGGGCTCCAGTGGCTGCCTAAAACCTCAGATAGTACTGAATCATATATATATATATATATATGCACACATACACACACTATCTTTTTTCCTATGCATGCATAATTATGATTAAGTTTAATTTGTAAATCAGGCACAGTAACAGATCAACAATAACTACTAATAAAATAATTCTAACAACATACTGTCATCAAGATTATGTGAATGTGGTCTCTCTTTCTCTTTATGGAAATAACTTCTTATACTATCCTCACGCTTCTTGTGATCTGTCAACCTGATAACTGAGATGGCTACTCAGTAGGTAATGGGTTGGCAGTGTAAAACACATGGAGATGCTGAACAAAGGGATGATTTGAAGCCAGATATTTTCCTGACCCCTTCACTGGCAGGAACTGGAGTACATGGGAGCTGAAACTAGCTGGCTGGTTCGGTGCAGGCCAGAGGGGAACTCCACTCACTCGCTCCTCCACCCATCACGGGACAGGGAGGGCAGGTGAGCAAGTGCAGGAGCCAGGGTGAGCACTTTTGGGCACTGGCAGGAGCAAAGTTCAGTGGAGAGTCAGTGTGACAGCCTTTTGCACCCACACTCGTGGCACCTGAGTTCTTGTCCAGCGTCCAGGAGGAATGAGGTCACATGAATGAATTGAAGATGGTAAATGTGGGTGATTTTATTGCCAATGAAAGTGGTTCTCAGCAGGAAGGGGAGCTGAAAAGGGGATGGAGCTGGAAGGTAATCTTTCCCTGAAATCCAGCCATCCCCAGTCGGACTCCTCTCCAAAGCTACGCCATGAAGCTGTCCCTCCGAAGTCCAGCCATTTCTCTCTGATGTCCAACTGTAGTCTTGTAGTCTCAGACGTCCAGCAGCTCCTCCTCTCTGCCAGTTGAATTCTGGGGTTTTCATAGACACAGGATGAGGGGGTGAGGTGGGCTATGGTGGTTTTGGAAAAGGCAATATTCAAGCAAGAAAACAGGGATGTAAGTTCTCACTTTGGGCCATGATTCCAGGCATTTCAGCTTGAGGGTGGGTCCCTCGCCAGGCACCCGCCCTCTTTGGCCCGGAATTTATCTGCCTCCTGTCCCTATCAATTTTGTCATGTGAGATTTCATCACATTACTGAGAATGGTGTGCAATTTAAGACTTCTGAATTGATTATGTTTGTAATTTCCCATTTAATATTTCAGACCACAGTGGATCACTGGTAACTGTGGGAAAGCATGGGTAATGAAACCAATAAGGGAAGACTACTGTAATCCATTAAGCTGTGTGTGTGTGTGTTTTCTACTAAGTGTGCAGTATTTCATAGTAGAAAAACTTTAAAAGAACGAGAGGGAGGCAGCACAGTCATGACCCACAGAGGCTTTCATTAAATTTTAATTCATTGTCATTACAAAGATGAAGTATAATAAGAAGCCAAAAGCTAAGACACGAGACCTGAAAGGTTTTAGTCATAAAATTGCCTCACAATTGCCCACAGCACAGCGTTTTTCAAATTCCTTAGTATACTTGGAATTTGGTGATTAGGAATCTGCAGCTTGAAATAGTCAAGTGAGTTTTCTAAGGCAGAAAGCTATGAAATTTATCTAATAGCACGTGAACTTGAATGTCCTCTTTTGAGTCCAGTACTCTTTCTCCCACCTCCAGAAAGATGACCATAAGGAGGAATAAGAAACTCTGTGGAAAGTGACTGAGTGTGTGGGAAACACGGGCATTGGTTTTGCCTATTCAATCTTAAGTGTTTAGATTTTGAATCTGTCTTTCATAACTTGTGTGTGGTTTTCTTTTGCTTGTTCATTTTCATACAGATACTCTTGCTGAGGCCATTTGACTAAGTAGAAAGCAAAAATGGGAAAAGACTATAGTCATTTGCCACAAGAGAAGTTTTTTTTTTCCCCCCTTGGGATCAAGGCTGCTTAAACTTGTGTTTGTACCAGAGTGAGGTCAAGTTGCATTCTCCATCTCTGTGTTTACCTCTTCTCACAACATCTATTGCTGCAATAATAGTTACTCTCTACAGCTCACTCTGAGAACTCACTCTGAGAGACTTCTTAGGAAACTGCTATACCTCACCTATGAATAAATTACCCATCTTGAATGCACTTGAGCCCCAGAATACAATAATTTGCCCTGACCCCATGAGATTACATCAGTGTAACTACACGAATGCTAATTACACTACTCCATTATTTGCACACTGAATCAAGGGGCAGTGTCCTGCCTTAAAGAGTTTAATGGCTCTAAAGCAGCAAGAAGCAGACTTCTTTATCCCTCTCTGGCTTTACAGCAGCTGGTAGCCTCTGTAGGAAAATGCAAATGCAAAATCAGAGTAGTTGAACCTTGGCTACGTTTGCATTTGCACCTGCTAATTAAACCAAACAAAAAATCTCAGCTTCCCTGCTGAAAACCTTCTAACCTGGGGGCTCACTCAGCTCAGACACAAGTCAATAGTACATTGTGTATCTCATTGAGAACAGCGCTGTCCAAGAGAAATATAATGTGAGCCAATGTTAAGACCCACGTATGTGATTTTAAAAGTTCCAGTACCTTACAAAAATAAACAGGCAAAATTATTTTTAAGTTATATTTAGCCTAATACATGTAAAATATTATCATCTCAACATGTAATCAACATAAAAATTACTGAGATATTTATATTCCTTTTTCATATGAAATCTTCAAAATCCACTGTATATTTTATACTTACAGCACATCTCAATTTGGACACATCATGTTTCATCTACCCAAGAGCCACACATAACCAGGGGATACTGTACTGGACATGGCAGATCTAGAACTTCTTGGCATTTCTCACAGAGAAGCTTCTTCATGTGCAAATAAAACCTGAGATTTAAATTGGGCTGTAAGTGTCAAGTGCTTAGCATTATGCCTAAAACATGGGAAGCTCCAGTAAATGACAGTTATTATTATTAATATTATTGTCATTGATTTGGGGTTAAATACTTCAGGCTTGTTTTAAATAAGTCCTCGTTTGAATTTTTACACCCTTCTGTGGCCCATGTGTACAAAACACCAAAATATTTTTACATAGAGCATTTGTAAATGCTATGTATAATACTATATTTAACTACATCTTAATGACATAGGCTAGTGTATTACAGACTTTAGTCATTTCTACTACACCTCTGAGTTTATGATATGTGCATATCATCTGTTCTATTATTTCACACTCATCTTCACATTATCTTATTTCTTTAAATTGAACATTTAGAACTTTACATTCATCGTAAGAAGTCACAGCCCTAAAATCAGGAGTTTGATATGCTACATATATATTTTTCCTAATGTTGAAATAAATAAATTTCCTATTTTTTAAAAAAGGTCCTTGTGCTCCTAAGGTATCATATATGCAACAATAGTGTAGCTAACATAGAAAAAATTGTATAATCAATATTATACAATGTTCCATTCTGCTCTTCTAACTTCAAGCTTTGTGGCCTTGGCAAATTACTTAACACCTCTAAGCATTAGTTGTCTTATCTGTAAAATGAGAATAGCAGTGGTGTCTACTGCCTAGGGAGTTTGAGTATTAGAAACAATGCATACAAAGTGTTCAGCACAGTGTCTGGTTTTTCTGAGTATCTTTATCAAGAAACATCAGTGCTCTCTTTATTATGAGTGATTTATAGTGTGCAAAGCATTTCCTATGCATTATTTTCACAGGAATCCACTAAGGAAACCAAGGATCATTATTTTTACTTTATAGATGAAGAAACGAAGGCCTAATAACTTGCCCAGGGTTAATGGGTCAGTGTGCAGCAAAGTTAGGCTCACATTCAAGTCTTTCAAGTCATGTTCATTGCTACTTCCACTACACTACATTTGCTGCAGCAGGACATGCGTCTACCTATTTTTACCATTGCCACCTACTGCAGAAGGAACCTTCCCACCAGCAAAAAATTGGGTGGAGGAAGCTGAAAAGTCTTGTCATTTCACATAACCAGCAATATGTATTTATGGACCACCTAGTTGGCAAAAAGTTCTTATCACCAAGCAGGTATGATTTCCTCTGCTCCCCTAACTGACCTCAACAAGACAGATCTCTGTGAAATTTATCCCCAGAGCAAACACTGATATGTACATTACAGTAAAGCCATCATTTTAACTTGGACTATCCGTCACTAGGAGAATTACAGCATCTGGACATTTTTCCAGCAATATGGTTCTGGTGTCTAGAAAAAAAAAAAAAAAAAAAGTATGTTGGGCTGGTAGGTGGGTGTGACATGTTCTTCTGGAATTTAATTTTTGAGGTCTAAATTATTTGCTTCATTCTGTGAAACTGTCAAGACATATAGCTTTGGTGTCTTTCATAGCGTAAGGGCTAATTCTGTCTTTTAACAGACCCAAGAAACCTTTCAAGGCAAGTTTAAGTCAGAAAATCATACCAAAAACTAGCCATCCAGAGATAGGCAGTTAGAAAATGCTGTGGATCCTCTTCATAAGGACTAAAGAACTGCCATTATCAATGCCACTTTTTCTTCTGTTGCATTTCTTTAGGAAGATTTATGTAGTTAAATAAAAATGGAATATGATTTACTATCAATCATAACTAGTATTTCCAGAAGAGACTATACTAGTCTATAATATAGTAGACTATAATAGTCTAAAAATATAAAATCTGTACCACATAATTTGTTTTAATATAATCCTCTTAAAATTATCATATACATATTGATCATCTCCCCCAAGAAATGTAAGTTCTTTTTGGGGTATATATTTTAGGAAGGCCTATTGTTGAGTGAAAAAAAAAAAAAAAAAAGTTGATTCCAAAATAATTTTTGTTCCATGTGACTCTGTTTCTGTAAAACAACAGCTACATCTTACATTTATATTTTACCAACATGTTTCTATCTATCTATAAGACATTACATCAGAAGGTTAACAATATCTTACTAGGAGGAGGCAGATCATGCTTTGTGTGGTTTTTTAATATGGATTTGTATTCTAACTTAAACAATGAAATGTTACTATAGACTCAATGTGTCTCTCCTAATTCATATGCTGAAGTTCCAACTCCCAATGTGATGGTATTAAAAGGCAGGCCTTTGGGTGGTAATTAGATCATGAGGGTGTAGCCCTCATGAGTGAGATTAGTGCCTTTACAAGGGGATGAAGAGAGCACAGGGCATGTATGCTCTCTCTCTTCCTCTGTATCTCTCTCTTCCTCTCTCTCTCTTACTCTCTGCGATGTTAATATACAATGAGAAAATAGCTATCTGCAAACCAAAAAGAGAACTCTGACCAGACACCAAATCTGCCAGTGCCTTGATCTTGGGCTTCCCAGTCCCAGAACTGTGAGAAATACATGTCTGTTATTTAAGCCACCTAGTCTGTGCTATTCCCTCATAGTGGCCCAAACCTAATTTTCTATTAGTATGTTTTCCAATTTTAAAATAACAACTCAGCTCCATCTTGGTGACCTGGTGACTTGTAGAAAGCCACCTCCTACTGGAAAAGAAAAGAATGTGCTAAACATGCCATCAAACCCTGATGGATCATGTCTCTGGGATAAAAACATCTATGCCTCAGGAGAAACAAATAGGCTAGCTGGGGACTACTAACAAGCTATGCACTAACCAGCAATTCCAGTGGCCAGACAGACGTTCCTCTAATGACCTAGGAATCAGACAGATATGGATTTTTAGGCTACTCTAGTCATATGGGAAGGTTGCCTTAGCTATTATAATGAAGATAACATGTATCCATTTCCCATGGCTATGTGCGGATGAGATGCCTAGCATACTATCTGGAACAGAGTAGAGGTGTTCAGTGAATAAGAACTGTTTGCACCCAGGCTCACACCAAGTCCCTCTCCCACTCCCAGAGAGGAGGGAAGGAAAAGATATTAATTTCGAATTCCCAAATTCTTTCTTTCTTTTTATTGTTATTATTATTATTTTTTTGATGCAGTCTCACTCTCTCACCCAGGCTGTAGTACAGTGGCATGATCTCAGCTCACTGCAACCTCCACCTCCTGGGCTCAAGCGATTCTTCTGCCTCAGCCTCCCGAGTAGCTGGGACTACAGGCACGCGCCACCGCACCCAGTTGATTTTTGCATTTTTATTAGGGACAGGGTTTCACCATATTGGCCAGGCTGGTCTCGAAATCCTGACCTCATGATCCGCCTACGTCGGCCTCCAAAAGTGCTGAGATTACAGAAATGCATCACCACGCCTGGCCCCTTCTTTCTTTTAAATCGGATCCTTCAATGACTTAGAGAACACCTAGCTTTCACTATTCCTCAGACAGCAACAAGTGTATGGTCAGCAACCAGAGCCTTCCACAGCCTCCAGGTTGACAATGAAATACACTAAGACTTTGAGACCTCTCCTTCTACCAGCACGAAATTCTCTAGTGTGACTGGGCAGCCTGGGGTTCCTGTTGGTATCTCATAGAGTGTAAATAAGAAAAGGAGGAATCTTTCAAGAAAAATAACTTAGTCTAAGCCATAAAGGTCAAGAATTAGAATGCTGCATTTGTTCTGTTTGCAGAAAGAAAATTAAAATTTGATAATATGGTTCAGAAACAAGCACTAAAAGTATCCATGGGGGAGTGGTTCTAGGACCTCCTAGATCCCAAAATCTAAGGATGCACAAGTCCCTAATACAAAATAGCACAGTATTTACATAGAGCCTACTGTGTATATCCTTTGATGTCCTTTAAATCATTTCTAGATTTCTTATAATACCTAATACAAAGTAAATGCTATGTAAATAGCTTTTATTACCATATTGTATAGGAAATAACAACAAGAAAAAAGTCTGTATAAATTCAATACAGATGCAATTTTTTACAGGTATTTTCCATCCACTGTTGGTTGAATCCATGGATGCAGAACCCTTGGATGCAACAGGCCAACTGTAACTGACCTACAAAAAAGAAAATTCTATATAATAATAACAGTTAAAGCTTACTAAGGCTAACAACCAAATTCACATAGGTAGGAAGGAGTCTGATTCCATATTCTTTCTTTTCTTATTGCAGTTCTAAAATCCTCAAGTTTGAAATGAATGATAGAGGTCATTTAGTCAGTTTCCTCATCACTAAAACGATACCAATAATGATAAATCAAGGAATTGTGCTCCAGTTTGTAAACTTCTCCATTAAAATATAATTAGGGTTAGCAGATTTAGGAAATAACAATACAAGATGCCCCACTAAATTTGAATTTTAGATAAACAACAAATAATTTTTTACTATTAATATATGGGACATACTCTTTAAAAAATATTTGTTGTTTCCCTGAAATTCTAACTTACTGGGGCAGCCTGTATTTCATCTGGCAATCGTAAATATGATGTAAGCACAACATTCCACATATGATCTGACCAAAAGGATAGATTTTCCTGGCATGTTGAAAGGTACAATTCAAAGCAAAGGGATGACATTTTACAGTTTTTAAACCATAAAGCACTTGTGAAGCACTTTAAAACTTGACTAATAACTTCCTTTGATTACAGTCCTCCCAAACTGACACTCAAAGAAATTATGCTCTTCGCTCAATGTCACACAGCTAGTAAGTTAAAAAAGTCTCATTTAAATCTTAATAATGGAATGCTGCTGCCACTCTTACTACTAGTGCTAATAATGGGCAGCACAACTCTAATTTATTAAGTGCTCACTATGTTTTCTGTCAGTTGCTGTGTTTACAGTTTATATATCACCGCTTCCTGTAGATGAGGACAAACTTCTGCACAGGAAAGGTTTCACTGAATACTATTTAGAATCTTCTAAACACATGTAGTCCTAATTTCAATACGATAATGAGTAACTAAATTAAGCAAAAGCACATTTTACATAATTTAGTACAAAACTTTACAAATTCCTGGGAAACCACTTGGAGAGCCATTGTCTATTAATATTTACACATTTGTCTCTCAGGCTTTGAGACCCTTGAGGACAGAAAATTTGTCTCTGCCACCACTGTGCCATCCTTCATTGAGCCTGGCATCAGTACTTAGAAGAGAAGGGACTCAAAAAGATATACGTGTTAAATGAATGAACAAAAGTCTGGAGAATATGAATTTCAGATTCTGGAAGAGACCAGAAGACATCTTTTTTCTATAAATAATTTAAAACTATCACAGAGAGGCTTTTAAGAGAATAAACAGATAAATCAGCAAGAAGTATAGAATGAGCCTTACTTCTCCAAGCTGTTGCTTGAAAAAATATTGTTAGAGAAAGAGAGAAATGTAGAGGAGAGCTAAAGGTCTTCATTTAATTAGGTAGTATTATTATGACTCTTCAACAGACAACTCACTTCTTTGTGCAGCCCACAAGATACACAGGGAGTGATCCTAGCAAGAGCCTGCCTGCTGCTATAGCACCATAAAGTTTTGTTGTTAAGAGACTTTTAACTGTTTGATCGGTAGTGATTACTAGGAAGATGAACTGAGGGGCCCATCAGCAAAACCTACCCAAAACCTACTGCTAGGGTACAGAAAAGCATAACAGAAGAGAGGAGGAGGGAAGGAAGCAGGAGAGAAGAGACAAGGGAGCAAGCAAAAAGTATCAGGAAAACAAAAGGAAATGAATTCAGTAAGCATCAGGAAGCCCAATTCTAGCCCCCACTCTGCAACCTGCCAGGGACAGAATTAGATGAGGTCCTTTGCTTTCTGGGCCTCAACTTTTTTCAAAATAAAGGTGTTAGACTAGAATAACATTTCCCCAAATAATGGATGTAGTCCTCAAATTCACAGGATACTGTTAGGTAGTATGCAAAAGGAAAAATTCACTTCTGTGATTAATCAAATTTGGAAAATGCTGGATGAAGCAAAACAAATTGGTTTCTTTGTTCCAGGATTTTCCATTCCTTTGAAGCTCTAATATGCTTTCTTTTCCCATCTTTAAAAGGGGACAATAATGCCCATGCCATAAGGTTCTTGTAAAGATTAAATGAATCAATTCTACAGAGCTTAATAAATATTAACTTTCATTATTATGGCTATCATTATTATTAGTAATCGGGAAAGGAGAGGGATATAGAATATAGCATCCTCCACATTTAGGAATCTATAGAAATGTCTTATTCATTGACTTGTGAGCTTACTCACTGGAGGCTATTATTTCTCATTACACCATCTGAGAAATCCTGTCTAAGATGATCCTCTGGTCCCTTCCATATCTGATGTCCTGTGACCTCACAGTAAAGCTTCCAAACACAGGCTCCCATACCCTAAGCAAGCATATAATAAAGCCCATAACAAGTACTGCATGAGTGTTTGTTGAATGAACAAATGAATGATTCTCTTTTAAAGTCAAAAACACCCAGTTCACAGGCTCAAATTACAGCCCTGCTTCCTAGCGGGAGGGGTTTTTCAGAGCCTGTGGTTTGGATATTCTAGTAGGGAAATATGAACTTTATATCTTCAAATGCTCAGTGTTATCCCCTCGCAGGCTAATTTGCCTGCAATCATCCAAGTCATTAGCTGCTTCATTCATTCACTCATTTATTCATTCATTTAACAAATATCTACAAAATTCCCCCAAGTTCCATGCATTGTTACAGCAACAAGGAGATTATGATGATGAATCTTTCACAGAACATGCCTTCACAGTAACTGCAGTCTCCTAGAGGAGAAAGGATATATATAGTAATCACAATTTAAGGTGAGTAGTGGGGAGAGCAGCCACAGTTTAATGCAGTCACAGATGACAGTTGCCTTTGAGAAGCAGGAAAGTCTTCAGGAAAAAAGGCGTGTGAAATTTAACATGGATTTTAAAGGATCTGGACACATGGACTTTTTGGGCAGAAGGAACTCATGAATTAATACCCACATAATATCAACAACCAAAATCATAACACAGGCCCCATCATATGCCACAACCTAGCAGTGTGTGAAGCCCTGGAATTATGTCACAGGTCTGCCACATACGAGTCACTTGGACTAAGCAGGTAATCTCTCCCATTTTCTTTATTACTCATAAAATGTGAAAATTAATGTGAGATGAGTAAGCAATGGTAATATTTAACAATTTATTTAGCCCTTGCAAAATTACAGGTACCATTTTAAACCTTTTATACGGATTAGCTCATTTAATCTTGACAACAAACACATTTCTCAGGCGAAGTAGTTTGACCAAGGTCAAAGAGCAATGGGGATTGAATCCTAGACTTTTCCTCAATTCTTTCTTACTACAGACCCAAACCAAATCCTACTAACTGGTATTATCTCCATTGTTCCAGTGATGAAACTAAAGCCAAACAAGATTAAGAAACTTGCTGGTCCAAGATTACACAATTAGGAAGTTTCAGGTCTGGGGTTCAAACTCAGACCTGTTGGAATTTGCCCGTCTGCGCTCTTAAAGACCATGCATGTTCTTAGGATGACAGCAGCAATAGCATCAACAACAACAGCAACAGCAGTAAATGTCTATAAAATCACTTACTATGTGCCAGGCACTGTTTTTGCATCATATATAGATTAACTCATTTAGTCTTCATGATGATCCCATGAAGTAAGTACAAGTGGGAAAAGTGAAGTATATAGAGCTGGTAGGTAACTTGCCCAGAGCCATACAGCGAGGCATTGGCACACCTGAGACTTGGACTCAGGTAATGTGGCTTCAGACTCTGAGTTATTAACTATTACTCCATAACCCTTCTTTATAGGAAGGGGTAGTGGTTAACAGGATGCATTTTGGAACTTTAAAACCACCTATCTTACTCAGGAGAAGCTCTAAGTCATCTAAATTTCAAGGGCAACATATCTATAATACAAAGTGTTCCATGAGGATTACTCCTTTTCTGAGCTGGGTTGTTCATATTATCATCAGATAGACTGAGTAGGAGTTAGGAAAAGATTTCATCAAATGAATGATGTGGAACTTTCCATATGTTCAAACTGACTTTGTCTATAAGCACCCTCATAGATGACACTTTAAAACTTTTAAAATATAAAATATATTTTATACTTAAAATATAAAAAATGGAGCATATACTCAGTGTGTAATTGCATTTGTGTGCATATGCACTATATGAAAAAAGAAGTGGAGGTAGCTATTAAAAGTACGATGGTCAACTTAAAAGATACACCTTAAAATTAGAAAAGATTAGAATTTCCAAAGCATAAATGAAAGGAATCCTATGGAGTCTTTTATTTTTTACCATTTCATGTTCTGTAACCTTCATTTTAATGGTAGCTATTATCTTAAATGTGGTAGGCATTTTTCTTAAGCTAGCAATGATAATCAACCCTTGGAATTAAAAGACACCAATAATCATCTGATAATTTGTGCCAGTGAATCCATTTCCTGATGCTTTCTCTTGGTTGTTTTTATTCAAAATTGTGAAAAATGCATAAGGTGGATTTTCTGTTGAAAACAAAAGGAAGATGTATTTTGGCTCATCGCTTTGTGCAAGAGTTGTTTAGGAAATAAGAGCTACTGTTAAACGGCAAGATAAGTGTGCAATTAGTGACAACTGTGGAGGAATTAAAGAGCAGGAAAATATTACAGTGAGTCTAAGCTAATGGCATGAAAATAAAAACTCTCCACTCTCAAGGCAATCTCCTCTGCCTCCTTGCTTTATATTTAGAGCCCTTTTCAATTGACTGCAGGTCATGAAAAACAAAAAAGAAATTATCATCCATCTTTTACTTGCATTTGAAACTGCAATATGAAGTCATTATTGGTAGAAGTAAGTCACTTTCAAAGTTTTATTACATCTATAATACATATAAAATATTAATAATGGTATTTATGAAAATATAATGATAACTAACAATTCCCGAGAATCACTACGTGCCAGGCTCTATCCTTGTTTCAAAGCATTAGCTCATTTAGTCCTCACAATGTATAAGGGTGAGTCATGTTAACCACTGAGAAAATGATGGCTCAATGAGGTCAAGTAATTTATCAAAGACCATACAGGTTATCGGGGTGAAGCAGGATTCCAGCCTAAGGCCATCTGACCAAAAACCTGCTCTCTTAATGGCCATTCTGTATGCCAGTTTTTCCTATTGTTATTTCCTCTAGGCTTAAGCAATTCATTTGAAACAGCAGAGAAATCTAATAATGGATACATTATTATTTGATAGTTGCATAAATTTGAGCTTTTCACAAAGAAAGCTCTGAAACACGGGGAAGTGCCTGGGAGAAGCCACAGGGTTTATAATTATGTCCCTTCTTGGAATCTTAAACCCAGTCAATGACTTAGGAGTAATTGGTAATTAAAAACATTATTTTTACGTTAAAACTAATCAGATGGAGTTGATGAAATAGAAGTCACATGCATTTTTAAGGTAAAACATGATGAGGATTCAAAGAAATGTTGAATTCAGCTCTCTCTCCCAAAAGGGCTAAGGCCCACACCTAGAATCCTGATTCATCCTTCTCAAGTCAACATCACACCTTACCCTGCCCAGCATCCTCCTCCTTCTGGTGGTAGCACCGTGATTTCCCTCTAGGGAACCACCCCTCATCATACTCTCACTTCTGGTGATTCAGGATGGACCCCATTCCTGGCTCTATGGAAAACCTGTCAACCAGGTTTGACCAATGGGTCTCAACTATAGAGTCCCATTATTGGTAATTGGGAACGAGAAGTTCTTTGTCTGGACTTGAAGCTGAGAGGAGGAGCTGCTCTGGGCCATCTGGCCACTACATGGGTAGAGCTTGTTGAGAACAAAGCCCACACAGAGGAAATCAGAGCCAAGTGATGGGACAAAACCAATTCCTGCTGAAATTGAGCCTGGCTATGCCTAAGGCTAACTCCTGAACTTATTAGCTATGCAAGCCAGAAATTTTGTGTGTGTGTAAATGTGTTTGTGTTTCTGTCACTTGCAACCAAAAGTATCCTAATACTGTGTTCATCAATCCATTTGATCATTATGAAAACTCAGATGTCAAGCTGTTGGCAAAGGATGGAGAGAAAAATTCAGGCCTGCTGGTGGTGTTTCCAAATCTAGTTTATCTTCATATCATGGGAGAAAAAGGATCAGGACCCTAGAAAAAGGAGAGGCTTCTGGGAATGAACAGTCAGGACCCTCTACTTATACAAGCACATGAATCAAGCAATGAAATTAAAATGATTTAAACCCCCCCAGATGGCCAGGATTCCCAGAATAAATAATTCTTTCTGTTCCCATTATAATACAATATGCCTGGGTAGGAATGACCTGCATGATGAGACAAAGAAGAGAATAAATGTGAATTATCCTACCCTTTAAGAAAACCATTTGCTGTTTTAGCAAAGAGAGAAATAATTTAAGAATGATGCTTTTTTTTATATGTAGTTCTACACACCTGTTCTATTATTCAAAGAACCTGAGTCTAAAACTGGATGTGATTTTATTTGTTGGGCTCTTAACTTTGAAACTTTATTACCTGTTAGCTTCATAAAAGTAGAGTGGTGGCCGGGTGTAGTAGCTCATGCCTGTAATCCCAGCACTTTGGGAGGCCCGGGTGGGCGGATCACGAGGTCAGGAGATCGAGATCATCCTGGCCAACATGGTGAAATCCTGTCTCTACTAAAATACAAAATAATAATAATAATAAGCTGGGCATGGTGGTGCATTCCTGTAGTCCCAGCTACAGGAACTCAGTAGGCTGAGGCAGGGGGAATCGCTTGAACCCAGGAGGTGGGGATTGCAGTGAGCTGAGATCATGCCACTGCACTCCAGCCTGCTGACACAGCAAGACTCCGTCTAAAAAAAAAAAGCAGAATGGTATCAAAGAATGACCAATGTCAAAGAAAGCTAATCTAAGCTCTGAAATCCAGTCTCAGCTCTGTTAACTATTGCCGTGTGGGATTGAGATGGTGACCTTGAAGGTATCCCCAGTTTGGGCCCCAAAGTAGTGATCTCAGCTTATTTCCTGGTCATTAACACACTCTCATCACCTTTGCCATACCAGTCTCCCCTTTCCCTTGAACTAATTTCTACCAGCTATCTCAAATCTTGCTGTTCTACCTACTGGGAGACTCTCTTCTGCACCTGTCTCAATCTCACCTCCCTCCCAGCATCCATTTTAAGTCCTACCTACCCTGCAAAGTCCTCCTTACTATCTCAGTATACACTTATTTCCTCCTTCTGAGTTTTCAGAGCACAGAATACCATGGAAGATGGTTTCAAGTTATTTAGTCCAATAGTAGTCCTCTTCCTGCCAATCTGTGGTTTGTGTTTTTAGCCACTGTAAACATAAGTGCCTGCCTGACACCCGAAATTCATATAAATGCATGAGAGGTATGGTGAGGAAGAAAATGGGGCTAAGGTACATATTAAATGTAGGACTCGCTGAGTTTTCGTGTTTTCTGAAATATTACACACACATACACACACACAGACACACACACACACAACAGCCAAACTGTTGGCTGATAGAACCCTATCAGGACCATGGACCACCAGTCTGGATCCTGTCTTCTATCATCTCAGCCATGCTATGATAATGAGTCCTAACTGAAAACTACAGTTATGTGGAGCACACTATTTCCCATTCCATTTACTTCAGCTCTATTAGAAATCCTTCTTTAGTAATCAACGAATACCTAGAGTTTTTGCTACATTAGGAAGCACTCAACCATCTCAAATCTCTTGTATCATTCCACAGGTATTTCAAATGCATTAATAGTCTTATTCCCCAAATGTAAGCTTTTTGAGAGCAAGACACAAGCCGTTATGTGGCACACAAGATTGGATTAGAGATTGATTTTATTCCTTTGACTCATGCACCATATACCTCTGACTATGGAAGAGTCTTGTTTGAACATAATTTTCTGGAGGCCTATTTTAGAAAATGACAAATGAAGTGGCAAAGCAATTAAATCCAAAATGCCCACCCACAGGATGTTGGAGAGGATCTCTCATTTCATCCAGAAGTGTTGATTATGATATGATTTTGTTGTTGTTTTGATGTGTCTGGAAAGTAAAAATTCCTCAGGCATTCAGCACCCAGAAGTTATGCATAAATGTAGCAATTAAGTTTTATTTTTTCCCAAGCTGGTGTCAGGAGGAATAAAACACCAAAACATATTAAATCCACTTAGGCAAGGCAGGTTTTAAAAAGAGAAAAACTTTAATGGGCCAATATCATGTCAAAAATTCTCAGCTTCAGTTTAAAAACAGAAATTATGGTTATTTGACTAATTTTCCTTTCATTTTCATATACTTCGGAAGTTTTCTTACCTATGCCATCAGCCAGGTTAGGTCCTACCGTCTCTCCAGTGAGGCTCGTTTAGTTCAGTGCAGCCAATCAGCGCCAAAGGGCAGAGCTCAGAAGTCCTAAACATCCTCCGTAAGGGACCAATAAAGAAAACATGCTTGCTAGCAATTGCTGACAGCAGAACAATCAGGGTTTCAAAAAGTCCCTTAAAGAATAAGCACCTGTGGCCGGGCATGGTGACTCATGCCTGTAATCCCAGCACTTTGGGAGGCCGAGGCGAGCAGAAAACAAGGTCAGGAGTTTGAAACCAGTCTGGCCAACATACTGAAACCCTGCGTCTACTAAAAATGCAAAAATTAGCCAGGCGTGGTGGCAGGCATCTGTAATCCCAGCTACCAGGGAGGTTGAGGCAGGAGAATTGCTTGAATCCAGGAGGCAGAGGTTGCACTGAACCAAGATCACACCACTGCACTCCAGCCTGGGTGACAGAGCGAGATTCCATCTCAAAAAAAAAAGAAAAAAAGAAAAACCCCTGTATCCATTCCCAGAACAGGGTTGACACTTGGCTACTGATTGGCAAATGAGTGTTGAATGAGCAAATAACTTCCTAATTTGGTTAGGTTTTAAGTTTGACAGTTTTGTAAGGAAAAGGAAAACAGAGGTAGGGGATCCAGAAATTGATTATTAAATGATACTTACTCATTTTACTCTAGTGTGAATGAGACATTATTCTGTTAATGTTGTACATACATGTGTTTGTTTTTATAAGCTTGCTCAGTAAGAAACTCACCCCCACACATTTTATTTCTTCTGTATGAGCTCATTAATATCAAGAAATAATGCCTGAAAACCCTGGGGGGGGGGGAATACTGACTATTTTAGGTTAATAGTGCTAAATAATAATAATATTTATTGAGTATTTATCATGTTCAATGAACTTCACATATATTTTCCCAATCTTCCTAACAACCATTTGAAATAATGAATATTATCTTCCATTTAAATGTGGGACAACTGAGGCACAGACAGATTAAGTATTTTACCTATAAGAATATAATTTTTTTTTTGAGACAGGGTCTCACTCTGTCACCCAGGCTGGGGTGCAATGGCACAACCGTGGCTCACTGCAGCCTTGACCTCCTAGGCTCAGGTGATTCTCTTACCTCAGTTTCACAAGTAGTTGGGACTACAGGCATGCACCACCATGCCTAGATAATTTTTTGTATTTTTTGTGGAGATGGGGTTTTGCCAGGTTGCCTAGGCTGGTCTCAAACCCCTGAGCTCAAGCAGTCTGTCTGCCTCAGCCTCCCAAAGTGCTGGGATTACAGGTGTGAGGCACCACACTTTGCCCAGAAACAATTATTAAATAGGGGAGTTGAGATGTGAACTCTGACTTCAAAGACAGTGAATGTAAACACTTTTTGAATTCCACCTTTATTGCACCAAATGGTGTCCCAGTGACTCACTTTCATGAGACACTGGTGTTCCTAAGTAGCAACTAGCTTAAATTCACCAAATTAGCTCCATAGAAATCTGTCTTCCATAAAATGCCACTCTTCTGTCAGGTATTTATTGACAGAGCAATTTGATCAATTATGTTTTAGAAACTTGAAAATAAGCCAGGGCAAACAGGTTGCTCTACTATGGCACCCCACAGAGCCTCGGATATGCCAATACGGGTTGCACTTAAAGTAAAATGCAAACTCCAGCATTTACCAGACCCATCACCTGGCTTCTGCCTCCTTTCCATATTCAAACCATGACACTCACATCTAATTCCATGCTCTAACCAGACACCCCTACCTTCATTTCTTCCCCTCAGCCAGACTTCACTGCCTCAGAGTCTGTCTCAGCCCTTGCAGCTCCCTGTTCGCTCAGCTCTTCCCATGACTGACTCCTGCCTTTCACCTGTCAGGCCTCAACTGAAATGTCAATTCCTTCATCAAGCCATCCTCACCTCCCCATCTAAAGCACATCTTGCCCATCCCAGTTGTCCTTAACATATTACCTCTTTTATTTCCCCTACACGCCTTGTTCATTTCCATATTTCCTTATCTGTTCATTGATTATGGACCCTTTCTAACTGAAAGGTCCACAGGAACATGAGGATACAAAATCCAGAAGGACAAAGACAGTGCCTATCTTTTTTTTTCAGACAGAATCTTGTTCTGTTGCCCAGGCTGGAATGCAGTGGCACCATCTCGGCTCACTGCAGCCTCTGCCTCCCGGGTTCCAGCGATTCTCCTGCCTCAGCCTTCTGGGTAGCTGGAATTACAGGCGTCCGCCACCACACCTGGCTAATTTTTATATTCTTAGTAGAGATGGAGTTTCGCCATGCTGGCCAGGCTAGTCTTGAACTCCTGACCTCAGGTGATCCGCCTGCCTCATCCTTCCAAAGTGCTGGGATTACAGGCTTGAGCCACCGTGCCCAGCCAGACAGTGCATATCTTACTCAGTGCTAAGTACTCTTTATTTAACACAATCTCCAACAACTACAGATGCCCGGGAAATGTGTCAAATAAATGAATGAATCTCCAAGTAGACCCAGCATGTTCTAAAGAAATCTGGCCATACAAGACCCTCTTAAAAATACTATTATAGCTCGAGGAAAGTTTGTATTCCACAGAAAACAGTTTGTGAAAAGCAAAACTAAACCAAATAAAGTCTCAATACTACTCAAAAGAAAAGAAAATTTAAATTATACTATTTCTGGCCTATCTTAGAATAGCTGTGCATTAAAATTAATATTGTCAGGGGTAGAGAGAGACAGAGCAAGATAGTTGAATAGGAAGCACCACTGATCATTCCCTTCCACAGGAACCCGGAATTTAACAACTATCTACACAAGAAATCGCCTTCTTAAGAACCAAAAATCAGGTGAGCACTCACATTACCTGGTTTTAACTTAGTATCACTGAAAGAGGCACTGAAGAGGGTAGGAAAGACAGTCTTGAATCGCCAATGCAATGCAAGTCCTCCCCTTCCCCCAGCAGTGGCCAAGTGGAACAGAGGGAGAACCTGTGCACTTGGGAGGGGGATGGCACAGTGACTGTGAGACTTTGCATTCAACTCAGTGTTGCCCTATCACAGTGGAAAGCAAAATCAACCTGCATTCAGTTGATGCACGCCCACTAAGGGAGCAATTAGACAAGCCCTATCCATAGGGGAACAACCTATCCCAGTTCCAGCAAGCCTCATCACCATGGGATAAAGTGCCATGGGGCCCTAAATTAACTCGAAGGGCAGTCTAAACCACAAAGACTGGAACTCTTAGGTTGAATCCTAGTGCTGAACTAAGCCCAGAGCCAGTGGACTTGGGAAGCATCCAACCTACAGAGACACCATCCAAGGTAGCTAAGGGAGTGCTTGCACCAACCCTCCACCAATCTCAGGAAGCACAGCTCATGGCTCTAAAAGAGACCTCTTCCTTTCACTTGAGGAGAGGAGAGAGAAGAGCAAAGAGGACTTTGTCTTACATCTTGGATACCAGCTCAGCCACAGTAGGATAGGGTATCAGTCAGAGTTGTGAGGCCCCCATCTCAGGCCCTAGCTCCCAGATAACATTTCTAGATGCATCTGGGCCAGAAGGGAACCCACTGTAAAGATCTAGTTCTGCCAGAATCCATCACTTGCAGATTAAAGAGCTCTTGGGCCCTGAATAACCATCAGTGCTGCCCAGGTAGTAGGTCATGGGCCTTGGGTGAGACGCTGAGACATGCTGGCTTCAGGCACCAGCTTGGCCACAGTGGATAGAGTACCAAGAAGGCTCTTACAATCCCTGATTCCAGGCCTTGGCTCTTGGATGGCATTTCTGCAACTGCCCTGGCCCAAAGGGGAACCTACAGACCTGAAGGATGAGTCTGTCAGCATTCACCACAAGCTGACTGAAGAGTCCTTGGCCTTAAGTGAACATTGGTTGCAGTCTGGAAGTACTCCCTGTGGGCCTGTGGTGGGGGCCAAGGGATGAGTCTCATCTACCTGCAGAAAAGGGAAGCAAGAGTGGAAAGAACTGTTTTATGGTTTGAATGCCAGCTCAACTGCAGTATAATGGAACACCATCTACATTTCTAAGGTTTATTATTATTTTTTACTCTATTCCCTGGCTCCTGGACAGCACCTCTGGACCAGCCTGAGGCCTGGGGGAAACTCACTGCCCTGAAGGGAAGGATACAAGTCTGGCTGATTTCACCACCTGCTGATTGTAGAGCCCTTGAGCCTTGAACAAATAAGCGGTAGCCAGATAGGGGTTACAGTGGCCCTTGGATAAGATTCAGTGCTGTGTTGGCTTCAGGTCTAACCCAGAACAGTATAAGAGGTGGTGGTCACAGAGGTGCTTATGTCACCCTATCTGCAGCTCCAGGTGGCTCAGCACACAGAGAGAGACTCCATTTTTTTGGAAGTAAAAGAAGAGAACAGAACAAAAGTCTCTGCCTGGTAATCTAGAGAATTCTGCATATTACCCAAGACCTGTTTATAAGATAAAAATAGAAACAACAAAAAGTTAAAAAGTGTGGGAATGAAGTTAAAGTGTACAGTTTTTATTAGTTTTCTTTTTGCTCTTTTGTTTATGCAAACAGTGTTAATTTGTTATCAGCTTAAAATAATGGGTTTTTAGATAGTATTTGCAAGCCTCATGATGACCTCAAACCAAAAACATGTATGACAGATACACAAAAAATAAAAAGCAAGAAATTAAATCATATCACCAGAGAAAATCACCTTCACTAAAAGGAAGACAGGAAGGAAGGAAAGAAGGAATCGAAGAACACAAAACTATGAGAAAACAAATAACAAAATGGCAGGATTAAGTCCTTGCTTATCAATAATAGCATCAAATGTAAATGGATTAAACTCTTCAATAAAAAGACATAGAGTGGGTGAATCGATTTAAAAAAAAAGAATCATTGATCTGCTGCTTATAAGAGACATACTTCACCTGTCAAGACACACATAGAGTGAAAATAGAGGGATTGAAAAAGATATTCCATGCAAATGGAAACAAAAAAGAGCAGGAGTGGCTACACTTAGTGAGACAAAATAGATTCCAAGACAAAAACTCTAAGAAGAGACAGGGAAGGCTATTATATAATGATATTGGGGTCAATTCAGGAGAGAATATAACCATTGTAAATATACATGCATCCAACACTGGAGCACCCAGATATATAAGACAAATATTATTAGAGCTAAAGAGAGGGACTCCAATACAACAATATCTAGAGATTTCAACAACCCACTTTTAGTACTGGAAAGATATTCCAGACAGAAAATCAACTTAATCTGCTTCTGATATTCCAGAAGCATCCGACTTAATCTGCATTATAGACCAAATGAATCTAATAGATATTTACAGAACATTTCATCCAATGACTGCAGAATATTCATTCTTTTCCTCAGCACATGGATCATTTTCAAAGATAGACCATATGTTGGGTCACAAAATAAGTCTTAAAAGATTCAAAAAACTTCATATAATACCAAGCATCTTCTCTGACCTCAACAGAATGAACCTAGAAATCAATAACAACAGGAATTTGGGAAACTGTAAAAATACATGGAAATTAAACAATATGTTCCTGAATGACCAGTGGGTCAATGAAGAATTTAAGAGAGAAACTGAAAAATTTCTTGAAATAAATGATAATGGAAACACAGCATACCAAAACCTACAGGATACAGTGAAAGCAGTACTAAGATGGAAGTTTATAGCTGTAAATGCCTCATCAAAAAATAAAAACTTTAAACTACTTAATACATCTTAAAGAACTAGAAAAGCAAGAGCAAACCAAACCCAAAATTAGTAGAAGAAAAGAAATAATAAATATCAGAGGAGACATTAAGTGAAATTAAAACGAAGAAAACAATACTAAAAATCAACAAAACAAAAAGTTGGTTTTTTGAAAAGATAAGCAAAATTGACAAACCTTTAGCCAGATAAACTAAGAAAAAAAGAGAGAAGTCTCAAATAAATAAAATCAGAGATTAAAAAGGAGACATTATAAACTACATGGCAGAAATTCTAAGGATCATTAGTGGTTACTATGAACAACTATATGCCAATACATTGGAAAATCTAGAAGAAATGAATAAATTCCTAGACATACATCCTACCAAGATTGAGCCATGAAGACACCCAAAAGTTGAACAGACAAATAACAAGTAATGAGATCAAAGCTATAATAAAAATTGTTCCCACTAGAGAAAACCCCACGACCTGATGGCTTTACTGCTGAATTTTACCAAACATTTAAAAAACTAATACCAATCCTCCTCAAAGTATTCCAAAAAATAAAGGAGGAGGGAATACTTTTAAACTCGTTCCACCAAGCCAATATTACTCTTACATGAAAACTCATTCCACCAAGCCAATATTACTCTTATATGAAAACTCTTATATTGAAAACCAGATAAAAATGCATCAAAATAAAAAGAAAACTATAGGCCAATGTCCCTGATGAATATTTATGCAAAAATCCTAAACAAAATACTATCAAACCGAATTCAGCAGCACAGAAAGATCATTCATCATGACGAAGTAGGATTTATCCCAAGGACGCAAGGATGCAATGATGGTTCAACATACACAGATCAATCCATGTGGTGCATCATATCAACAGAATGAAGGATAAAAACCATATGATCATTTCAATTGATGCTGAAAAAGAATTTGACAAAATTCAACATCCCTTCATAATAAAAACTCTCAAAAAATTGGGTTTAGAAGGATCATACTCAACACAATAAAAGCCATATATGACAGATTCATAGCTAGTATCATACTGGAAGTCTTTTCTGCAAGATGGGGAGCATGACAAAGATGACCACTCTCACCACTGTTATTCAACGTAGTACTGGAAGTCTGAGCTAGAAAAATCAGACACAAGAAAGAAAGAAAGGGCATCCAAATTGTAAAGGAAGAAGTCAAATTATCCTTGTTTGCAGATGATATGATTTTATATTTGGAAAAACTTACAGATTCCACCAAAAAAACTATTGGAACTGATAAATTGAGTAAAGGTACAGGATACTAAATCAACATGCAAAGATCAGTAGCATTTCTATACGCCAAAAGCAAATAATCTAAAAAAAGAAATCAAGAAAGTAATCTCATTTACAATAGCTACAAATAAAATAAAATACCTAGGAATTAACTTAACCAAAGAAGTGAAAGATCTTTACAATGAAAACTATAAAACATTGATGCAAAAAATTGAAGAAGACACCAAAAAATAGAAAAATATTTCATGTTCATGGCTTGGAAGAATGAATATTGTTAAAATGTCCATACTATCCAGAGCAAATCTACAGATTTAATGCAATCTCTAAAAAAATACCAATGACATTCTTCACAGAAATACAAAAAAAAAATTCCTAAAATTTATATGGAACCACAAAAGACCCAGAATAGCCAAAACTATCCTAAACCAAAAGAACAAAGCAGGATAAATCACATTACCTGACTTTAAATTTTACTAAAGATCTATAGTAACCAAAATGGCATGGTATTGGCATGCAAACAGATACATAGATCAGTAGAACAGAATAGAGAACCCAGAGATAAATCCACCCATCTACATTGAACTTATTTTTGACAAAGGTACCAAGAACATGCATTGGGGAAAGGACAGTCTCTTCAATAAATGGTGCAGGGAAAATTGGACCTCAATATGCAGAAAAATTAAAGTAGACCCCTATCTCTTGCCATATGCAAAAATCAAATCAAAATAAAGACTGAAATCTAAGACCTCAAACTATGAAACTACTAAAAGAAAGCATTGGGGAAACTCCCCCAGGAAATTAGAGTGGGCAAAGATGTCTTGAGTAACACCCCACAAGCAAAGGCAACTAAAGCAAAAATGGACAAATGGGATCACATCAAGTTAAAAAGCTTCTGCACAGCAAAGGAAACTATCAACAAAGTGAAGAGACAACTGACAGAATGGGAAAAAATATTTGTGAACTACCCACTGACAAGAGATTAATAATCAGTATATATAAGGAGCTCAAACAACTCTATAGGAAAACATCTAAAATCTGATTTTAAAATGGGCAAAATATCTGAATAGACATTTCATAAAAGAAGACATACAATGACAAACAGATATATGAAAACATGGATGGAACTGGAGATCATTATGTTAAATGAAATGACTATAGTCAAAAATAGTTTAACTGTACATTTTTAAATAAGTAAAAGAGTATAATTGAATTGTTTGCAACACAAAGGATAAATGCTTGAGATGATGGATACTCCACTTACCCTGATGTGATTATTATGAATTGCATGCCTGTATCAAAATATCTCAACATCTTTGATCGTCAGAGAAATGCAAATCAAAACTACAATGAGATATCATCTGACCCCCATTAAAATGGCTTTTATCCAAAACACAGGCAATAACAAATGCTGTCAAGAATGTGGAGAAAAGGGAACTCTCATATACTGTTAGTGGGAATATAAATTAGTGCAACTACAACCACTATGGAGAGCAGTTTGGAGATTCCTCAAAATTTTAAAAATAGAGGTACCATATGATCCAGCAATCCTACTTCTAGGTATATATCCAAAAAGAAAGAAAATAGGTATATTGAAGAGATATCTGCACTGCCATGTTTATTGGAGCACTATTCACAATAGTCAAGATTTGGAAGCAACCTATGCGTCCATCAACAGATGAATGGATAAAGAAAATGTGGTTCATATACACAATGGGGTACTATTCAGTCATAAAAAGAATGAGATCCTGTCATTTGCAACATGGATGGAACTGGAGATCATTATGTTAAATGAAATAAGCCGGGCACAGAAAGACAAACTAAGCATGTTCTCACTTATTTGTGAGAGCTAAAAATTAAAACAATTTTTAGTTTTTAGTCTCATGGAGATAGAGAGTAGAAGGATGGTTATCAGAGGCTGGGCAGGATAGTGGGTGGGGATGGGAGGGAAGTGGGAATGGTGAATGGGTACAAAAAAATAGAAAGAATGAATAAAACCTAGTATTTGCTTGCACAACAGCATGACTATAGTCAAAAATAGTTTAATTATACATTTTAAAATAAGTAAAAGAGTATAATTGAATTGTTTGCAACACAAAGGATAAATGCTTGAGATGATGGATACTCCACTTACCTTGATGTGATTATTATGCATTGCATGCCTGTATCAAAATATTTCATATAACCCATAAATATATATACCTACTATGTACACATTAAAATTAAAAATCAAAAAAAGTTGTGGGAATATTTCTGATGAAATTATTAAATGTAGTAATTGGCATAATAATGTTCAATTAGATCAATTTAAATATGTCTAGCATTTCTAGAATGAATATGGAATTTTTCATCCTCAAAAATATACCTGGGCCAGACTGGGCACAGTGGCTCATGCCTGTAATCCCAGCACTTTGAGAGAACAAAGGAGAAGAATTGCTTGATCCCTGGAGTTTGAGATCAACCTTGGCACCATGACAAAACTTCATCTCTACCACAAATACAAAACTTAGCCAGGTGTGGTGGCGTGTACCTGTAGTCCCAGCTACTCATGGGGGCTGAGTTGAGAGGACTGATTGAGCCTGGGAGGACAAGGCTGCAGTGAGCTGTGATCGTACTACTGCACTTCAGCCTGGGTGACAGAGTGCAAATATATATATGTCAAATACATATATACATCTGGACCAAATGGTGACTTTAGAGGTAATCCCTGTTTTAAATATAAATAGACTTATTGAAATCCCTGAATTCCCCTGTATGTTAGCCCAGGTCCTCTAAGAAAGACACACTAAAATGGATAGTGTGGGTTGAATTGTATCCCCAGAAAAACTGTTGAAGTCCTAATCCTTCAGTACTTGTGAATGTGATCTAATCTGCAAGTAGGATTTTTTGCAGATGATCAAGTTAACATGAGGTCATTAAAGTAAGCCCTAATTCAATATGACTGTGCCCTTATAAAAAGGGGAAATCTGGACACAGAGACAAACACGTACAAAGGGCAGATGATGTAAAGACAGAAGGATAACATCATCTACAATCTAAGAAACATCTAAGGCTATGGAAACTAGGAGAGAGGCATGGAACAGCCCTCAGAAGGACCCAAGCCTGCAGACACCTAGATCTTGAACTTCTAGCCTTCAGAATCGCAAGCAATACGTTTCTTTTTGTCTAAGCCACCCAGTTTGTGGTAGTTTTTAAAGCAGCCCTAAGAAGCTAATTCAGTGGATTAGACCTCCAAGAGATTAATTAGAGAAGACACCTGTGTCGAAAAATGGGGCTGGCATCAAAGGAGGATGGGAATCCCATCAGAGTTCCATGCAGGTCTGTCCTTTATGAACCAGAAAAGGAAGGAAGTTTAAGTGGAAGAGTCTTTGCACTCTAATTCTAAGAAAGCTTAGCAAAGCTGATAGGAGGTCCTTGAAACAAAGTTCTTGAACCCATAAGACAAGTCCCACATATCCCAGGAATAGGCTGGTCTTACTATTTTTGCCAAGTTCAGTCATTGGCTGGGAGCAGCCCATGGGAAGTATGACTTTAGCTCTAATGTAGTGATGGCTTTCAGAACATGGTAGCTGAGAGAAAGAGAGAAAGGAGAGGCACCTTTTCACTGCTTCCACATCTAGTCTTGCTTATATCATTAACGTCTTGCTGAAAGTTAAGCTATAAAGATTTTGGAATCTTTCTAAGAAAGTTACCATATACATAGTGGTTAAGAGCCTAGCCTCCAAAATCAGAGGCTAATCTAAATCAATAAACTAGACATGAGTGTTAGTTCTTCCTCTGTTACTTACCAACCGTGTAATCTCAAGCAGCTAATAAAACTCTTTGGACCTCAGTTTGTTCTTTTGTAAAATGGGGATAATAACACCTATCTCAAAAGGTCACTATGGTTTTAAATAAAATAATGTAAGAAAAGCACTCAGCATAGTTTCTGGCACATGCTATCAAACAAAAAACTATGATGCATGACTATTATACCATTATCATTATTATTGATATTATCAATTGATATTACTAATTATTAATGATATTATCACTTTTGAAGTTTACTTAGGTTGTTTTGCCAGACCCACATTGTTTAGCTCCCCTCCTCCCTTTTTTAAATAATGAAGCTAGTCTTTCCTGCAGAGTGGTGATGAGTCCCTCACCACCTGCCCATCCCTGGGATAGCTGCAAATCGTAGAGATAGCTCATTAAAAGCTTCCATTTCCTGTATCATCAGGGATAGTGACATGTCCTGATGGGGCTAACTGTGGTCATCCTCTTGTTAAATTAAGTTTAACCTTCGGCTGCCTCCTTATATAGTTTAAGTTTGTCCTAAAGGTGTTACTGTACATGTTGAACTGTAACCTAAGTGGAGGTGTAACAGACTGCAAGCTACTCTTATGCCAATCACCTAGTTTGGGCCAATCAAGCAGCAGGGAGCAACTGTTCAAACAGCATTCAAATAAGACAAATGCTGAGCTATAACCAATCCAGCTGTTTCTGTACCTCACTTCCATTTCTGGTATGTCACTTTCCCTTTTCCGTCCATAAATCTTCTTCTACCACATGGCCTTGCTGGAGTCTCTCTCAGACTACTCTGGCTCAGGGGCTGCCTGACCTATGGATCATTTTTTGTTCCATTAAACTCTGTTAAATTTAATTTGCCTACAGTTTTTCTTTTATCACTGTCCACCCAAGCTTCCAGGGAAGAGGTTCTCTTTCTAAAGTGGCTGTGAAGTCCTAAATGTTTCTGCAGAAACTGGGTCCTGCTGACCCCTGCTATGTCAATTTGTGCCACTCTCCTTCTTGTCCCCTGTCCTCTAGCTACACAGGCCTTCTTTCAGGTCCTCAGGTGTCGTAAGTCCTTTCTTGACTGAGGCCTTTGCCTTCTCCTACTCCCCTGGCTGCTCCTGCACTTGGTCAGCTCATCTTTCAAATATTGTCTTAAATATCTCTTCCTTGGAGAGACATTAAGCTTTTCCTGAGGTCTCTAAGGCATCACTAAGTTAATATGTCTAAATTTAAATTCATGATCATCTACTCAAACCTGGTCCTCTATCCCTGTGAACAGTTCCACCGTTCACAGAGGTAATTAAGTTAGAAGTATGAATTTTGACCTGCTGATGATAATCATGCATCGCCTGTGTGTAGAGCCATAGGAGAGCTAAAAATGCAGAACCTTGGGGCTAGCTATAACTAGACTTTGCAGATAACTGAGCCAATACATCTGATTTTCTTCTTAAGCAAGTTTGAGCAGGGTTTCTATTACTAGAGTCAAAGCAGCCCAAGCTAATACATTTATCATCATCATCATCATCACTATCAACATTAAGATATTTGTTGCTACTTTTATGTATTTAAAAAATTAGGGGCTCCATCTCTCCAGAAGACGTACATGTGAACATATTGGCAGACAGTGGGGTTGGCTTGATGACAAATCAGAGCTTCATCCAGATAAATGGTTTTAGGAGCCAGAACATCAGAGGTGAGCTTCTTGCTAAGGTTTTGCTGTCCTTAACCTTCAGCAGAGCTCATTTTTCACGGTCACAAAAATCATATCACAAAACTTTGAGAACTCCATTCATCCATCCACCTGGGTGTCACTGGGAGTGATTTAGAAGGATTACAAATCTTTCATGCCTTTCCATTGTCCTTAGAATAGACAAAAATCTAGCCTGAGATCCCAGCGCGGCATGAACTAGAACACCCTGACACTAAGCCCAGTTTCTACTAGGGGATGAATCTGGGAAGGGGGGGAAGCTGGGTGGAATGCATGATCTGCACTAAGCACATTCTGTTTTCTAGCCACAGTGATGGGCCTTAACCTCAGCTTGACCAGTCAGGTTGAGATTCAGACAATATTTACTGGGGTTGCTGAAACAAAGACTCTTCTTTCCTGCTGGGTATAAATGAGTAAGAGTAAAATTCCAGGAGCTTATAAAAACCATCCTGAGACTCAAAGGTGAATCAGCCTTAGAATGAAGTTAAACTTGGGGAAAGAAAAACAGAAATGGAGAAGAAACACCTGAGCCTCTGTGACATTGTTGAGTTACCTGATCAATCCTCTCCTGGAGTCAGATCCTCCTGGACTTTTTGATTACTTGAATCAATAAATTTCCTTTATAGTTTAAGCCTGTACACAGGGTTCTCTGTATCTTACAACCAAGCATCCAAAGAGACATATATACACATATACATGTATTTTTTTCTGAAAAGAAGGTCAGAGTTTCTATCATATTCTCAAAAGATCTGTGACCCCAAATACATATTTTTAAACCCTAGACTAAAGAATTCCTAATATTCCTTACAATATTAGCATTCTGTGATCTTCTAGTTAATTTTGTTTTAAATTCCAAGCTTGGCTGATAATGCATAAAGCAAGACACTATAAAAATATGTCTCCAAATAAAATTGGGCTTTTCTATTATAAAAAGAAACATAAACTTATTGGAAAAAAATTTGAAAACTATGAAAAGTATAAAATAACAGGGAGACAGCCCATGTTAATATTTGGAGGTTATTTTTGTAAGCATTTTTACACACAATTTTATGGAAGGTTTAATGTGGTTAAGTTCATACTATAAATACACAATGTTTTGTCTGAATATTTTTATTTGACATTATAACGTAAGTATTCTCCAGATATTAGAAACCTTTTGTAAGCATCTTTTTAAATGGCTACATAACTTTCTTCTGATCACTATAATTTCCTTAATGTTAGACAAAATGAGGTGGAAAATACGTGACCTCATTGAAAAAGGATTCTAGTTTGAATGTTAAACAAGGAGCCACCAGTGGTGGAAATATTCATCACAATTGCAGTCAAACCACGGGTAAAACTTGGGGAAGGAAGTAAGAGTATCAGGACGCTCTAGGAAGCACTTCTCCCTCATTTTTGCCCCTCTGAGTGTCATCTTCATCCTTCTCTTGCTGTAGAATATCTTCCTCTGGTCCTTAGGCCACACTGAAGCTTATAGCCATTTATGCCCTTCACATTCTATGGTTAGCCCCTAGAGGGATGGACTCTAGCTAAATCTTGATGTCAGCTTACCAGGAGAATGAATTCTGACTGGTCTAACTTGAGTCAGATGCCCACTCTGAGTCCTTTCAACTCTGCCAGGGCAGGGGATGGGAGATGGATGATCATATGGTACAAAATGACTGCTAGGAACTCACCAACATGGATTTGGACCTCTCTCATATTGATCAGAAGAAGGAACAGTTCCCAGAAACAAACAACCATAGGTCATTGACTCATGCTCTGGGAAAACACTCCAAATTATCCACATAACAACAGGTTACAAATAGGTCATCCTGCCCACATCCTAAACTTTTCCACTATTCTTTGCTGTAAATATCAATCTATATAAAAGACTTCTACAACAACTGTGAGTTTTCCTGCTGGGCTCCACATGGTGATTAGATAAGAAGATTCATTTTTCATTTCCATGGCTTTTTTTTTCATCCATTTTCTGCCCAACTACTTCAAGACCAGATTTAGCTGAGGCCAGCCTGTGCTAATTTGCAAGGCTACATGAACGTCCTCATTGTTTGTAATACAAAACACTTCCCTCCAGGATCTTCCCTAACAAGAGCTAAAAAACGCTGGCTTCTTGGTCTGCAGTCCAATGCTCTAACCCTGAGCTATACCCTAACCATCATTCTTAGCAAATTATCACAAGAAGAGAAAACCAAACACCGCATGTTCTCACTCATAGGTGGGAACTGAACAATGAGCTCACTTGGACTCGGGAAGGGGAACATCACACACTGGGGCCTATCATGGGGAGGGGGGAGGGGGGAGGGATTGCATTGGGGAGTTATACCTGATATAAATGATGAATTGATGGGTGCTGACGAGTTGATGGGTGCAGCACACCAACATGGCACATGTATACATATGTAACCTGCACGTTATGCACATGTACCCTAGAACTTAAAGTATAATAAAAATAAAAAATAAAAAAAAAAACGCTGGCTTTTTCTGCATACTTGATTCATCAGGTTTTTGATGTCTCCTGCTTGCCTGTGGCTGCCCCACGGGTTGGGGAGGTTGGGGTGCAGCAGGCAGCCAGGAGGGGGAAGAGGATAGATGAGAGAAAAGTAGCAGAGGATTTAAGTAACTCCTCTGGGTTCTGGTGCATGTCTTGTAAATATTCACTGAGAACTCTCTGAAGTTTACACTTTTTTGAAGGGCACGGTTAATAAACGTGTATCTCTATGGAGACATAAAAGGGCCCATGTAGCCTGTTGCTTGCGGATCTAATCGGTAGCTACCCACATCTCATGTTTGTTAACTGTTCACAGTCTGAATGGCATCAATTGTAGGAATTTCCTTCCTTCAAGAGTTCTCCTGCCACTAGAAACTTAATCAAGGATTGTCCTAGTGCTGTAAGTAACACAAATAGAAATAAGACAGAGCCCAGATCCTAAAGATGTTTCCAATCTAATGGGTGAGCAAAAGACTACAACGAGGTACACAGTGTAATCAAAGAATGGGCAAAAGAAGTGGTAACTCTGTGAGATTAGAAAGGTTCTTGAAAAAGTAAAATGTATTTGCATCCTTAAAGTGAATATGATCCTGATGAGGAGAAAAGTGGTAGAGTGAAGAAGACATTCAAGTAAAAGAATAACCTAACTAAAAAAGAAAGAGATGGTAAGACAATAAAAAACAATAAATGGTGCTTATTCAGAGACCATTGCCTATTCCAGTAAGATTTTAACAGAAAGTGCAAATGGTGGATTTAGAAGACAAACTGTTGGAGAGACAGATGAAAGCCAGTCATTGGGAGACTCTAAATGTTGGGTTAAGGCATTTGGACTTGGTCTTGTAGGCAGCGGTGGAGTAATAGAAGGTTTTTCAGTTAGAGAAAAAACAGGGTCTTATTTTCCTTAAAAGTAAACTCTGGAGGCAGTTGAAAGAATGGATTGAGAAAGGGTTGAGAAGTTGTGCTATGCTTAGGCAAGAATGCCTCCAATTTTGACAGAGACAAAAGAATAGAAAAAAACCCATCACCAATGCTTTTTATCTACAATCAGCACTTGCAATAATTTTCTTGTTTGAGACTAAAGGAAGGAGAGTTTCATATAAGCTGGATTTATTAGGAAAAGAGGAGGTGAGTCTTAAGGAAAAGGTATGCAGCAATCCACTAAGTATTTCTAGACATCTCTAATTCAATGTAAGATAAAGGATGTGTAATCTGAATAATGAAGAGGCAAGAGAGGAAGAGCATCCTACATATTAGGTTGGTGCATTAGAGCAATGGCAAAAACTGCAACAACTTTTGCACCAAGTTTTAGAAACACCATAAACCAAGACCCCCCAAAGCCTGATAAGCAGGGCATGCTGGGAAAGCTTAGCGGGGCAGGCTGATGATCTTCAGTGAGACTTAAAATCAGATGGAAGGTAGAATAGGCAGATGAGCTTCTTGAACCTTAGCTAGGGAAAGACAAATGTGGGTCGAACATAGTGATAATCCCTTGCAGTGTGGTGAGCAAGGAAGTGTGAGGTTAAAGAAGTATTATGAGTCAAGTGGTCTTAGAGTGAACTGTGATTTACATAACAAAAGAAGAAGTCACCTCCTCTGTGGTTACTCCCTCTATATTTAAACCAAGATCATTCTACCATATTGTAGATCAGAAGGAAGAACATTTGCACCCAAAATGACTGACCAATACCGCAACCATAGTTGACAAACACTCTCTGTAATAAGGCCCAGGCAATTTCTACCCCACCTCTTTTTGCAATTCTATAGCTGGGAAGTCAGTATTTAATTTTTTTTTTTTTTTTTTTTTTTTTATAAAAAGCACTACGTTGTTTCTGTGGAGGCACTGGTCATCTTTGCTTGAGTATTTCTTCATGCATAAAATCATGATTAATTATCTAGCCAGTCTTTGTAAAAGAGTTCTTGAGGGGACAGAATGACAGAAAGTATATGCAAATGCATTGAAGGCAAAATCAGCAAAGTAAGCTGCATACAGTTAATATAATATTAGATTCAAAATTTCAATCTGAGTATGTGGATAGCAATTAAAAAAGAAACAGCAAAAATCAAAACAAATGTTTTTCTTGTACACATAATATGGACCAGGTTCTATGCTAGAGGTTTATATTAATAACATCATTGAATTCTCCCAAGAATTCTATCAAATTTTATTCCTTTATTTTCAGATACAAACAGTGAGACTCAGAGAAGTTAAGGGTCAGATCTAAAATCATGAAGTTAGAAACATAGCAGAATTTGAACCGAGGCTGGCTGATAATAGAGCTCATTCATGTAACCTCTATACGACACTGCCTCCAAGGGACCCCAAGCTCAGTAGGATACCTAGAGATAAACCTGGAGATGGATTCAGAAGGACAGACTCTCTATATAGATGACTGTCTCTCTGTATAGTTGATGGTCATAACTAGAGCTCAGCTTCCACTGAAGACACATGTCCAGCCTAGTGCCAGGCTGTAGGAGGCAAGGAAAAACAAAGGATGGTATACTTTTTGATGATGCAGCCATTAAAAGTAAGAGAAATAAGGCACAGGCTGGGTACATTACAGGTACACATAGTTGAAAACTGGAAAATAGCTATGGGTGGTATGGATGAATGAACAAATTAATATGTAGATACATTTATATATTTAGTGCTATGAAGGCCTTCCATTTTGTTGGCTAATTGTCTTTGGCTAAATTGTATTTTTTTAGTTCTTCTTTATACAATATTGCTTATGAGAAGGTGGGAAATGACCAGAGAAACAGATTCTCATAATTACTAAAACAAATCATTTTTGAGATTCTGAACAAGACAGTGACTTGAAGCCAGTCCTTCAGTGTCTTATTTCCAGGTGTGACTGATCCAACACGCCCCAGTTAGCTAGTCCAGTAACTATTCAATCATAAAAGGCTGCTGTAGAAAAGATCTTGCAGGAAGACATGTCCAGGGAACACATTGGTTATATGGCTCTGTCACAAAGCAACAAATGTTATGAATGGGTGAATTTATGGAGCTGCTATATGTTCCATATATTCTGTACCTTGAGGAAATCCTGACCTACTTTGTTTGTGAACAGGGAGCGATAGGTAGTGTAGCATAGTTTTGGTTCTATCACTAAGTTGCTATAATATCTAGGAAAGTCACCACCTCTCTAAGCATGTTTCCTGACCTATAAAATGGGAAAAATAATGATGCTTATCTCAGGATATTCTGAAGATAAAAATGAAATGACACATGTTAAGTACTTAGCTTGGTACCAGGAACATGATCATGTTTCCAAACTGTTAGCTGCTTTATAACTATTACTGTTGTCACAAGTGATGTACCTACAATGGAAAACCCTCACAGCTCATCCTCCAACAGCAGAGGCTAAGAAGTAATGTGTCCTTGTTTTATAACCGTTAAGATGTTTCTCTATAAAAATAAAAAAGGGAAATGGTATTTTTTCTTTCATCACTGTTTCATCTGAAATAAAAATTTTATCAGGTATTCTATATGTGATAAAATATAGGGAAGAGATGTCTTGTGAGCCCTTCCAAATACTTACTTACAAATGACAGGTGTCCACAGTCTCAGCATATTATAGTCCTCCCTAGGTACAAAGTAGAATGACCCATCAGATAAATTGCTGGAGACATAAGTGACCCAGATGGCAATGGCAAAAGGAATGTGTTTGGAGAAGTAGCTTAGAGTCTGTCCCTCTGGTGGCTCATGGCTTCCCACCACAGGGTACAATTTATTCTGGCATTGCAGTAATACACCTTATGGTTAGCACATGACTTAGGTTTTCCATCATTTCTGATGCCCTGTCTTTTGACTCCCTAGGTAGATGAATGATGTCTCATTTCATGGCCAATTCTTTTTGACTCTCAGGGATTCTTAGAACGTAAGACTTTGTAACAGATCTGGCAGAGAGCCTGCTTACAAGCTGGGGATAGAGCCCACACAGAGCCCAGAATGATGGGCTAAGAGTGATAATAGGGATGCAGTTCTAGACAAGGATTTCTGAGACTGCCTAAATGCAGACCAGGAAGTGAGTGGGTAGCAAAAGAAGTTCTTAGCAGTCAAAAGTAGGAACCATAGCATATTAATTCCAGAAAGGCTTTTAGGAATTCTTTATTCCAAGTTGACAAATTAGTGGCTTGGAAATCAAAACAAATCCAAAGAAGAGTTTTGTTTGGCATGCTTAGTCTTTAAGATTAATTTAAAGGAGATATCAATCTTTCAAAATTAGGAAATTATGGACGGTAATCAAGATTTCTGGCTTCTCAAAAAAACAAAAACAAAAATCTGACGGTTTTGATAACCCTGGGTCTAGTGGCAACAATCTGAGTATCAGCAGCCCTCTTCAAGGGTTTTCATGGTCCTGCGACCTCTGACGTCTCCTCAGTGTTGAAGCCAAGGGAAAGTTGTCATTTACTATCAAGACTGTGCCGCGGTGGTTTCTGTAAACATGTTGCTATCAAAAGTAGGAAAATATAAGATAGACCAGGAGAGCTTGGTCTCTGGTCCAAGGAAGGTGAGAGAGAGAAAATTTATTTTCTGATGTGAGGGCAATTTCTGTGCATTTATCACCCAAACAAAGTATGTCTTTGTCAAAAAATAAAATAAAACTTAAGGCAGACACTGTTGTGAAACAAGCCTAGCCTGCTTTAGTCATTATTCACCTGTCTAATTCCTATTGACACCTGAGTCTGTAGTCCTGGGCTAATTCAACCCCAACCATTGTATAGGTAGAGAAAGTGAGGCACAGAGAAGGCGCAAGCTCCCAGGTACACACGACCACACTGGTACCAGGCTACAAATCTATGAAATAATATTGCACACAGTAAAGAAGCAGAGGCCCAAGTGAGTGGTTTGTGCTAAGAAAGTGGATGGTGGAATGATGCAGGCATGCGGAGGTGCGTATGGGTAGAGCTTAATTGAAGCCCTGAAGGAAGGTCTTTGTATGCTTCATATGCAGCACTGCAAATCCTCTTGGCAACAGCCAGTTCTGTGCAGGCTCCAACCAGCTTTGGGCAGGTTCTGCTTTGGGGCTTGGCATTCACACATGCACAGTCCAGTAGTACAGAGAAGTTAATACTCCTCAGGACCACCCTTGGCTGAAAAGGACTGATGCTGATGGGCCAAAGCCACTCTTCTTTATTCCCTCCAAGTGCATACTTCTAAGACAATTTTACATGGCTTCTCAAAATATCCCATAACACAGCAATAGTCACCTGTAATGATGGCCAATTTCATAACATAGCCTCATTTTCTCTTTCTCCTTTCCCAGTGACTTAGCTCAGGCTGCTGTAACAAAAATGTCAGAAATTGGATGGCTTAAACAACAAAAACTTATTTCTCGCAGTTCTGGAGACTGGGAAGTCCAAGATAACATGTCATCAGATCCAGTGTCTGGTGAGGTTCTACCTCCTTTTTTGCAGATGCCAACCTTGTGGCCGTATCTTCACAGGGGGGTACAGAGAGAGAGAGAGAGAGAGAGAGAGCACTCTCATGTCTCTGCTTATAAGGGCACTAATCCCACTGATGAAGATGACCTTATGACCCACTCTTATGACCTGATTGCTTCCCAAGGGCCTCACTTCTTAATACCATCACACAGGGAATGAGGCTTCAACATATGAATTTTAGGGAGACACAACATTCCGTCCTTAGCACCCAGCCACCCTCATTTCTGATAACTGGAACACATCTCCAAATAAACTACTCCCACTGAAGCCTGTGTTTCAGGCTTTATTTTAGGGGAACTCAGGCTAAGACACAATTTCAGTGGTGGTAGAAGATAGATAGATATCATTTCAGATAGGATGGCAGGTAATGTTCAGGGACAGGACTGCACATCTTTGCAGCAAGGCTTCTTAGCAAAGGAATATCTGGGAATAATTAGTTTCCTTGGAATTACATCACACAAACCCTTGTGAGTTTTAATTAAAGGATATTAGAAATGCCCTCATAATGCCCTGTTCAGTGATTCATTGCCAAGAGTAGTTGAAACAGAGTTATGAGATTAAAACAGCTCAGGCATTAGGAATTGAAGTTTGTTTTTGTTTTTACTGTAATATTTAATTCAAAGTATTCAGGAAATGTTCAATGGAATGAAACAGTCAACATTTTTAGAACTCTTTCCATAGGTGGCCAAATCTTCAAATTATGCCATTATTTGAGATAGAGTTTCATATTATCTTAAGTGGGTTTGGATTCTATTGTTTGGTTTCACCTTTCTTGGTAATTTTAATGAGTGAAGTCTAGACCTTTTCCTTTCAGGGTTCCCAGGGTAAGATTTGGGGTTATTTCTGAAGGTAGTTTCTCAGGAAAACGTGTGTGTGTGTGATGTGACATTAGATGAAGATAGCTCTGGTCTGGCACCCATTCCCTGGGTGACCTTAGCTAAGTCTCTTTTCCTGTGTTTGCCTCAGTTTTCTCATCTATAAAACAAGAGACCATAACCATAGCATTAGGAAGAAGCATGTACATTATGTAGTTCAACTCTAGTGTGTGAATCCCTTCTTCAACATCCTAGGAAACTAGCCATCTCATTTCAACATGAATCTACCCAGTGCCTTGCACCAAATGCTTTCCAAAACAGCCCATTCCCTTTTGTGGGGAGTGCTAACTTGCTCTGCTACCGAAAGTGCCAGTTTGAAATTTTATAAATGGAGAAAAGATAGTGTTTATTTGCTTGCTTGCTTGTTTGTGTGTCTGATTTACAGAGGCTTATCCCAAATATAATTCAATATGACAAGGAGGTTTCACAAGTCCAAGAGTCTTGAATTTACCAACATTATCAATTATTTTCTTGCTTTTCTTTGGTTTACTTTTATTTGGCTTAGCTCCGAAATTTTCTCCCAAAAGCTCTTGGGTTTCATAGTTTTAAATGATTCCTTAGTCTGGAAGGCTGAGAAACATTATTTCCCACCAAGTGCCACATTAACTCCTCAGAATACTGGTGGTGGCATAATCTGACTGGCCCTATGGGGGGAGACTCACACTCTAAGCACCTGCCTCTGGCCCCACGTGAGCCTACTTACTCCAAAATAAGTAGAATCAGGTCAGTGAATCTCTGGCCTTTGAGCTATCTCTTCATCCAGCATCTGTAATATGGTTTGGCTCTGTGTCCCCACCCAAATCTCACCTCAGATTGTAATCCCCATAATCCCCACAAGTCAAGGGCAGGACCAGGTGGAGGTAATTGGATCATGGGGGCAGTTTCCCCCATGGGGAAAAGAGTCTCATGAGATCTGATGGTTTTTACAAGCACCTGGCATTTCTCCTGCTTGCACTCACTCCATCCTACCGCCCTGTATAAAGGAGATGCCTGCTTCTCCTTTGCCTTCTGCCGTGATTGCAAGTTTCCTGAGACCTCCCCAGCAATGTGGAACTGTGAGTCAATTAAACCTCTTTCCTTTATAAATTATCCAGTCTCGAGTATTTCTTCAAAGCAGGGTGAGAACGGAGTGATGCAACCAGTATACTTGCGAGTGACTATCTGTTATCTTATTCTCACAAACTTGGCCTCAGGATAATGCCTCAAAAACTCTTTACAGAAGAAAGAACATGACAGTTGTAACCTGGCTTTCTCCTTGACTCGAGTCTCTAAAGATCTGGAGTCAGGCATGGCTAAGTCTGGTCTGGGCCCTCTCTGTGTGGGTGCCATCTGATTAAGCATCTGTAGGTGTCAAAGCCTGGCTGACATCCAGACCTTTCCTTCTGGCTAGACTTCATTGGCCAAATGTGGCCTTTCAGCTCACATCTGTCCTCCAGGCTGGTCACACACTGGGTACCAGCATTTTGGCAGACGGTACAAGCACAACAATTACAGCTGTCTCTGTGTGGTCCTGCACATCCAATCCTCTTAATTAGCTGACTTGCTTTAAGTTCATTATTTGAAATCTTGCCCTTAACCCCCCAACAGTGTAGTCTTCCCCAAAGAGGTTTTAAAGCACCTCTTTCATTAGATTATTTCTAGATACTTGATACTATATTTGCTCCTCTAACGATATATTTTCTTGAATTTCACTTTCTACTTGTTTCTGGTTTATGGAAATACAACTGGAGTTTTACAGTAAAACTCTGTGATACAAAACTCTGTAATAATGCAAATTTGGATATAAAACCACTGGTATTTGAGTCCTCTCTCTGGCCTCCATTCTCCCATAGGTATATTGGCTAACATTCTTCTCCTCTAAAGGCTAGAGGCTAAAGTGACTCTTTTTCACTCTGTAATCATGCATGACTTTCTTGGGTCCTTGTGTGGACAACTGGGTACAGCACAAGTTTCATCTTTACTTTTGTACTCTGTGTATCAGCACAGATGGCCTGAAATCTTTTACTTTACACTAACTTCACCAGAAATGAACCCTCACATTTTACTGATTGAATTTTTGGACTCCACATATAACACTGTAGTGGAGTGTTACGTACATTGGTGTCATTTCCTGCAGACTTGCTAAGTTTGTTTAACATCTCTAATAATTTGCTATAGATTATTTTAAATTTTCTATAGCATCTAAAAATAATGAAGTGCTTGTTTATTCCTTTCCTTTCTTTATGTCTTTACCCCCAATTTTATCTTCATTTCTGTGAAGAATATATGTTTATAATGGACATCCTCATCATATAGCCAATATTAAAGGAATAGTTTCAGTATTTCACCTTGAACATAATATTTGCTATAAGTCATCTGTAAATATTTTTATCAAATTAGGACCCTGCCAATTTCTTATTTGGTAAGAGTTTTTACTATAAATAGGTATTAAATTTTATCAAACATTTTTCTGCATCTACTGAAATGATTGCATGATTAATTCTCTAATGTTACAACATAAAAACAACCTGAAGTTCCTTAAATCAGCAAGTAATTTATTTTATTAATTTATTTATTTTTGAGACGGAGTCTCGCTTTGTCACCCAGGCTGGAGTGCAGAGACCGGATCTCAGCTCACTGCAAGCCCCGCCTCCCAGGTTCATGTCATTCTCCTGCCTCAGCCTCCGGAGTAGCTGGGACTACAGGAGCCCGCCACCGTGCCCGGCTAGTTTTTTGTACTTTTTAGTAGAGACGGGGTTTCACCTTGTTAGCCAGGATGGTCTCGATCTCCTGACCTCGTGATCCACCCGTCTCGGCCTCCCAAAGTGCTGGGATTACAGGCTTGAGCCACTGTGCCCGGCCAAGTAATTTCTATATAATATATCATAGTTTTCATCTTTTTAATGTGATGCTTGATCCAGTTTGCTGATATTTTGCATGGGATTTTTGTCTTCATTGTTATAATCAAGATTGGTCTGTTTCTTATACTGTCATGTGCTACCTCATAAAATGAGTTGGGGAGTCTATTCTCTTTTTCAATTCTCTGGAGGTGTTGGAGTAAAACTAGAATTATTTCTTGTTGAACATTATATAGCACTCATAGGTAATGTTATCAGTGTTTCAAGATTTATTTGAGGGGATGTTTTGAAAAACGGATTTAATTTCTTTACTTATAGAATTTTCATGTTTTATCTCTCGTGTCAATTGTATTAATTTGTATTTGCCTAGGAATTTGTTCATTTACTCTAAATTCTCAAAATTTTTTGGCATAAAATTGTAAAATCTTCTTGTTGTTATAAAAAAGTATGTAAAGGCTCTGTAATGATGTTCCTTTTATATTCCTGACATAGCTATTTGTGTCTTCTCTCTTTTTTCTTGATCAGTTTTACCAGAGGCTAATCAATTATATTGATTTTTTTTTCAGAAAAGCAAATTTTAGCTTTATTGATTCTCACTATCATCTGCGTGTTTTCAATTTTATTAACTTCCATTTTCTTCTTTCTACTTTCTTTGGATTTGCTGTTTATTGCATTCTTCAGTTGAACTCTGTTTTTCTGGTTTTTTGGTCCATTTGTTCCATCAATTATGAAGAGATGTTTGTAAAAATGTTTTACATTGCAGATTTGTACATTTCTCCTTGGAGTCTGTCATTTTCTGTTTTAGCTTTTTTGAGGCATATTAGAAGCACACAAATATATCTTTATTCTTAGAGACAAGGCTTCATTCTGTCATCCAGGCTGGAGTTCAGTGGCCTGATGGAAACTCACTGCATCCTCAAACTCCTGGGCTTAAGAGGCCCTCCCACCTCAGGCTCCCAGGTAGCTAGGACTACAGATGTCTATTACCATGCCTAGCTCATTTATTTAAAAAAAAGAAAATTTAGGAGACAAGTCTTACTATGTTGCCCAGGTTAGTCTAGAATGCCTGGCCTGAAGCAACCGTCCAACCTCGGCCTCCCAAAGCACTTGGATTATAAATATGAGCCACCGCACCTAGCCGAAAAATATATCTTTCTGTTGAATGAGATCTTCTACCATTATAAAGTTACTTTATCTCTAATAATGCTTTTATGTCTTAGATTCTACTTTGTCTGATATTAATGTGGCCACATCAGTTTTCTTTTGATTAAGCACAGTATATCCATCTTCATCCCCTTTTTTCTATATTCTAATGTTTTAGATCTCTCATATAAACATTATAAAGTATGTTTTTTTAAAAAAAATCCTATCTGATAATTGGTTTCTAATAACTGGAGTTTTTGTCCACTTACACCTAGGTAGTTAATGATATATTTAGGTTTGAAATCAACTGTCTCATTTTGAGGTTTCTATTTCTGTTTTAGGTTCTTCTTTCTCTCCATTTTTATCTTCTTTTAGAGTAACTGTTATTATTTCATTGTTCCTAACCTCTACCAGTTTTGGAGATTATATCTGTGGCCCCTTTTTGAAATGGGCACATTAGAAATTACAATATGAATCCTCAACTTTAAAATATAATATCAGACATTATTCTTCCCTACAGACAATTCAAGTAACTTATTTACCAGCATGTTAGCTTATATGCATTTCTTATGCAATTATTTCTATATATTTTAATTTCACAAGATATAACTATTTTATTAATTTCATTTTAATATCTCTTCTTTATTTTTTTCTTGCATCTCAGAGTTTCCACTAGCAACCACTTTCCTTCTACTTGAAGTTTCTTCATTAGAGCTTCCTTTTGTGAGGACCTGATGGTAGCAAACTACCTCCACTTTTGACTGTGTGAAAAAAAAAGTGTTTAATGTTACCTTTATTCTTAAGAGATATTTTAACATAAAATATTGGATTAACAATTACTTTCCTTTATCACATGGAAGATCCTCTGGCTTCTAGCTTCTGTTTTATTGTTGAGACATTGGCTTTCACTCTAGACAGGGGTCAGCAAATTATATACCTGGCCGAATCCAGCCTACAGCCTACCTCAGTGAAGTTTTACTGTACAGTATCTATGCCCGTTCATTTCCATATTGGCTATGGCTGTCCTCACACTATCATGGGAGAGTTGAGTATTTGTAACGAAGACCACATGGCCTTCAGAGCACAAAGCAACTACTTTTTGGTCCTTTTTAAAGAAAGCTTGCTCATCCCTAGTTTAGCAGTCACTCCCTTTGAAAGCCATTTATTTTCTCTGGTTTCTTCAAAGATTTCTCTCTTCCATTTTCTCCATTTTCACTACAGTTTGCCTCTTTCTATTTACCCTTCTTGAACGGTTTCGGGTATCTTGAATTTGTTGACTAATACCTAATATCAGTGCTTAAAAATTCTGAATCATTCTCTCGGTTAGCTATCTATTAGTGCATACAAAATTCACCAATTAGCCGCTAAGACAATAAACATTTATTATATCTCACAGTTTCTGTGGAAAGGAAATCTGAGAGTGACCTGGCTGAGCAGCTTTTGCTCAGGAGCTCTCATAAGGCTGCTTTCACACATCAGCTGAGTCTGTATTCAGTCAACACTGAATGATTGACCGGCATTGGAGGATCCACAATGAGTAATTCACATGGCTGGCAAGGTGGTACTGGCTGTTGGTGGAAAGTCTCCATTTCTCTTCAGATGAGCCTCTCCACACAGCACGGTGTCCTCACAAGATGATTGACTGGCTTCCCACAGAGCAAGTATTCCAGGAGAGAGACAGAGTAGGCAAAAGCTACTCTTTTAATGATGTAGCTTTGGACATAGTATCATTGATACCACATTCTATTCATTAGAAGCAAATCACTAAATCTTGTCTATACTCAAAAAAGAGGTAAATTAGGCTCCATCCAGTAAAAAGAGAAGTACTAAAGAATATGAACCAATTTTAAAACCACTCATTTTGTTGTTGTTGTTATTGAGATAGAATCTCACTCCATCACCCAGGCTGGAGTACGGTGGCGTGATCTCAGCTCACTGCAACCGCCGCCTCCTGGGATCAAGCGATTCTCATGCCTCGGCCACCCACGTAGCTGGGATTACAGGTGTGCACCACCATGCCAGGCTAATTTTTGTATTTTTAGTAGAGATGAGATTTCACCATGTTGGTCAGGCTGGTTCAAACTCCTGACCTCAAGTGATCCACCCACTTCAGCCTCCCAAAGTGCTGGGATTACAGGAGTGAGCCATCACACCCGGTCCCCATTATTCTTTATGATATTTTCCCCCACTCCTATTTTCTGTTGCTTCACTTTTTTAAATTTCAATTAAATACAGGTTAAGCTTTCTCATTGTATCTATGTCTCTTACCTTTCTTTCTGTGTTTTCCACCTCTTTTTACTATGTTACACTATAGATAATTTTCTCTGTCCAATCTTTCAATTAATAAATTCTATTATTAACCATATCAAGTCTAGTATTAACCCCATCACTAGGTTTTCAAGTTCAGTCATTTCATTTCAAAAAACTTTTTGTTAATCCCAAAATGAATTGTGTCTACATATTTCATTTGGTTCATTTTCAAATCTACTAAATCACTTCCTACAATATCTTATTTCTTACAAATAACTTCATTTTGCATTACATTTCTTTAAACATAATTATCAATGCTGTTTCCAGATCTGTCTCTGCTAATATCAATATCTGAAGTCTTTGTGGAATTTTGTATGCTTTCTCTGCTGATTTTTATTTATAGAGACTAATGTTCTCATATGTTTGAATCTTCAATTAAATACTAAACAATTTTAGTATTTAAAGAATTGTTTTGTTATGCCCTATACACAGGGAACACTCTGAGTCTACAAACACCTTAAAACCAGCTCAAGATTTGAGATTTTGGGAAAACCCAGAAGATTCAATCCCTGCCTGTAACTGCTCAAAAGAGTTTTCCTACTTCTTCTTCTTCTCTCTCTCTCTCAGTGGTTAGAGACTTTGAGAATTGTAGCTGAGTGTGGTCAGAGGATTGACTAGACTCCTACTTTATGACAAGATGTTTATGTTTGTCCATCTTACCCCAAAGAGTAGTCAGATAACATCCTTACGGGAACACAGTAATTAAATATTAGAACTGAGACTTGAACCAAGGCTCTTATGTTTCTCCTATGCCATACCTGATCTCTACAATCAATAACTGGTAATGTTGGACAGTGATGATTATGGTATTGCCTTTTCTTTCTCTTCTCTCACAACACAGCCTCCAGGGGAATGTCCTACTCAGCAATATCAAGTCATATAAGAGCTTAGGTATGCTGGCAAAAGGAGTTCATTGATGCTGAAGGCAGAAGCTCTGCCTTTTACTATCTAGACTGCCAGTGAACAGAAGTAAAACCTTCAAGTTGAGTAATATGAGGGGTGCTAGCTGACTACTGGGAGAACAATTGTGTACCTTCTAAGACAGGGCTGCCACTACTGCAGAAATATAACAGCACTGTCTATAAAATAACAGGGCATTTTTTCATGGTGCATGTCGGCAGGGCATCTGATTGATACACTGCATTGTTTTCAATCATGGTTTTATGAGGTCCCCATTAAATATTGAAAACCAAGCTATATATTTAGAACAGTAATTAGTCTGAAGCAGCCTCTGTGCCTTATCCCCTTTAAAGTTTTCAAGTAAACCAAGGATGATGAATATTTAATGTACTGTACCTCATTGTCATCTGATAATATGATTTGTTATAGGGTTATAAAATGTTATGTTAGGTTCTTACAGCATATCATTAATATTGTAAAATGTAGCTGGGCTCCCAGGCAGAGCTGTTTGACAGAAAAACAACAGAAAGACAAGTGATATCAACCATATTCTCCAAGGGCTTAGAAGACAACCAACCAAGAGGTCAAAAGATGTTTTTAGTGCATTTGATATACATTAAAGAGAAAAGAAGGGTGAACACAATGAGGAAAGTAAAAAAGTAAAAGAGAACAACAATTAAAAAAAAAAACATACAGAGGAAAGTTCCAAGAACATACAGAAAACAAAGAAAAGAGGTAGAGAGGTGATTAGTTGTGGAGAGAATTCAAAGATCAGGTAGAAATTTGGATGCAATAAACATTAAAGTTCTTTGATACATTTAGACACTAGGATTCCATGTTTCCTTAAAAATGGATTAGTATATATCGTCCCATAATATGCCACTTTGACATAATAATTATTTTGAGCTGGAAGCAACTGGGCCAAATCAGACATAGGAAGAGCTCTCTGTCCTTCCCCATCTGCCTAAAAGCAGGGCATAAATTTCCTTGTGAAATAGATGTCCCTTCTTTTCCATATCAGAAAGAGGACTGCCAAAATGAGTCTATATCAAGAAATGTTGCTAAAGAACTCTTATCTACCATTAGTTTCCTCCATATGTGTTCTACTCACCTTCCCACAATTTATTGACTCTAGAAGTCCAAACCCCTTTCCTTTGTCTAGTCTCTTCTCCACAATTTATCACCCTTTGTTAAAATTGTATATAAGCCCTAGAGGACAACTGCCTCTTTGGATTTTTCACTTCTTTTCTGTGAAGCCCTCATGTACCTAAAATTAAAAATATTAGCATCAATAAAATATGTGTTTTTTCTTGTTAATTGTTTTTTTGTGAGTTTAATTACCTGACCCCAGTTATGAAAACCTAAATGTGTAGAGAAATAGTTTTTCCTTCCTTACACCTTGTGGTTGAAACAATACCCACAGGGATCTCATGAGGCAATTTACTCTACCTCATGGATTCTCTGAAAGAATCCAGTAGCCCTCCCAAATGATTGCTGCTATCCACAGAGTAAACGCTGATAATAAAATAAGTATTGCTTGACAATAGCAATAGTAAACCAAGATTAGAGTTTAGACATTGTTATTTACTTCCAGTCCATTTCTGTCAACTACATAAACAGGCTAAAGTTCAAAAGTCATATCAAAATCTAATTTAGGGCCGTAACTTTCAAACCATTAACATCAGAAGGGACCTTGGCAATCATAACAGTCTATAGTAGTTAGGAGTATGACCTTAGAAGACAGATAAATTCATGTTTCATGCCTACCATATATTAGCTGTGTGACTGTAGACTTCTCAGGTATCATTCTCCTCATCTGTACAGCTTACAGTTGATAATAACTAAGATTATGCAAGTAATGCACTTAGCACAATGACTACATGTTTTAAATACTCAATAAATATGAACACTGATGCTAATGGTGAAAAAGAGGAAAAGAAGAAGAAATTATCCAACTTGCTATTTTACAAATAAGAAAATTAAGGCCCAGAGAGGAGAGATAACTTGTTAGAGACAGTACAGCCTATTATTGCTGAAACCGAAGACAGAGTCAAAAATCTCTTTTTCACTATAAGCTACAATTTATAGTTCTTATTATGTATCTATTTTGGCATTAGGTGCATTAGGATCAATAAAAAAAGAAATACAAAACATGGTCTTTAATGTCAAGAAATAAGATTTATCTATTGAACACTGGAAGAATATAAAATTTATGCCATGACTAACATTTATTTAATAAATATTATAGAAATTACATATGTCTGCAAAAAGTTAATGAAATTGAGAGAAAACATTTTATACTATAATGCAAAGTTTAAAAGAAAATAACATTATGTGTAGAAATGTAAGAAAGGAAAAAAATTACACCAGAATAAAAGATACCAAAATAATGACAATGATTTTTTTCTCTAAGTGGTTTTCTTCTTCATCATGCTTTTAACATATTTTCCATAATTTCTACCAATGCACATACTACTTTTTAGAATTATAAGAAAGACATGTTTTGTCTCACCAAGGGAACATTACATATAGTGGGAAAAGCGTCTATTCACAATAACAACTACAGCATATATAAAATATCCAGAAATACAATTTTAAAGAAGGTTATTAGACTTATATAAATAAAATGAAATAGCCCATAAGACAATATTATATTGTACTACCTCCTATAAAATTTTTTCCATAAAATATATATCTTCTAAACTTCATCTAGAATAATTCGCAAACTATAATAATTAGAAAAAAATAATTTAAGACTAAAGAAAATACAGATAATTTTTCAGTCATCTGATTGACCAGGCTGAAATAGACGGACAACACGCAGTGCTGGCACTTTTGGTGGACAAAAGTCCACCTTTCTAAAGGAAAGTTTGGCAGTATGCATGAACATTTCAAGTGGGTATGCTCTCTGGCCTATTGATTCTCAGTGTTAGTAATTTAAGGGGATAATCAGATGTGCACAGAAAAGCTTGGAGAAGCATTGTTGTGTTCAGATAGAATAAATGAACAACCTAAAAACAACTAAACATGGCCACCGTTAATTAAACTACTCAGTAAATAAATCATAGTTCATTCATATGAAGGAATTTTAAGTAGCCACTAAAAACTGTATGGCTCTAAACTCATGGCATTTTGTTAAACAAAAGGGGAGATTACAAAATAACATGTGTAATATGTAATACTTATGTAAAATTACAAACACACTGAGAAATATTTGGGAAAAGGGTCATTTCACAATGTTGAGATTTTGAGTTTGGGGGTTTTTGTTTGTTTCTTATTTATACTTTTTTATTGTTCTTTTTCCCAATAAGCTTGAATCATGTTCATAATCAGAAATAAACTATAAAGCTCATTTCATGTTGGAAAAAAAGTAGTACTTTAAGTGAAGAGACAGAAAAACAATAGAGTGAGTCAATGTAATCTAAGGAGAAAATATGAATCTAAATCTTGGTTTTGGTAAATTACTTCAATCTCCTCCTTTGTCAAAACTTATCAAAGAGTCCAGGGAGTTAGTAAGTTGATTTGTTTACAAATGGTCTTTTTCTTCTCTTGAAACTATAGCAATTTTAATGAGCAGGAAAATGTCCAAAAAGGAAGAAAAATGGCTAACTCTGGGTAAGATATGAAGATAACTTCTCTAGGGTCTTAAGAGAAGGGAAAATAAGAGAATCTGAACCTAAAGTGAGATTTGGAGTCGGTTTGAGAAAGAATATTCAAGCTCAGAATCCCTGGAGATATTTAAGCAGAGCTGGACCACTACTTGTCGAAGATGTTTTACAGGAAATAGACTTATCAGAGGGGGCATTGGAATAGATCACCTCTGAGTTACATTCTAATCTAAAACTGACTCTGTTTCTCTGTAGCACTTAAAAAAAATAGTTCTCTAAGTACTGATCTGGAAACGTGCCTATAGGAGATTCCAAGAAAATGGTGGATTGAATACAATTCCTCTACTCTCCTTCTCAATTCAAATCATTTTATCTCATTTATATCAAAGCCTGGGACTCTAGTGGCTGAGTGCAAATTTGCAAGAGACCCAGGGAGCACACAATTTATCAGCCTTTGTTAAAATTATATATAAGCTCCAGAGTGTAACTGCTTCTTTGGGAGAATGAAAGGGAAGGCTTTCTTTGTTATGTACTAGAAAGACATATTAAAGACATAGACATTCTGACTACTGTCAGAACAAGGAAATAAAGGTTTACTTCTCTTAAGAAAAAAGAGAGAGAGAAAAAGCCTTGGGAGAAGGATTTCAATTAAAATATGGATCTTGGGAATGTTTGACTTACAGAGATCTGTGGACCCAGGGGACAAATAAACAGAGGCCCTAGTGTCTACCAGATCTCTCAGGCTCCTCAAAAAAATTTTAACAGGTGAGTGAAGCATTCCCACCCTTCAGGCTGAGTGAGTACGGGAGACAGGAAAGCAGGGAGATGTACTTCAGGTTAACAATACCTCAGAGCAGCGTAGCAGCCAGAGACAGAAAGATCAATCAAAACAAACAAAACACAGAACCAACCTTTGATAGATGCTGGAAGAGACAGATGACAATTTGAAAAGGAAAAAAAATAAGAGCTTAGGGATATCTGTGTATACTCCCTTTAACTTCTACTCTCATTCCTCAAGAGGACTTTCCAGAAATAAAAGAAATAGTTTCCAACTAAACTATTTAGGACGTGAATTAAAGGAGAAGATGTTCAAGATCACTGTTGAGACATGATTTAGTGGCCTAAAAAATTTAGAGTATGAAGAAATACATAAAAAGATAAAAATCACAAGACAAAAAAGATGAAAATGAATTGGAAGAAGAGTATGAGATTTAACATGCAAATCAAAAGAGCTCTAGAAGATGTGTTTTTTAATTACTATGGATGCATAATAGTTGTACATATTTGTAGAGTACATGTCATATTTTGATACAAGCATACAATATAAATTGATCAAATCAGGATATTCATCACTTCAAGGATTTATCATTTCTTAGTGTTAATAACATTTCAGTCCTACTCTTTTAGTTATTTTGAAGTGTACAATAAAGTATTGTTAATAATAAGATCTATTGTGCTACCAAATGCTAGATCTTATTCTATTTGAGTGTATTTTTGTACACATTAGCCTTTCCCTCTTTATCCCACCTTTCCCTATTACCTTTCCCAGCCTCTGGTAACCATCATTCTACTCGCTATCTCCATGAGTTCAGTTTCTTTTTTAGTTCTCACATTTTAGTGAGAACACATAATATTTGTCTTTCTGTGCCTTGCTTATTTCACTTAATATAATGTTATCCAGATCTATCCATGTTGCTGCAAATGACAGGATTTCATTTTTTTTATGGCTCAATAATATTCCATTGTGGGTGTGTACCACATTTTCTTTATCCCTTCATCTGTTAATGGACATACAGGTTGATTCCATATCTTGGCTATTGTGAATAGTACTGCAATAAATATGGGTGTGCATGTATCTCTTTGATATCCCAGTTTTCTTTCTTTTGGATATATATGCAGCAGTGGGATTGCTAGATTGTATGATAGATATAAATAGAGACAACAAGAATTCAAAAACTTAGAGGGATGGAGTTAAATTGTAGAGTTTTTTTGTTTTGTTTTTGTTTTTCTTATTTCAAGTTTATTAAAACTTTAGCAGTACAAATTATCCAGATTGCAGATTATCAAAAGATCAACTCAGTGAAATCCACATTTAAAAAAGGGGCAAACATAAAACAACCCAAAAACAATGAAAAGGAACAACATAAAGAAGATTCACTAGCAAGTCTCTCAAACTTAAAATTCAAAACAGAATGGAAATAAGTTTATATAACTCACTCATCCACTTTTGTCTTCTTCTGTTTCAGGGCTTGATTCATGACCACATTTTTCATTTCTTTCATGTACACGGTCAATTTCTTGACCCTTTGATTCTTGGTTTTCTTTTTCCACTGAGGATCTGATCTTCTCATCCTCCTTATTTTTCAGTGTGGAGGATTTTAATTCATTGTTCTGACTGCTTTGTTTTATTTTTGAGAAGGGACTTTGATCTATATCAGCTTTTTCTCCCCCTGCTATTATTTGAGCTTACTACGATCACGACTTTTATGGTACATTCTTTTCTCACTGTGTGAACTCTTACTTTTCTGTGTCAACTCTTACTTTCTTGGTTTCTGTATTTTTCTTGGTTTCTGTTTTTACTTTCTTCTCTCTCTGAGCTCCGTGAATCTCTCCTCCTTCTCCTCCTATCTTTACTTCTTAATCTTCCTGGTGGTGTTCTTCTCCCTCGGCTTTGTGACCATCATCTTCTCCCATATTCCTGTTCTCTCTGTATCTATGGTACTCCTTTCTTCTGCTGCAATCTCTGTCATGGCTTCTTGATCTCACTCTTCTTTTTCTGTCCCTACTTCTGCTTTGTTCTCCTGTTCTGCTATTATAACTGTGTTAACGTTGAGTTGTATCACATTCTTTACTCCTGGATTGTGTACATCCATCCTTTTTCTTAGTTTTACTATGATCATGCTCATTACTCTTTGATTCTAACTATTTAGACTTCTCTTTACTTCTACCCCTTTCCTGATCTTTTCCTTTAGAATCAGGCTGCTTTTCTTTTTCTTTAACATTCTCATGATCCCTTCCTTTGCTCCTTGACCTCATCCTCTTTTCTTCATGTCTATCATGTTTTGAATATCCTTCTTTACTCTTTGATTTCTCTTTGCTCTTACTCTTAATTTTAGATTTATCCCTTTACTTTGTTCGCATTATATTTATCATCTTTTTCTGAATTTCTTCTGATGTCTCTCTTTACTGTTAGATTTACAGCCTTTAACTTTATTTTCCTTTCCATTTTCTCTGTTTGGACTCTCAAATATATTCCTGTGGTTAGTTATTTTTCTCTCTTTAACTCTAACTGGACTTCTCTGATTTTCTTTTATTTCATTCAGCTCACTCTTATCCCCTTTGATCCATCTTTCACCACTTGATACCCTCATTCTTTGAGCTCTCTGCATCTCTTGCCTCCAGTGTGCCAGAGTGTCACTAAGTCTGAAACAATCCCTAGATCTGGATCTGGAAGAGTTTGATAACACCTTGATCCTCTTCCTTTAATTTTCCTGCCAGATCTAGTAACTAAAAGTCATCTCTGGTATGAAGCAGGCTGGGAGTTAGATGGATTACATTCTCTTTCTCTTTCTCCCTCTCTGGCTTTTCCTTTCCATTTTATCAGCTTTAGGAGGGCTTTTTCTCATTAGGAATCTATTTTCAGGTACTGTCTCTTCTGGACAGACAGTAGACTGGGGTTGTGCTTTAAGATGTTCAGCTTCACTCTCACTAGACGCACTCTTCTTGCTTTTCTTTCACTTCTTTTCCTTCTTGTGTTTTTGGGAATGTTTCCAATTTTTTTTCCCATTTTCTTTGATTTCTCTTCAGAAGCACTTTCAGAATCACAGGAATCAGGTGAGAACTGAGAATCACTTGAGCTATCTTAGTCACTAGATGAGGAGGAGGAAGATGATGATGATTTTATACCTTTTCTTATTTCTTAACTTTAGATTTGGGAATCACCTCTCCATAACTGAGTATCTGTACCTCTGTAAATGCTTTGCTAGCGGCATCCGTCTTGTGGTTTTCTCTCTCTCTTACAATTTCTTGGCTAGAGATTACTTGTCCAAAAACAACATGACACCCATCTAAATGAGGAGTTGGTTTCATTGTTATGAAGAACTGTAAACCATTTGTATCCTTCCTTCTGTTGGCCGTTGACAAGAGAAATTCTTTGTTGTTTTTGACAGCAAAATTCTCGTCTTCAAAAATTCCTTCTTAGATAGATTCCCCTCCTCATCCATTTCCTACACTGAAGTCACCACCTTAAACCATAAAGTCCTTGACAACTCTGTGAAAGAGACAATTCTTATAATGTAATGGCTCTGAGTTGATTTCTCTGTCCCCTTTTCACCTGTCCAAAGACAACTAAACTTCTCACTTGTTTTGGGGCACACATCAGAAAATAATTCAAAGACAACTCTTTCAGCAGGTTGTTAATGGCAATGTCAAAAAAAAATAAAATAAAATCGAGGACATTGAAACTTTATTCCCATGGCTCCAATACTTAATCTTCAAATGAAGAAAAGACCAAAAATAAACCAAGGACAACTGATCCCTTTGCTCCTGTGCCAGTAGAGTTTCCTCTTCTTTGGTCCAGTCCTTTAAACCATTTCATATCTACCCCTGCCAAAAAAGGAGCTAAAGCCCACTAACTGCCTCCCTCCCTGACAGTTCAGTCCTAATTGTTGAGGTGTTTTTTGTTTTTTGTTTTTAGTTTTCTCTTTATTTGCTTGTTTTTTCTATTCTTTGTAATCAGAGTGGTCATCAGTTTGAAACAATTGATTTTAAGATGTTATTTGCAAGCCTCATATTAACCACAAAACAAAAACATGTAATACACACAAAATAAAAAGCAAGAAATTAAAACATACTGTCAGAAAAAAATTACTTTTATACAAAGGAAGTCAGGAGAAAAGGATAAAAGAAAGAGAGGATCAACAAAACAACCAGAAAGCAAATAAAGTGGCAGTGGCAAGTCCTTGATTATCAATAATAACACTGAATAGAAATGGGGTAAATTATAAATTAATCAAAAGACATGAAGAGGCTGAGTAAGTTACACACACACACACACACACACACACACAAGAACCGACTATATGCTACCTACAGGAAATTTACTTCACGTATTAAGACACAGATGGGCTAAAAATAAAGAAATAGAAAAAGACAATTCAGGCAAATGGAAACCAAAAAAAGCAGTATATTTACTTATCAGACAAAGTAGATTTGAAGACAAAAACTGTAAAAAGAGATAAGGTCCTTATATAATGATAAAGGGGTCAGTTCATCAAAAGGGATTTAACAATTGTAAGTACATATGTGGAAAATATTTGCATTTGAAATGCAAATAAAAGGAGTCTCAGGAAACGAAGAAAGGTAAAAATTTTAAAATTTTTAAAAAGACTGAAAATCTATAACTTTAATGAATTTCGAATCAAAATTTAAACAGGGTTTCCATAGAAATAGAAAAATGGATTTTAAAATTTATACAGAAATGCAAACACTTTGGAATAATTAATGAAAATTCTAAATAAATAATTAAGACTACTCAAATGAGAACAACCAAAGTCTATTCATTTGGAGCTTGCTATAGTAAGAGAGTCAGCCACTACCACTTGTTTTTGGCAGAAATACAAAGCAGGCAAGGCAGTTAGAATAGCTATAACCATTAGAATAGCTAAAATTAAAAAGCCTGAAAATAGCATGCATTGGTGAGGATGTAGAACAAATAGAACTCTTATAACACAGCTGGTAGGAATGTAAAATAGTACAACCACTTGGATATCAGTTTGGTAGTCTCCTAAAAGTTAAACATAAACTTACTGTACTGCCCAACCATTCTACCTCTAAATAGTTAACAGAATTAAAAATATATTTACACAAAACATCATACATAAATGTTCATAGCCAACTTATTTATAATTGCTAATCATTAGAGATAATTAAAATGTCTCTCAACAGATGCATAGTGTGAAAGGAAAATAAATCTTGGGGCCCCAAAATCACTAAGCTAAAGGGAAAAGTCAAGATGGGAACTGCAGAAGGCAAACCTGCCTTCCCATTCTATTTAATCACCCTTCTGCTCACTGAGATCAGTATATATCTGATTGCTTCCTTTGCATAGGCTAATCAGAAACTCAAAGAATGCAACCATTTGTCTCTCACCTACGTGTGACCTGGAAGTCCATCCCTGCTTCCAGTTGTCCTGTCTTTCCAGACAGACCCAGTGTTCATCTTGCATATGATGATTGACTTGTCATGTTTCCCTAAAATGCATAAAACCAAGCTGTGCTCTGACCATCTTGGATACATGTTGTTAGGACCTCCTGAGGCTAAGTCGCAGGCACACATCATCAACCTTGGCAAAATAAACTTTCTAAATTAACTGAGACCTGTCTCAGATATTCAGATAGATAAACAAAAGGGGTATTTTCATCCAATAGAACATTCTTCAATAAACAAAACAATCCACACAGATAACAAACAAATTCTGAATTAAAGGATCTGAATTAAAGAATTTACATGGCACATACTCTAAAATCAACCACATAACTGGACATAAAACCATTCTCAGCAAATACAAAAGAACTGAAATCATACCAAACACTCTCAGGTCACAACACAATAAAAATAGAAGTCAAGACAAAAAAATCACTCAAAACCATGCAATTGCATGGAAATTAAGCATGTTCCTGAACGACTTTTGGGTAAATAATGAAGTTAAGGCAGAAATCACAAAGTTCTTTGAAAATAATGAAACAAAGATACAACATACCAGAATCTCTGAGACACAGCTAAGGTGGTGTTAAGAGGGAAATTCATAGCACTAAATGCCCACATCAAAAAGTTAGAAAGATCTCAAATTAACAACCTAACTTCACAACTGAAAGAATTAGAAAAGCAAGAACAAATCAACCCCAAAGCTAGCAGAAGATGATAAAGAACAAAAATCAGAGCTGAACTGAAAGAAATCGAGACACAAAAAGTCATTCAAAAGATCAACAAATCCAGGAGTTGGATTTTTGTGAAGAAACTAATAAGATACACATACAAAATGAACTTCTACTTTACAATTACAAGGTAAAGATAGAACAGAGGGGGAAAAAAGAAAAACAAATTCTGCAAGAAAAAGTAGGTGACTTTATACACAATCTTGTGGTAAAGCAGATTCTTTTATCTAAAACTGGAAAATAAAGTGTTCTAAAACCATTTCTAGCCATATAAAAAAGACATCATCTTAGTCCATTCAGGCTGCTATAACAGAATACCAGAGATTGGGTGCTTTATAAACAACAGAAATGTATTTCATACAGTTCTGGAGGCTGGGAAGACCAAGATCATGGCACTGGCAGATTTGGTGTTTGGTGAAGGCCCATGTCCTAGTTCACAGAGGGCCATGTTTTCACTGTGTAATCACATGGTGGAAGGGGTGAACAAGCTCTCTGGGGCCTCTTTTATAAGGGCACAAGTCCCATTCTTAATGGGACTTGATACATTCCCAAAGGGCCTATCTTCAAATATCACCACCTTAGAGATCTGGTTTCAACCTAGGAATCTGGAGGGATGCAAACATTCAGTCCATAGCAAACACTATAATCAAATTCCAATGCTGAAAAGTGAAAATGGGTGCCTGCAATGTATTTTTAATCTCTTTTACATTGACAAGACGGAAAATTTCCAAGAGAAAAGTATACGAGATTGTGAATAGGAATTCACCAAAGGACAAATCCAAATAGCCAATAGAGTATAGAAAAAGGCTTAAAATCTGTACCATTCAGGAACATGTGAACAACTAATCCAACAATGAGTTGTGATTTTATAAACATTAGACTGGCAAAAGACCAATAACAATTCTTACTAGTGGAGACTTGGGAAGGAAATGTTTATTCTTGCACACTTCTGGTAAAATGTAAATTATTCCTGTTTCTGGAATACATTCTAGAAACATTTATTACAATTAAAAATATATATACTCTTGACTCAGTAATTCTACTCTTGGGAATTTGTTCCATAAAAATAATAGTTTCACTACATAAAGATATATTTTTAATGATGTTTGATGCAACATTGTTTGAAGTGGTGGGGAAAAAGAAGATAAAACAAACACCGAACAAAAAACATCCACCCACTGAAGAAAGGTTGACAAAATTGTAACCATTCACACCATAAAATAGTATGCTGCCATGATAAGTAATCAATTAGAACTTCGACAAGATTTCACTGATGAAAACGAGATCCAGAAAAGTCTGCGTGTCAGTTGAGAATGTGTTTGACTGTAAAGAAAAGAAAACTCACTGATCATGGTTTAAGCAAATTGGGGTTTATTTTGGAAATCCAAAGGTCAGCAGTTGCTGGTATTAATTCAGCCACTTAAAATGCTATCAGGCACTCAGCCTGGTATTTCCATCATGCCACCATTAACATTATAGCTTTTATCCTCACATGTGTCCCATCAAGGTCCAAAGATGATATTGTCATTTCAGGTTTTATTTCCACTTTCCAAGAAGGATCAAGGGACAACAACAACAACAGCCAAATTTATCCCATTTATTAAGAAAGAAAACTTTCCTAAAAATCCTTGCAACAGATTTCCTCTTGGGTATAGTTGACCAGCACAGGGACATTTGCCTATCCTACCCCTCAGCAGCAAAGATGTTTGCTGTGACTTCAAATGTTAAGCTTTCCAGCCTCTATTAGTAAAGGAAGGGTCAGGAAACGATATTTTATAATTTGCATATATTGTAAAAATATATTTGTATACTATAATCTTATTTGTATAAATCAATGACAAAATTCTATGAATATGCATATGTATTTTTATCTATGATTATATGAGCTTGAAGGAAAATATAGACATATACACACTAAGCCTTTATGTGGATTTCCTCAAGATAGGTAATATGGATAGAGAAGGCATGAAGAGAGAAAGCAAGCCAAAAAAAATTGTTAACTATGATGTGATCTTATGCATGCATTTAAATAAGATATATATAAATATTTATACATATTTTAAAAGTTTCCAATATATCTTTAAAGATAGTAATTTATATCACAGTATGCATAATAAGGAACATTTCATTTGTTATAAAATACATAAACTTATATGTGCCTGGAAAAATAATATCCAACATTCATTGAGCTCTTACTTTGTGCCATACATATTTATACAAATGGCTTACCTATTTTAATCCTCTCAACAACGCTATAAGTAACTGGTGTTATCCCCACTTCACAGATATGAAAACTAAGGCTTAAAGGAGTTCAGTGGCTCACCCAAATAACACAACAGGTGAGTCAAAGAACATATATAATATTAACATCATTCACCTCTGGAAGTGGAATAAGGATAGGTTTGGGGAAAGAGGAAGAGAGATATACACTTTTCCCTTTATTTATATAGAACATTTTCACTATTTTTTGATGAGTTTGTGTTTTATAAACAAGTTGAGATTTCAAAAAAAATTGCAGCCAATTTTATCCCATTTATTAGGACCTACACTTAACCATAAAAGTGAGGAAATTGTATTTCCTTTTCTATACCATTTCTATATTTAAATTTATTTTCTCCACTTACTTCCCTATATCATTTTTTCTTTACTTTTATTTCTGCCTCCTATTAACATTGTTTAGTCTCCTCAATATTTCTCCAATTCTCATCTTCAAAGTAAGATAAATTGTATTTCCCATCCCCTCACACGCACAGAAAGAAATCCTAGGGAGAAGAACAGACACCAAGCTCTCTTCTCAAGCTTACAGAGGATTACACATGTCAGAGAAATTCATTTTGATGTAAAACAGATCTGAATGCAAACTCCAGAGAACCGAACTATCAAGCATTATTTGAGGAGAGTGATCAGGCAATGTGTCTGGGATCCCATCAGATAGAATTCATTGTCATATGTGGTAAGAAGGAAACAGAACTAAGATAGAGAATGTGGATACCCTCAAAGTCCCTGTATTAAACGGAGATTGGAATGCTACACTCCAGTGTCAAATCCCGCAACAGTCTGGAGAAACATTTCGACTCAGAGAGAGAAAATCTCTTCAGCCTCTTAAGTCACTAGATCCCTGCCTCTGCTTAGCTCCTGACTTTGAGCATGTTCCAAGCTTCTGTTGGAAATTGCAATGGGGAGTGGATTAAGCACAGCTGGGCTTTCACACTTAAACCTTGGGCATTAACGGTTCAGCAAAGCAAAGTTTTCCCATTAGAACTACTGTACTTCCAAGTCCAAACTATTGATAAGCTCCCAAGTTTAGTCCATCTGTAAGAAATATGCAAGCATGTTCCCCACAAACTAGAGCACACATCTTAAAGTGGAATCAGAGTCAAGGAAAACAGCCAAGTTGAAACTGCCTTGACTAACAAATAGTATTTCTCACACATTGCTGAGGTAAAAAGAATAAAAGTTTTCTCAACACTAACTTATCACATACAGTAACAATTGAACATTTAAGGGATGGGAGAGATCACCATTAAATGCAACTCTTTTTTAAACAGACTCCAAACACACACACACACACACAAATGTTAATATTCTCCTTTTAATAAAATAATATCTAGAATGCATTTTCAAAAAGTTTGATAATTTAGCTTCAATTCATTATTATTATAATAAATGCATAGAGATATTCTTATTCATAGTGGTGTCAGTTTTAAAAATCTTACTATTTTTAGAACTTGTTCAAAGATGCTGAGTGAGATTTCATCCTAGTTTGGAACATCTAGGGGCTCATATTTTCCTTTATAGCTTTTACCTTGAAATTTACCTGAATTCTCAAAAGACCACAAGAAGTGAGATTTAGAAAATGGGAAACATTCCATAAAAGTATTACTAAAATAATCTAAAATTATGTTTCACTAGTGTAAAGGGAAATCCACTAAGACTCGCCTAGAGGCTAACATTTCTCCATTGTTACTAACATTTTCTAGGAATAACTTTTAATAATTTAGGTTCCCTGTGAGTGGTCTTTTCATGAGATGGGGAAGGGAAGATATTGAACACTGAAAAGAAAGGTAAATGAACTCAAAGACAAGCACAATGAACATGTGCTGATAAAGAGAAGGAATTTTTCCTTTTTAGAAGAAAAATAACAGTAGGAAAATAACAATAATAATAGAAATTAGAAATTAAATTGAATAGACAAAGCTTGCCAATCTTTAGTTACCCACCATGGGCTAGTTATGACACCAAGTGTTTTCCTTGTAAACCTCACATGAACACTTTTATTCCTTCCATTTGGAATATGAGAAAACTGGGTCTGAGGGAGGAGCTTACACTTGGTCACACAGATGGAAAGTAGCATAGGTGAAATAAAATATCTACCCTCTGATTCTAAAGCCTTGCTTTGAATCACCTGAGAGAAAGAGATGCTGCTTAATATTAGCTACAGAGATAAACAGGGTAGAAAATAGTTGTACAACATATGTGCAAGAGAAGGAGAGGAGAGTTGAAAGCAGAGGAAGGAGGATTAAGGGAGAAAAGGAGAGGAGAGTTGAAAGCAGAGGAAGGACGATTAAGGGAGAAAAGGGAGGGGAAGAGAAGGGAAAAGAGGGAGAGAACAAAATGGGGTTTCCTTGGAGGGCCCTAGGAAGTCACCCAGGGATGATAGGGACTACATTGTTTTTCAAGCTAGATTTTCCTGTTTGTGTCCCTCAACTACCAAACTGATTCAAAGCTCTCTTCTTACCTTATACACTTCTGAATCTTATACCACAGATAAATCAGAATCTTTGCTAATGAACCAAAACTGGAGAAGAAGCCAAGCTGTGAGATTCAAGCTCCAGATATCCAAAGGTGGATTGATATTCAGTTGTTGCTAATTAAACTTAACCTAGGAGATATATCTCCAGAACCCAGCCCGAAGTTTGTAGAACCATGACCATAGAGGGCTGTAATTTCATGATAACCTATTCTGTCACTTCTACCTAAAATAAATAGGGCATTAAGCCACTGTATTCTGCCCTTAAATTCTCATCATCCCATTGGGAACGTAACAGAGAAGCTGCATTTATAGGACCAAGCAACATAAAATCTATGGAGCCAAGACTTTCTGTAGCATAGTAGCCAGATCAGTTGTGTGTTTCTTTGTTTTGTTTGCAAGCAGTAAAACTGGCTCTGGCTAACTGAAGCAAAGCAGCTTTAGTGGTAGGATACAGGATCATTTGAAAACTTAAAAAATCTCTAAAAAGCCAATCTTAGAGGGAAAAAAGAAGCAGAGATCCAAGCAGCAGGAACTAATCAACAATTAAGGTGACAACACTACAAAGGATCAGCTCCCATCATCTTTTCATCCTGGCATCACTGAACTCTGTAATATTTGGAGTCCTCAAAATGAGAAGTGAGTTGGCCTTATTTGGTTCTCTTACTGATCTCTTGGCTAGGGCAACTTAATTGACAGTTCCATCAATAATATGAACACTGGGGAAGAGACAGTTATACAAAGGAAAACTGGGGACAGAGTTCTCAAAAGGGGGGTGAGGTGAGAAACCAGTGTTTTAAGTAAAGGGAAAAAAATCCACTCCAGTATCCCAGTGCTTTGATTTCCCTTAGGGATCTGGTTTCTCTCATTCATTCATGTGCATGTATGTGCATGTATGTTCTTTCTTTCTCTCTGTCTCTCTGCCTCTTTCTCTCTCTCTCTCTCTCTCTCTCTCTCTCTCTCTCTACAGGGGTCAAGGGAGAAGTGATAAAGAAAAGAACATGCAGAAAGAGGGATGACTTTCAAAAATATCCAAGGCAACTATTCTGGATGAAAATAATGAGCTTGTGACACTTTTTTTTTTTTTTTTAGGTTTTTCAGCCCTTTTTGGTAGAGCAGTTTTAGGTACACAACAAAATTAATAAGGAGGGTCAGATATTTCCCATGTAACATCTGCCCTAGCACATGCATAGCCTCCCCCATTATCAACATCAGCCACCAGAATGGTACATTTGTGAGCCAGTATTATACTGACACATCAATATCACTCAAAGTCCATGGTTTACATTAGGGTTCACCCTGTGTTGTGCATTCTATGAGTTTGGACAACTATACAATGACATGTAGCCATCACTAAAGTAGCATATAGAATGCTGTCAGTATTTTTAAAATCTTCTATGCTCTCCCTACTTAACCCTCGCAACCGCTGACCTTTTTACTATCTGCATAGTTTTGCCTTTAAAGAATGTCATATAGCTGCAATCATACATTACGTAATATTTTCAGGTTGGCTTATTTCATTTAGTAATACCCTTTAAAGTTTCCTTCTTATCTTTTCATGGCTTGAAAGCTCATTTCTTTTTAGTACTGAGTAATATTCTGTTGTCTGGATATACCACAGTTAATTTATCCATTCACCTATTGAAGGACATTTTAGCTGCTCCTGGGTTTTGGCAATTATGAATAAAACTGCTACAAGTATCTATGTGAAGGACATAAGTTTTATGTGGACATAAGCTTTCAACTCATGAGTGAATATAGAGGCAGTCAATTGCCAGCTTGTATAAGAATATGTTTAGTTTTATAAGAGACTGCCAAAATGTCTTCTAATGTGGCTGTAACACTTTCCTATCAGCAATGTATAAGAGTTCCTATTGCTCCGTAGCCTTGTCAGCATTTGGTGTTTGACTCGGTGTCCCACATATTGGCCATTCTAGTAAGTGTGTAGCAGTATCTCATTGTTTTAATTTGCATTTTCCTGCTGACATATGATGTAGAGTATCTTTTCACATGTTATTTGTTATTTGTATATATTTTTAGATGAAGAGTCTGTGATGGTCTTTGGCCCACTCAGACAATTTTAAAAGACTTTTTGAAATGGTATAATAATGGCAGAAATGTTTATTTTTGACACCTTACAATAGCTGTTTTAAGAAAATGAATTTTGATGAATATGAAGGCCTTTAGTCTGCTGGCACCTTGACATGCAAATCTGGGAGAAGTTATAGAGAGCGTGGAGTTCGTAATAGAAGACAGTTTGAAGAGCTGTGGAATGAGAATGTGCAATTGGAAATCAGAAAGTATATTCTGTTAGCAGCAAACCCTGGACTGCTCAAGACATGTACACTGAGACTGCCCTTTAGAGAAAGCCATTTATGGTCTATGTTCCAAAACAAAGCTGAGAGAGGTGATAACAAAGCAAAACAAGATAGAAAAGTGAAATAGTAGAACACACAGATCCAGAGCAGTCTATACGGAAGCATGGGAAACAGGATTAACAGAATAACTGCCTTGACAGCTACTGGCCTTTCAAGTCTAGTTCATGTCCCTCTGGAAGAATGGTGAAATTTCTAGGCCTTGGGGAAAAGATATACCCATGATAAATCCTTCTATAATTGAGCCAGATGGATCGGTTTCTGGTTTACTGCTGTTAAAACAATTCCAGTATAAGACAAATACCCTTAGTCAATTTTGCAGCAAAAGTTCATGTCCTGGCCAGGAATCCCAGGAGGCTGGATGCCTGCCAAGATGGGTCCTTTGACACAAAGGAAGGAGAGACCTTCAAGGGAACCCTGTTATGGCAGCTTTAGCATTAGGAACTGTGGGGATGAAGATATGAGCATTTGCCAACTTGGGCAAATAATAATTATAAATAGAGATCTGAAATTTGCAGTTCTGGCAGGCATTCCATTACTGGCCTCACAGCCTGTGTTGGGTGAATCATGACACTCCTACCAGCCTCCCTCTGATTGTGAGCAACCGAGTGATGAGGATACTTGTCACTACTTTTCACAGCTCATGAGTGGTGAGCGATTACTGTGATTAACAAGGACACTGGGTTCATTCGCATGATGAACTTGCAGCTTTGGACAGTGAGGAATTATGGTGATTAGCGATTCAGAGTGATTAAAAGTTCATTGGCTAAGGCAAAACCTCAGCTGATGGGGAAAAAGTGATGGAGAGGGGCATGCCCACTGCATGGGGAGTGGATGCTGATACAGAGCCACTAACATGAGAAGCAGAGGACAGACATTAATTGTCATTAATTTGGTTGCATCCACAGTGACCCATAATAAACTGACCTTCCCTGACAGAGAGAAAAGGGAAGATAAAGCAATTATTAACAAAAGAATATTTTTTGGTTTGGGGGGAGGAGAGATTAAAATCCTCTTTATCCTGAGAAAATAAGATTAACTTTAAAACATTTCCATTAACTCTATTTTGGCCAGATTCAAGGATAGTTGAGTCCAAGAAATGCAGGTATATGAAACTGAAAAACTGAACTGAAAAGACTTGGCATAGTGGTTAGTAACCTAGGCTCTGGGATCAGATACTTCAAGGTTAATTATCTTCTACTTACCAGCTGTGACCTTGTGAAGTTCACTCAGTCTGAAAAACATCAGTAACTCTAAACACTGAATTGCTAAAAGATTCAATGAGAAAAATATTTAGAAATGTGCCTAGCATACCACCCTCAAGAAATATTATTATTAGGAACCACAAAAACAATCTAGAAATCATTTTGTCATTCATTGCGAATCCAAGGGATTCATATACTTTTATGTGCCCATTGAAGTCTGTGTCACTTAGGCATACTTACCAAATTTACAGTTGATATGATACTGTGAAAAATATTCAATTGAAATGGATAACAAAATTGAGATCTCAAATGTTCTTAACTAGCTGAGATAATAATCCAACTCTAACATAATGAAAATTGAATTCTGTAACTTATTCCACATCAGTCATCATACTCAGTACTGGGCATATAAAGATGATTAAGAAGGGGGCCATGCTCTCAAAATGCTCAAGGTTCAGTTGGCGAGTGTCTTAGTCCATCTGCGTTGCTATAAAGGAATACCTGGGGCTGGGTAATCTATAAAGAAAATAGGTTTATTTGGCTCACAATTCCACAGGCTGTATAAGAAACATTGTGCCAGCATCTGCTTCTGATGAGGGCCTCAGGCTGCTTCCATTCATAGTGGAAGGTAAGCCACTGTGGGCAGTGAGAAAGGAAATGAGAGAGACAGAGAGGGAGGAGGTGCTGTGCTCTTTTTAATAACCAGCTCCTTGGGGAATGAACAGAGATGGAATTCACTCATTACTATGAGGATGTTACCAAGCCATTCATGAGGGATCCACCTACATGACCAAAACACCTCCCATTAGGCCCCAACTTCAATACTGGGGATCAAATGTCAATGCAATATTTTGAGATGTCAAACAAACCATACTCAAACTATAGCAGAGAGAGATGCACACACCAACAAAGGCAATCCCCTTGTATAAGCATAGTCACAAGGCTGTTCCAGAGAAAGGAGTATGTAATCTTCTGCAGGATGGGAGGAAGAGAGAAATCGAGGGAGTTTTATCTCATATGAATTTCAGGCAGAGAAAATACAATATGCAAAGAAATGAAACGTTATATGACATGTCATATTTGAGAGACTATAGTAGAAGGAGAGAAGTGGTGAGTAAATGGAGAAAACGAGAGAGAAACATATGCTGGGAAAGATATTGAGAGATGTCAAGTGCCATGCTAAAGAATGTAGGTATTATCTTGAAAGGTACAAGGGAGGAGTTAAGTAGTCAATTCAAAAAATCTATTTAGTAAGCACCTTCTGTGTGCTAGACATTGTCACTTAGAATGTATCTGGTAGCAGACAAGATTTCCTGACCTCCTGGGACTTATATTCTAATGACAGAAAGGAATAATATTGAGCATATAAATAAATTTTAAAACTTTTTTCCAAATAGTATTAGGTGCTACCAAATATGCTGCAAAGAAAGTATAATAGGGTAAAGAAATAGTGATGTGGACAAGGATGCTACTTGAGCCAAGGTGGCCTAGGAGTGCTTCTCTCAGGAGGTGACATTTGAGCTGAGGCGTGAATAACAAGAAAACCAAACCAGGCAAAGATTTGGAGATACAACAGTTTGAAGTGTAGACAAAGAAAAGTAAACTACTCACTCTTTTAAGAAAGTGAGAAGAAGACAATGAGTTTGGAGCCTGTGAGGAAAGGATGGTAGGAGTTACAACTAGAGAAGAAAGAAGTCAGGAGCCAGATATTGTAGGCCAGAGGTTCTCCCTGAGAGCTGTCAGGCTAGCCATACCTATGGACATTTCTGGGACTCTGTCAGGGTGGGTTTTTGTTTGTTTGTCAGTGACAACAACAGAAGCTCCTTCCTGGATTTGAGAAAACACAAAATAGAACTGCAAGGGTTCCTGTAGCACACGGGAAAGTCTACATATCAAAGTTGTGATTCATCTTACATGACTTTCTAATGTCCCACTAAACACTTATTTAGATAAAATGCCAGCTGATAGTTATCCAATCCTAAAATCTAACTTCATTTTAAATCAGAGCATTTTTTAAACTAAAGATATATTAGTCTCCAACTTTTCCAAAAACACAAATGCCTTATAAACTGAGGGAAAATTAAACATAGTTTTGTTCTGAACATTACCAAAAACATTTTGGGATATAATGTCACCATAGCAATGCTGCTTGAGGTGTTTGAGTTACTAATCAAAACACAAACAGACCTGTATCAATCTGCATTTGTCGCTCACATGTTCCTCGTGACTTTACCTATAGGTGCAAGTATTTATTTACTTACATCTTCTAGTGTAATTATGCCTATGTATGAACATGTTGAATATATATTGCATTATTATAAACCATTTTCCTTCTATTTAGCATTATATGAAACTAGGACATTATTTCTATTATGAAATCATGATCAGATAGGTTATATTATCTGTAAGTTTATTATGAGAGTAAAGTGGGTGAAAAAAAATATTTGTTCATAAAATGAAGCTATTGGCTCCTGAGGACCACTATAGGACATGGCGACAAAAGTGGATTTTATTCTAAGACCAATGAGAAATTCAGAGAATATTTTAAAAGGAAGTGTTGTGATCTGATTGGCAGTTTTAAAAGCTCAAATGTCAGTGCCCAAGATGGCCAAATAGGAACAGCTCCAGCCTCCGAGCGACACAGAAGATGGGTGATTTCTGCATTTTCAAATGAGGTACCGGGTTTACTCACTGGGTCATGTCAGACAGTTGGCGCTGGTCCACTGGTGCAGCCTGACCAGCGAGAGCTGAAGCAGGGCGAGGCATTGCCTCACCTGGGAAGCTCAAGGGGGAAGGGAATTCTTTTTCTGAGCCAAAGGAAATTGAGACTCAAAACACCTGGAAAATCAGGTAACTCCGACCCTAATACTGCACTTTACCAAGGGTCTTAGCAAACGGCACACCAGGAGATTATATCCCACAACTGGCCCAGAGGGTCCTACGCCCACAGAGCCTCCCTCATTGCTAGCACAGCAGTCTGAGATCTAACTGCAAGGTGGCAGAGAGACTGGGGGAGGGGCACCCGCCATTGCTGAGGCTTAGGTAGGTAAACAAAGCCACCTGGAAACTCGAATTGGGTGGAGCCCACCTCAGCTCAAGGAGGCCGGCCTGCCTTTGTAGACTCCTCCTCTGGGGACAGGTCATAGCTAAACAAAAAGCAGCAGAAACCTCAGCAGAAGTAAATGCCCCTGTCTAACAGCTTTGAAGAGAGCAGTGGTTCTCCCAGCACGGAGGTTGAGATCTGAGAATGGACAGACTGCCTGCTCAAGTGGGTCCCTGACCCCTGAGTAGCCTAAATGGGAGACATCCCCCACTAGGTGCAGACTGACACCTCACACCTCACATGGCAGGGTACACCCCTGAGACGAAGCTTCCAGAATAAGAATCAGACAACAACACTCACTGTTCAGCAATATTCTACCTTCTGCAGCATCCGCTGCTGATACCCAGGCAAACAGGGTCTGAAGTGGACCTCAAGCAAACTCCAGCAGACCTACAGCTGAGGGTTCTGATTGTTAGAAGGAAAACTAACAAACACAAAGGACACCCACACCAAAACCCCACCAGTATGTCACCATCATCAAAGACCAAAGGCAGATAAAACCACAAAGATGGGGAAAAAGCAGGGCAGAAAAGCTGGAAATTCAAAAAATTATGCGCATCTCCCCCTCCAAAGGAACGCAGAATGACTTTGATGAGTTGAGAGAAGAAGGCTTCAGTCAATCTAACTTCTCAGAGCTAAAGGAGGAACTACGTAACCAGCGTAAAAAACTAAAAACCTTGAAAAAAAGATTTGATGAATGGCTAACTAGAATAACCAATGTAGAGAAGTCCTTAAAAGAACTGATAGAGATGAAAACCATAACATGAGAACTATGTGAAAAATACACAAGCTTCAGTAACCAACTCGATCATCTGGAAGAGTATCAGCGACTGAAGATCAAATGAATGAAATGAAGCGAGAAGAAAAGTGTAGAGAAAAAAGAGTAAAAAGAAATGAACAAAGCCTCCAAGAAATATGGGATTATGTGAAAAGACCAAATCTAAAACTGATTGGTGTGCCTGAAAGTGACAGGGAAAATGAAACCAAGTTGGAAAACACTCTGCAGGATATCATCCAGGAGAACTTCCCCAACCTAGTAAGGCAGGCCAACATTCAAATTCAGGAAATACAGAGAACACCACAAAGATACTTGAGAAGAGCAACTCCAAGACACATAATTGTCAGATTCACCAAAGTTGAAATGAAGGAAAAAATGTTAAGGGCAGCCAGAGAGAAAGGTCTGGTTACATACAAAGGGAAGTCCATTAGACTAACAGCAGATCTCTTGGCAGAAACTCTACAAGCTAGAAGAGAGTGCGGGCCAATATTCAACATTCTTAAAGAAAAGAATTTTCAACCCAGAATTTCATATCCAGCCAAACTAAGTTTCATAAGTGAAGGAGAAATAAAATCGTTTACAGACACGGAAATGCTTAAGAGATTTTGTCACCACCAGGCCTGCCCTACAAGAGATCCTGAAGGAAGCACTAAACATGGAAAGGAACAACAGGTACCAACCATTGCAAAAACATGTCAAAATGTAAAGTCCATCGATGCTAGGAAGAAACTGCATCAACTAGTGAGCAAAATAACCAGCTAATATCATGACAGGATCAAGTTCACACATAACAATATTAACCTTAAATGTAAATGGACTAAATGGTCCAATTAAAAAGACACAGACTGGTAAATTGGATAAAGAGTCAAGACCCATCAGTTTGCTGTATTCGGGAGACCCATCTCACATGCAGAGACACACATAGGCTCAAAATAAAGGGATAGAGGAAGATCTACCAAGCAAATGGAAAACAAAAAAAAAAGCAGGGGTGGCAATCTTAGTCTCTGATAAAACAGACTTTAAACCATCAAAGATCAAAAGAGACAAAGAAGGCCATTACATAATGGTAAAGGGATCAATTCATCAGGAAGAGCTAACTATCCTAAATATATATGCACGCAATACAGGAGCACCCAGATTCATAAACCAAGTCCTTAGAGACTTACAAAGAGACTTAGACTCCCATACAATAATAATGGGAGACTTTAACACTCCACTGTCAACATTAGACAGATCAACGAGACAGAAAGTCAACAAGGATATCCAGGAATTGCACTCAACTCTGCACCAAGCAGACCTAATAGACATCTACACAACTCTCCACCCCAAATCAACAGAATATACATTCTTCTCAGCACCACATCACACTTATTCCAAAATTGACCACATAGTTGGAAGTAAAGCACTCCTCAGCAAATGTAAAAGAACAGAAATTATCACAAACTATCTCTCAGACCACAGTGCAATCAAACTAGACCTCAGGACTAAGAAACTCAATCAAAACCACTCAACTACGTGGAAACTGAACAACCTGCTCCTGAATGACTACTGGGTACATAACGAAATGAAGGCAGAAATAAAGATGTTCTTTGAAACAAATGAGAACAAAGATACAACATACCAGAATCTCTGGGACACATTTAAAGCAGTGTGTAGAGGGAAATTTATAGCACTAAATGCCCACAAAAGAAAGCAAGAAAGATCTAAAATTCACACCCTAACATCACAATTAAAAGAACTAGAGAAGCAAGAGCAAACACATTCAAAAGCTAGCAGAAGGCAAGAAATAGCTAAGATCAGAGCAGAACTGAAGGAGATCGAGACACACAAAACGCTCCAAAAAAATCAATGAATCCAGGAGCTGGTTTTTTGAAAAGATCAACAAAATTGATAGACTGCTAGCAAGACTAATAAAGAAGAAAAGAGAGAAGAATCAAATAGATGCAATAAAAAATGATAAAGGGGATATCACCACCGACCCCACAGAAATACAAACTACCATCAGAGAATACTATAAACACCTCTACACAAGTAAACTAGAAAACCTAGAAGAAATGGACAATTTCCTGGACACTTACACTCTCCCAAGACTAAATCAGGAAGAAGTTGAATCCCTGAATAGACCAATAGCAGGCTCTGAAATTGAGGCAATAATTAATAGCCTACCAACAACAAAAAGTCCAGGACCAGACGGATCCACAGTCGAATTCTACCAGAGGTACAAGGAGGAGTTGGAACCATTCCTTCTGAAATTATTCCAATCAATAGAAAAAGAGGGAATCCTCCCTAACTCATTTTATGAGGCCAACATCATCCTGATACCAAAGCCTGACAGAGATACAACAAAAAAAGAGAATTTTAGACCAATATCCCTGATGAACATCGATGCAAAAATCCTCAATAAAATACTGGCAAACCGAATCCAGCACCACATCAAGAAGCTTATCCACCACGATCAAGTAGGCTTCATCCCTGGGATGCAAGGCTGGTTCGACATATGCAAATCAATAAATGTAATCCAGCATATAAACAAAACCAAAGACAAAAACCACATGATTATCTCAATAGATGCAGAAAAGGCCTTTGACAAAATTGAACAGCCCTTCATGCTAAAAACTCTCAATAAATTTGGTATTGATGGAATGTATCTCAAAATAATAAGAGCTATTTATGACAAACCCACAGCCAATGTCATACTGAATGGGCAAAAACTGGAAGCATTCCCTTTGAAAACTGGCATGAGACAAGGATGCCCTCTCTCACCACTCCTATTCAACATAGTGTTGGAAGTTTTGGCTAGGGCAATCAGGCAAGAGAAAGAAATCAAGGGTATTCAGTTAGGAAAAGAAGAAGTCAAATTGTCCCTGTTTGCAGATGACATGATTGTATATTGAGAAAACCCCATCATCTCAGCCCAAAACCTCCTTAAGCTGATGAGAAACTTCAGCAAAGTCTCAGGATACAAAATTAATGTGCAAAAATCACAAGCATTCTTATACACCAGTAACAGACAAACAGAAAGCCAAATCATTAATGAACTTCCATTCACAATTGCTTCAAAGAGAATAAAATACCTAGGAATCCAACTTACAAGGGATGTAAAGGACCTCTTCAAGGAGAACTACAAACCACTGCTCAGTGAAATAAAAGAGGACACTAACAAATGGAAGAACATACCATGCTCATGGATAGGAAGAATCAATATTGTGAAAATGGCCATATTGCCCAAGGTAATTTATAGATTCAATGCCATCTCCATTAAGTTACCAATGACTTTCTTCACAGAATTGGAAAAAGCTGCTTTAAAGTTCATATGGAACCAAAAAAGACTCTGCATTGCCAAGATAATCCTAAGCCAAAAGAACAAAGCTGGAGGCATCACGCTACCTGACTTCAAACTATACTACAAGGCTACAGTAACCAAAATAGCATGGTACTGGTACCAAAACAGAAATACAGACCAATGGAACAGAACAGAGCCCTCAGAAAGAATACCACACATCTACAGTCATCTGATCTTTGACAAACCTGACAAAAACAAGAAATGGGGAAAGGATTCCCTATTTAATAAATGGTGCTGGGAAAATTGGCTAGCCACAAGTAGAAAGCTGAAACTGGATCCTTTCCTTACTCCTTATACGAAAATTAATTCAAGATGGATTAGAGACTTAAATGTTAGACCTATTACCATAAAAACCCTAGAAGAAAACCTAGGGAATACCATTCAGGACATAGGCATGGGCAAGGACTTCATGTCTAAAACACCAAAAGCAATGGCAACAAAAGCCAAAATCGACAAATGGGATCTAATTAAACTAAAGAGCTTCTGCACAGCAAAAGAAACTACCATCAGAGTGAACAGGCAACCTACAGAATGGGAGAAAATTTTTGCAATCTACTCATCTGACAAAGGGCTAATATCCAGAACCTATAAAGAACCCAATCAAATTTACAAGAAAAAAACAACCCCATCAAAAAGTGGGCAAAGGATATGAATAGACACTCTCAAAAGAAGACATTCATACAGCCAACAGACACACGAAAAAATGCTCATCATCACTGGCCATCAGAGAAATGCAAATCAAAACCACAATGAGATACCATCTCACACCAGTTAAAATGGCAATCATTAAAAAAATCAGGAAACAACAGGTGCTGGAGAGGATGTGGAGAAATAGGAACACTTTTACACTGTTGGTGGGACTGTAAACTAGTTCAACCATTGTGGAAAACAGTGTGGTGATTCCTCAAGGATCTAGAACTAGAAATACCATTCGACTGAACCATCCCATTCCTGGGGATATACCCAAAGGATTATAAGTCAGACTGCTATAAAGACACATGCACACATATGTTTACTGCAGCACTATCCACAATAGCAAAGACTTGGAATCAACCCAAATGTCCATCAGTGAAAGACTGGATTAAGAAAATGTGGCACATATACACCATGGAATACTATGCAGCCATATAAAAGGATGAGTTCGTGTCCTTTGTAGGGACATGGATGCAGCTGGAAACCATCATTCTCAGCAAACTATCACAAGAACAGAAAACCAAATACCACATGTTCTCACTCATAGGTGGGAACTGAACAATGAGATCACTTGCACATAGGAAGGGGAACATCACACACTGGGTCCTATTGTTGGGAGTGGGGAGCGGGAGGGATAGCATTAGGAGATATACCTAATGTAAATGATGAGTTAATGCGTGCAGCACACCAACATGGCTCATGTATACATATGTAACAAACCTGCACGTTGTGCACACGTACCCTAGAACTTAAAATATAATAAAAAAATAAAAATAAATAAATAAATAAAAGCTCACATGTGCATTTGTAGAATCCTGATTGTGGATGGCAAGACGGAAATCAGAGAGATCAAAGAGAAGCTTGATGCAGAAGTCAAGGTAGTCAAGGACAGGGGCCTGGAATAATGAGCTAAGAATTGTTTGTGAAAGTTTATGTTTTGTCTGCTTAGAACACTTGAAGTATTTAAAGACATTTATCATATCATTTCTTATTATTTTCTACTTTTTGCTAAATATGCCCAGATCCATCAATTACATTCTGTATGACATGGTTTCTCTGCTTGATCTTAGCCAAAAGGCTGAGAAGTGATTGACATGGTTTCTAGACTGCTTTCCACCTTTACTGACATCTTATGAAAATATTCTAGGTTGTCCATGTTTCTCTTGGACTTCCCAGAATGGAGGGCAATTCTGCAAATGGAATTTAACTCATTCACTGGACAATTAAACAACTAGTACCTGTGACTGCTCTACTCTGCTGCCTATTGAAAAATCAATTAGTGTTTTTTGTAGCTGCATTGTGTCGTTTATTTATAGTCCACTTTGGGTGAACTATGACTTCTTCTCTATGAGCCTATGTGCCAGTCTTTATATTTCTAACACTGTTACCCAGGTTACCTTTCATTTATTCCTCTCCTTTACCACTGGAATTCAATACATCATGAGGTGAAATTGAAAAGAGATGTGCTCTACACATTACAAAAGCCCCCACACACACACCAAAAATAAGCCAACATGTGACAAATTTCAGCAGAATAGTCCAAACAGCAGGTGTCATGGTGCTTGCCATTTTTTCATAAGCTCCAACCTGTATAGGTGGAACCTTTCCTCAAAACCATTTTATCTTAGACATCTATGTTTGTTCTGTCACCAACCATATCTACCTAGCAATAAAAACATCTCTCTCCAATCCAACCAGTTGTATCTCTGCAGGAGAGGATGTTTTATTAAATAATGAGTTCCTATCATTGAAAGCATTTACGCAAACTTTGGATATATGAGATGCTTTGGATCTACTAGATGGAATTTCGGGTTCCTTATAATTCTAAATTCTACTGATACCATGACTTTTTTCATCTTTTACCAACTGGGCTTGCAGTTACACTAGTTCTCCTACTCACGCTTGCTTGGGGGAATGGCTTCATGAAACTGTTTCCGCTATCTACTGTTATATAATGAACCACCCCAAAACTTATTGACATAAAACAGTAATTTTATTACACTTATGGATTCTACAGGTTAGGAATTTGAACAGAGAACAATGGAAATAGCTTGTCTCTGCTCCCCAGTGTCTGGGACCTATATTTGGAAGACATGCATGGCTAAGTATGACTAAGATATCTGGAGACGGCTCCAACCACTGGTGCCTAGAATTATCCAGAAGTGTCTTCATTCACATATCTGACACCTAGGCTGGCATAACTCAGGAGCTAGTCTCAACTGAAACTAACTGGCACATCATGAGGCTTCTCCATGGGGCTTGGGCTTCCTCACAATATGGTGAATGTAACAGCAGTCAAACTTCTCACATGGCAGCTTAGGGCTCCAAGAGCAAGCATTCAAAGAGCAAGGTGGAAACTGCATGCTTTTTATGACTGAGTCTCATAAATCATCTATCACCATGTATTATTGGTTGAATCTGTCAAATACCTGCCCAGATTTAAGGGGAGAGGGTTATAGACCCCACCTCTCAATGGGAGAAATGAAGCTGCATTTTTTAAGTTGCCACATTCCCTACTGGGTTTATTTTAAAATTTTAGATCATAACAACCAAGGTTTGTTTTTCCCCCTAAATTTCACGACTCTGGTTGAAGTAAAGTATGCACCTTCACCGTGTATGAGCAGGCACTGGGGCTTCTAAGCACAACAGGGAAGAAGAAAGAGGCAACCAATGCTTCCACTGGACATGACAAGATTTTTCTGGAGCCCAAGAGCACATATGCCTTTGTAGTGAAACAAAGACTGACATTCTGAATTCCTGCTGCTTCCTTTATAGACCCTCGAAGCTCCAAGATTAAACTCTGCAGCATCCCAAAGCCTGGGAGGAAAAAGCCTGGCTCAGACTCAATTTATTGGACACTGACCTTTAATCCACTGAAATTTGTATGTATTCTACAAGTCTCTCGATGCTCTGTTCGGCCTAATTGGTTACCTAGACATGTCCTTATCCTCACCTGGGGACTGTAAACCTTCTTAGGCCTGGGAGAGGAGGTGCGGAGAAAGAGATGACTAGGCTTCCCACAGAGACCCATCAAGTTTCACTTTGGAGTAACAAAGAAAAAGGAGGAAAGCTACCTCAGCAAGGGAATTGAAACGCTAGAGGAAGCATCCCCTCCTGGCTGAGTGTAGTGCAGTTCTCTGCCCTGACCTCCAACTAATTATTCCTCACTGCACATCAGCAAAGGCGAATCTGATTAAAGTCATAAATCAGCGCTGTTTCTGTGGGAAGGGTGTGGAGTTGGTGTGTTCATTAAGATGTACAACATTATCAAAAATGGGGGCTTTGATCATGTCATGGTCATTCCCTAGTTTAATTCAAGATGCCAGAATTCTAGGTTCAACAATAGTGACCTTTCAGTTGAAACTCCAAACCATTGAAATTGAAGGCAGTATGCAAGTCAACATCCCCATCTTTCACAGCAGGCCAGGCAGTCCTGGCTAGGAGGAAGAAATGAGAATGATATATGGTCACTGATCAGTCTTCATAATGGTAGTTAATGAAAGCTAACTAACTAAGCACTTGCCATGTAAGTGTCAAACTCTTTACATGTGTCATCTCATTTTATCCTTGTAACAATCCCAATTTACACAAGTGGAAACTGAGACCCAGGGAAGTAAAGTAAGTAACTGCCCCAAATTACAGTGTTTAGAAGTGATGGAACCAGGATTGAGCCAATCTCAGTCTAGATCTACTACTTTAACCACAAGCAATACTGCCTCTGCTTATGAGCATGTGTCAGACACCTTCTAAATACTACCTGGATAGTCAGAAAGAGCTAAGGAAGGTGATGCCTGACCTAAGTCCTTAGAGTAAGAAGAAACCAACCAGTCTGAGAAACAGAAAATAGGTGTTTAGAGAGCATTGCAAGGAAAGAGGAATGGAACAGACAGCGCATAGAAGACTTTTTGGGCAGTGAATTTACTCTGTATGATATTACAATGATTGACACATCCCACTATATGTTTATCAAAACCCATAGGATGTACAACACCAAGAGTGAACCTTAAGATAAACTATGGACTTTGGGAGACTATGAGTCAGTGTGGTCTCATCAATTGTGACAAATCGACCACTCTTTTGGGGGATAATAATAGTAATAATAATAATGAGGGAGGCTATAGATGTGTGGGGGTAGGGAGTCAATGGGAACTCTCTGTACCTTCTGCTCAATTTCACCACAAAAACTACTCTAAAAAAAAGGCAGGTTGAAAAATTGCATGTTGGGTACAAATTACACTATTCAGGAGATGCGTACACTGAAAGCCCAGACTTTACCACCTCGTAATATATGCATGTAAGAAACCTGCCCTTGTACCCCCTAAATCTATTAAAAATAAAAATTAAAAATGAAGTCTATATTTTTAAAAAGTTAAGTGTCTGTAAGAGCCTGAAGGCTTCTGAGAGCCAGGATGAAAGCTTCTTGAAGTCAGGAATCATGTTTTCTTGCTCACTGTAGAAGCCCTTGGTACCCGGCACATAATAGCCACATGAAGAATAAAGAGGACAATAGTTGCAAGCATGGACTCTGAAGCCAGACTACCAGTGTTGAGCTGTGTAACCTTTAATGCACAGCTTCACATTTATGAGCTTTGGTTTCCCCATCTGTAAAAAACAGGGGGTGATAAGAGATTCTGCCTCCTAGAGTTATAAGGTAGGATCAAATGAGATCATGTGGGTAAAGTGCATACCTAGTCTAGTGTCAGCCATAGGATCAGAGCTCAAAACAACAGTAAAGATGGTTGTTTATTTTTAGACCTAGGGAGTCTTTGTCAGGGAAATGAATAAATGCTGTTGGTATGATTTATTAGAAGGCAGCAAGGATTTCAATACAACTACAAAGGGTGAGAGACAAGTAGGGCAAGATAAAGCTGATGCCAAATTGGACATCCTTACTTTGCCTCCTACCTTTTCCTTATATTCCATGATCCTAATGGTGATGGTGATGAGGAGAAGATACTGCTTTCTATTTGCACTGAAATTTGCACTTCATAGGATATTTACATGGTAGTTATTTTATTCACTCTTGCAAGTAAATATATGCACATTATAATGTTTTGGTCAACAATTAACCACATATAGGATGATGGTTTTTTAAGCTACTAATGCCATATTTTTACAGTACCTTTTTTATGTTTAGATGCACAAATACTTGCCATTGTGTTATAATTGCCTGCGGTGTTTAGTACTATAACATGCTGTATAGGTTTGCAGCGTAGGAGCAATAGGCCATACTATATAGCCTAAGTGTATAGCAGACTATCCCATCTAAGTGTGTGTAAGTACATTTTATCATGTTCGCACAACAACGAAATCATAACATATGACAGTATATGACAAATATACAATATGTGTGTCTTGTCCCCATTTTGTGTAAACCTATTGAAACCCAAAGAGGAAAAGTGTCCGTAAAAAGTCGACAGATTGATAAGTAACAGAAAAACACACCCCAGTTATTCTGACCCCAGCCTCTTTATCACTCTACATGGATAATAGAGTTAGCATAGAAGCGCTCAGGGAATTTCTTCAACGCCAGAGAATCAGTTTGACAGATCTGCTGACTATTCACAAAACGTGTTTCTTTTTTTTCCTGGAACATACCTTTACTAAATTTTCTTTACTACATTCACAATATTTTTGTGGTGTCTTAACATGGTTGTTTTTGTCAGAATAGCCTAGAATTTCTGTAAATGTTTTGGTTTATTATAATAAGCATGTTCCTCCCCGGAAAAAATTATTCAAAATAATTCCTTAAGGTAAAAACTTTAACTTTAAAACAATTCTGATCTTTTAAAAGAAAAAAGGTTATTAAGATCCCTTTAGCTTGATAAATAGGAATTATCTCTTCTGGTTGTACTCCAGTGAACATGAGTGCACTGCATATGCTCATTGACTGTGTTACTACATCTCCCTTGCAGGTAGGTGTGATCATGTGACTGAACTCTGGTCAAAAGATGGTGGGCACATCCAGGCTCGATTCATGAGATCTTCCCCTTTTCCTCCTTGAACAGCAACGTTACAAGTTGAATACTGCAGACTTGCAAAATGGAAGAAACCTGAATTCCTAAATCACAGCTTTGGACAGAATTGCCAAATGATCTGGAACCCCATTTGGAAATTACATGAATGAGAAATATATTTATATTATGCTAAGCTGGTGAGGTTTCTCTGTTTCAGCAGGTAGCCTTCATTACCTTAACTAAATAAAAGTAGGAAAAGGAATATCAATATTACAAACCCAGACATTCAAATCAGAGCAATCTTCAGAACGTCCAGGCCCTATACTCCAATGAACCTTAGGTTCTTTTCTAGAATTGCAGTAGGTGGCAATCCTGACAATGGGCAGTAATAGATGAGAATTGTAAGATGGCAAATTATTTTAGGACAGGGGTCCTTTCTACCTTTGTGTCCTCAGCACCTCACATAATACCAGACACAGCATTGATGTTTAATAAAAGGTGATATGTAAATGGTTAATAACCATCCTAACATCCATCATCTAAGGAGATGAGAGTTGAACGGGTCTTGAATGTTTAGGTTCTTCAAATGGAAAAGAGCAATTTCCTACAGGAAACCTCTTACAGAACAGATCTTCCATGACTTGGTGATAGTTAAGGTGGTAAGGGACTTTATTCATTCATTTCTCAAAGCTATTTATTGAGTACCCATTATATGCCTGGCATTATTATAACGGTACAGCAAACGCAATAAGGAGTACAGAGGATAAAAGGACAGCAAAAAGTAAAACAAATAAAGCCTTTGTTTTCTTGGCTCTTACACTCTAGTGAATTTCTACATACACGTTGAAACCCTTATAAACAAAAACCTAGGTTCAAATCAGCTACATACTCAGTAGTCTCAGTGCATATTATAACAATGAGTATGTTCCAGGCTAGCAAAGTTTTGATGAGAGACACATTATAATAACAGTCCATTCTCCCAAAGCATAAGAACACCTTATCCAAACATATGAATAAAGAAAATCATCAACTGAAATCTGGACAACAATTAACCAGATCCACACTCGAGAAGTTAAATTATGCAGGGAAGAAAAATCACAGTAACAAATGACTGGTAAAGATAACCTTCTGTGGCTGGTTACATGGTAGGTGATGATGATAGTATCAATCCATTCTGTTTCTAAGCTCCTGTTTTAAAAGAGTTAATCATATAATTTGGCTACAGAAACACTAGCAATGGCAGATGTGCCATCCAACTGACCAGGTTAAGAAAAATAAAGGCAGATGGTTTTAGATTAAAGTCTGGATGGCAACGTTGTCATTAGAGAATTGACGTTCTGTCACCAGGCCAAGGCTCTTCTATTCTATTTACTTTACTGTCTAAATGATCTGCCACCTGGTGGTCCAGGGAATAATTTAGCAGTTTAGTCATGAGCAGCTGATAAAAACTAATTAATTTGGATTCAGTGATTCATTCAACAAATATTTATTGCATGAATACTATGTGTGGAACATCATAGCAAGTGCTGGGGAATACAGCAACCATCAAAACAGTACGCAAATAAGGTGGCTTTAGATTCTATTAAGTGCTCACAAGAGAATAAATCAAGATCATAAGGGCAGGGGACACAAAACATTAGAGGGCCCAGGGAAAGCCTATCTGAGGAAATGATAAGAGCTGAGACGTGAAAGATGAGATATTAGTTTTCTATTATTGTATAACAAATTGCCACAAACTCAGCACCTTAAAACACAGCTTACTGTCTTACTTACTGAAGTTTCTGTTAGTCAGGAGGCTGGTGCAGGTTCGTCAGTCCTCCACTCAGGGTCTTACAGGCTGAAGTCAAGGTGTTGGCCGGAGCTGTGATCTCATCTGAGGTTCAGAGTCGTCCTCTCCCAAGCTCATTGGTGTTGGCAGGGTTCTTTTCCTTGTGTCTGTTTAACAGCGGTGCCCGTTGTCTTGCTAGCTGTTGGCTGGGGACCACCCTCAGCTCCTAGACATTGACACCACCCTCAGGCATGTACCACGTGGCCCCTCCTCTCACAATATGGCTGTTTGCTTTCCATTAGGCCAGCAGGGGAGTGTCTTTCTGATACTTCACCTTCTTTTAAAAGGATCAGTCAATCAGATCAGACCAACTTGGGAGTCTCTCTTTTAATTAACTCCGTCAACTGACCAGTAACAACATCACTGGAGTGATGTAGCATCACATTCACTGGCCTCCCACCCCCAGCAGTCAGTGTGAGTGGTATATGGTAAATGCACCTGATAGTAATAACTTAAGCATACCTTGAGAATGACCCTGTATGGCACATGCACCTGAGTGGGGTTAGGGATTCTGAGCTAGAGAATCCCAGAGTGGCCAACCCAGAGATCCATTCCTTATCTGTGAGGAACACCTGAGCCCCCGTCTCATCCCGCATTAGGCAGGCCATACAAGATATTCAGGCCTTTTGCTTTGGGTTAAATGAAGGCTGCCAGGTGGAAGTTGTTAGCAGGAGGGAGCAAAGTGAAAATGCTATACAAACTGCATACTTTTTGTAAGTGGTTGCAGTTTTCCTGCCCAGCCACCACCACTGGACTCTCTACCCTCTATGGAAACCCCCAGTAAGACCCCGTGTCTCATTTGCTGGCTTCAGGTCTCTTCTTTGGCTTCTAAAACTTGGTGCCATCCCTACTGAGATTGAAAGGGGTCCAGCACAACAGTGGATTATATAGGGTGTGGGAAGCTTGGGGTGTGGAAAGAGCAATGGATTATATAGGGTGTGGGAAACTCTCGAGTGTGGGAAACTTGAGGGCATTCTTAGAATTTGGCCTACAGCCATTCCAAATCAGGGAAAAGGCTTTAAAGTACAGTCCCCAGAAAGCACAAAGAGCCTGCACATTTCAACAAACTCGTATTTTCAGGAAAGGGAAAAATGGGTTACTGAAACGTGTAGATGAGGCACAGGGAGGGAGGGCAGGAGGTAGGAGGCATCAGCAGGTGTCAGCCCACTCGGTAGCCATGATCATGAGTTTGGATTTCATTGTAGGTGTGAAGGGAAGTCCCTAACATTGAGTCCCCCTGGTATGATCTTAGACTTGTCCACGGCAGATCAATGGATCCCAAGTCAAGAGAAATGAGAGACAACTGGCTGGGGTTTCTTCTCATTTTGCAAAATGAGGCCCGTGCTAAAGGTTCTTTACAGGTCTGACATTCCATTTTTTTCTAGGTTCTATTTAAAAGACTATTCAGGTGAAAGCAGAAATAAGATGAATGTAATCACTTTCTAGCTTTGGCTGACCTAATTAGAAAGGAATCTGGTCTTCTGCTTCTTCCATACCTCTTCCAACACCCATGAATGCACCCTTGAGTCACTTCATAAATAACAATAATAATATTAATAATTATAGAGGCATTTCCAGGAGCAAAATGCAATTTGTCCTTTGATCAGGGGAGAATTCATAATTACTGTTTTTAAAAATTTCTATCAATGCAGATTTTCAAAATAATACTGAGACAAGAGTTTATTGTCAAGAAATGCTAGCTCATCACAGTCATTTTTTCTTCTTCCTAAGCTGAGGCTAAAAGGGAAAACCAAGTCTGAATTAAACAACCTGCAGAAATGTCACTATATCCTAATCTACCCAGAAGTCAGAGGCATAAACTGATTTCTCAATATCTTCAACTGAAGTACTAGCAGGATTTACCTGAGGCTTTCCTTTGAGGCTTTGATTAGCAAAGGAAAAACAAATTTAAGAAATGCTAGAACTAAGATTCTAAAAGTTGAGAGCTGTTTTATGATTCCTAGATTTTGCAAGGTGCCTACCATTAATGTAACTTTCCAAGTCTCATTTGGACTAGAATTTGAATTATCAATAAAATAAGGCAATATAAAATCCTCCTTTTTTCAGTGGCCCTTTCTGGTTTCCATGGCTGAGGCCTCACATTGTAAAGATCATATTACACTATTTTCCTCTCAGGAAAGAAGAGAAATTTATTCCGTGAAGCAATCTAAAAATAACTCATTCGAGAGCCAGTGGCTTCCATGGTTACCAAAGACCCTGTTGATTCTTTACTCTAATAGGCAACCACAATTGTGGAATCATTTGAATAGAAACAACATACACTCAAAATAGCATGAAGGTCCCTAGAACAGGGCAGTGCATCCCTCCATTCCAGTAAGTGCAGTCTTCTTCACAACCCTATGAAAAGCACATGCCAGGAAAAAAGGAATAAACTAAATGAAACTTTGCCCTGAATTAATTTCCTGTTATGGGAATCCCCACCATGCTCTATATCCACTGACAAACCCCACAGTACTTCATAATGTAAATTTTTAAAATACCGTGCTCATAAATAACAACCGATTATATAATTTCAATTAAAGGTACCAAAGGGGTGTTAGGTAAGGTATTGCTTTCTTCAGGTAAAATTATATCACATAGCATTACATGAAAGTTACACATGTACCTGATGTGGTTGAAAATAAGAGAATGTGTGTGTGTGTGTGTGTGTGTGTATGTTCAAAAATATATACTTATATATTTGTGTATTCCTTTATGTATATGAAGTCTCCTATGAGTCTAATACCCCATTCCAGTTTGTTTTCAGAAGCAGGGATCTAAGAATCTACTTTTTAAAAAACAATTTCATATTTTCATCACAGATTCTCAGGTCTAGCATACCCAAAACATGTTTGCTGAAATATAAGAAAAATATACAATAAAATACACTAAAATTGCCTGCGCATTAACTATGCTATAATAAACGCTCAAAGAAAGTCAAAGATATGTTTAATATATTTATGTACCAGCAACCAAGATTAGAAGCATAGACAGATGTGACATAAATTGCTTCAAAAAGTGATTTTTAAAATATAAGTATAAATAACTTAAATATTTTTGCACCTATGGTGGGCTCACAGTTATTTTTTACATCCAGCAATATCCAGCAACTGGCTGCCATGTGCTGAGCACTTTCTAAGCATGAGGTTATAGCTGTGAACAAGATGGACAAGTTACCTGTCCTCATGAAGCTTATATTCTAATGGGGGAAGATAGACAAACCAAGAAAATTCCAAATGATAATGAATTCCACTAAGAAAAATAAAGTGATTTGATATCAGAGAAAAGCTACTTTAGATGGTATGGTCAGAAAGCTTCTGTAAGATTTTGAGCTCTGACTTAAAGTAAGTAGGAAGAGCTAGCAATGAACAGATCTAGATGAAGTGCACATGGGGAGAAAGAACAACAAACACTGTCTTCTAAGACAGTGTTTCTCAAGCTTGAATGTGCAGGAACTCCCGGTTTGGGCTATGATGGAGTACAGAGACTAGATTTACCCTCCTGCCTTAGACAACTTAAAAATTGATAAAATATATGAAACAACAGTATTCAAATGTTTGGACAACAGGCAGTAAAGGACAGTGATCCCTGAAGGAAAAAAAATAAATTAGGGGGATCCTGTGATTACTCTGGCTAACTACAAAGACATGGAGGTAAGAAAGAACTTGGCTTGCTAGAAAAACAGGAAGCAAGCCAGGATGCTTGGAGCAGAGGAAACAAGCAATATGAGATGAGCTGGAAAGGAAGCCAGAAGCCAGATGGGCCGTGATAAGAAGCTTAGATTTCACTCTAATTGCCTTGGGAAGCCATTAGAAAAATTTAAGAAGGATACTAATAGGATCAGAAATGAGCTTTTAAAAAACGACTCTGGCTGATTATATGGACAAAGGACTGAAATATGCAGAGAACATGAACAAGGTGATTACTTTGGGGCCCTGCAGTAGTCCAACTGGCAGACGATGTTGGCTTGGAAAGAGTGGTGGCAGAAAGGTGGAGAAACACAAGTGGTGTTTCTTAGACATTAATATAGGGCAAACCCAAAAATGCTAAGGAAACCCAAAGTCTTCGTTTTCCAGAGTTGTGGGTATGGGAGAGTTAGGTGTCTCTCATTTACGAGTGGGCTATATTCCCAAAGCTTGTTTCAAACTCAGGCCACCTGTTTCCAAAGATATACATGAGTATCTTGTGGGATTTCTATGAATAATGAATTGGTCTAATATTCAAATTGGTGATGAGTGGAAAATTTCCAGAGTTCCACCCTTTTCCTATTATCTGACGTACTTTCAAAGCAGAATGGCTTCAAATGGTCACATATTTGCCTAATGGCTTTTTTTATGTTTTTGTTTTTTCTGTTGCCTTGGCTAATTGCTTTAGAATATCACTTTTATCATCTCCTCAATCTTTTCAATAGAAAACAATCTCAGTGATATATATTATTAAGGTATTTGGATTCTCCAGAGAGGGATACTGAACTTATCAGTGATCTCATAAATTTTGGTTTACCAAGAGTATATCAACTCTAGGGTAGAAGGCATCAGAAACCTCTTTTCAGAAAAAGGGTGGCATCTGAGAAGAAATTACAAAAAAAAAAAAGTATTGGGGCTCATAAAATCTTAGGGAGTGACTCCATCTCTGAGCAAGTTTGGATAGGACTTGGTGGACACAATGAGGCTAATGAAGTCTTCTAAGATTGTTTCCCAAGCTTGAATGTGCAGGAACTCCATATAGAGACTAGATTTACCCTCCTGCCTTAGACAACTATAAAACTTGACAAAATATATGAAACAATGGTATTCAAATGTTTGGACAACAGGCAGTACAGGACAGTGATGCCGGAAGGAAGAAAAATTAAGTGGGTCCTATGATTACTCTGGTTAACTACCTCAAACAAGTTTCAAGGTCACAGTGCAGGAAAGGGGAACCCAAAGAGAGCCCAGTGTTCTACCTCAGTTGAAGAAACAGTGATGAAAATTTGGGAAGCCAAGGTGGCTCCAATTTGCTGAGCAGAGCTGGATAAGAGATAGTTGCACAGAGAGAGAGCTCCAGAGATCTGCAAAGGGTTCAGTTGAGTATAGGTGAGTGCATCGCAGATGTAAGAAAACTACATAATTCCTGGATAAAGGAAATGAAATAATCCCTGGAGCTCATACATACAGGGTGGTCATAGTTTGTGTTCCCACCAGCCAGAGCGGGAAGAACTTTGTAATACGTGGACATCAGATATCGTTCTGCCTCTAAGGATGTAGAACGAAATTAGCCCTAGACTAAAAGGTTACCTTTGTCCTACCTAGCAAAGCTTAAAAGCAAGCCCTTGAAAGGATAAAATTGTTTCCAAATAAATTGTGTCCCAGAATAAAGCATATGAATATTTAAAGGAATATAAAATGTTTACTAAACAAAATAAAATCTACAATGTCTGGCATCCAATAAAAAATTCCAGGTAGACAAAAAAGTGAGAAAATAGCACCCATAATGAGGAGAGAAATCAATCAATGGAAATAGGCTCAGAAATGACACAGATGATAGAATTAGTAGAAAAGGACATTAAAACAGTTATTATAAATATATTCCATATGTTAAAGAAGGTAGAGGACATTATAGACATGACTATATATGTTAGGTATATAAATATTATATATATATTTTAAAGATCTAAGTTGAACTAAAGAATAAAAATGCAATAATTGAGATGAAAAATATACTGGATAGGATTAACTGGGATTAGACACTGTTGAAGAAAATATTACTAAACTTTAAGACATCAAAATAAAACTTCAAAAGGAGACACAGAAGAAAAAACTGAAAAAAAAAAATGAACACAGCATCAATGAATTGCGGAAAAACTTTAGACAGGCTCTTATATGTATAGTTGAGGTACTTGAAGAGGAAGTAGGGTATTGTAAAAATGTTGAAGGAATAATGACTGAAATTTTTACAAATGTGTTGACCCAAGAAGCTCAATTAACCCCAAGCGTAAGACATGAAGAAAAGGATACCAAGGTACATCAAAATCAAATTGCTTAAAACTAGTGATAAAGAAAAAACTCTTAATCAGCCATGAAAAAAGCTTTAATGTAAATACAAGTTCCTTAGGTATTTGTTACAATGCAAGTTCTGACTCAACAGGTCTGGGGTGGGACCGGAGATTCCGCATTTCTGAAGGTTCCCAGGTGAACCAAATGCTGCTAATATGAGAACCACACTTTTGAGAAGCAAATTCCTAAGATTCAAGTGGCCAAACTCTTTTGTTTTTCTAAGTTAATTCAAGATACTAAAAGACTCACAACTGAAAGAGAAAAGATGGATCTGTGGAAATATATGATAAGGTGTTCAGGTTTCCAGCCAATTTCATTTTATACATTAATAGAAAACATGGAGAATTACGTCAAAACCTAGTCTTTAAAAATTCACCTTCCATATCTTTGGGAATAAGGCCAAGTATAGTTCATGTTTTTGCCTTTCCTACAGCCATTCCTTCTTATTTGATTATTTTACCCTGATTTTCTTTTGAAACGATATCCCCTTATCCACTCCCAAATTATTTACTTTGAGTGAGGATTCCCTCCAAATCCAAGAGTGGAACCCATAAGTCAGTCCTAGCCAATCAGTTCACTTCATTTCACTACCACAGTGATTTGATCAGGAAAGAACATGTGATTCTAGTTTGTCCAATTAGACTCATGTGGGAACTTCAAGAAAGAGACCGCTCTTCCACTTGAACCTAGTTGAAGTAGGGCTGGATCTGCTGCAATCAACTTGCCTCTTTCAGAAGTGAAAGTGTGTAATAATGTACTCCAAACAGAAGAAGGAGAGTCAAGACAAGGAGAAAGAAAAACTAGGTGCTGGTGTGTCACATTAACTTTAGATCATGTCATTACTGAGGCTAGGTTTATCCTTGGATTCTTCAGATACATAAGCCAATAAGTAGTCTTTCTTACTTAAGTTATAAGTTTTCTTTTTATTGCACAGAAAGAACCCTAACAGAAACAAAAAACGTGTGAGTTAGGTAAGCTTTTGTGACCTAGTTTAGGAATTTAATCTCAGTTTATAATACAATTTCTGCTACTGACCATGGGTTTCAAATCAGGTCTCAGAATTATCTGCGATATTTCTTCCCTGCTTGCTGTTAAAGCATTTGTGGTTAGAGAGGAACATAGGTTCTGCCAGGCTGGGTCAGAATGATTTGTCAAAGAGTCCCTAAAATTGTTAGTCTAGCCCAATATTCAGTAACTAATGTCCCAGAATGTTTCTAAAAGTCAACATCAAAAAAGATTTTGTGAATAAAGTAAAAGAAAAGTAGCAACATCATATTCACAAATATCTTGACTTGGAAGAGGAAATTCATGAACTAAGACAAAGAGTAGCTGATTTATACTTACCTTCTTTCTTAATTAAAAAAATTACACTGAAATGAATTTGGAGACTCAGATAATTCCAGGAAGACAGAAACCTTAAAATCAAACATGATGCATTTTCACTAACAAGACCATAGGATACATACAATGGAAGAAGTGCTCTGGGAAATTATTTTTACTTTCTGGGTCTCAAATTCCACACATTAGAGGAATTGGGTCAGATAGTCTTTTAGTTCTAAGTTTCTATGATTCCATTAAGAAATAATAGTTAATTAATGTTTCAAAGGCCTGACTATTAATTGGTAATTCAAGCCCTTAGGTCTGAATTAAGGCCCAATATTAATCATAAATCAGCATAATAGTCTAGTATAAACTCAGGTGAGCAGAAAATACTTTAATCTGTTAACAGTCACATTCTGTGCTAGGTTACTGACCATCTCTTCCCAAAGTCAAATGACATTGGGTTCACATGTGGCCTTCTTTTTATTCCAAACCAGATATATTAGAAACCTTCTACTGATATCTCGCTCAAGTCTAGAGTTCTCTTATCATAGAAGTACCTTCAGTTTCCTTAGAGAAAGATCCTCAAAGGGAGAAAAGTTAAAACAGAGTTCCAGGGACTCTGGCCTACTGGTAACATCCCAAAACAAGGAAAGATAAGACTCCTAGTAAAGATAGCATCAGAAACCCTCCATCTGCTTTGTTTATTATGGGAGTTACCATGAAGATACGAGGGGTTGGTCTTGAAGGAAATTAGTAAAAATAATATAAAATTGTGGCCAAAAAAAATCTTCATGAAAGTAATACTGAGTCAGACGTGTATCTGAATATTGCTCAATTCCCTGGCACGATGAGCATCATGTTGCTCAGTGACAAAATAGCTCAAGTCTTTTCTGGTCTCTACCTTAAGTATCCCTGGGATACTAAGGGTCCAGGTTGCCTGGAGAGTAGGTCTTGGTGATTGTAATAATATAGATACTTCCATGTAGAATGAAGTTTGATCCTTTTTAAATACAGTATGTTTTTAATTCCTATTCCCACATATCAATCCCGGAATGTGATAGTATTCTACAGAACTCGCAGCGGAAAGAATTTCTTTCTATTATTCCTAAAGTAAATAATAGTTCTTCCTCAGAACTGAAATATATTGTTAAGATTCCAAAGAGACGTTGTTGTCTGTAATAACTGCTTATTAATTTTAGATTCTTTTTCTCTGGGTTTCTGGAATCAGACCCTGGCATCTCTCTTTTCTCTCACACATAAAGAAAGGAAGATGCACTGAGGCCATCTATCATACATGAGGAAGTGTGCCCAGCACAAGAGGTAACCAAATAAAAGACCAATTGTTCAGACGATTTGACTGGAAAGAGACAGTGATGCCTTCTAGGACATAACAAAATTTACTGCAGAACGGTAAAGTCTCCTTCTCACCATTACCCAAATTCAATCAATAGTAAGCCATAGGAGATGGATTAGTGAATCAAACACCTGTCTATAGCTTTCAGCCTTTCTAGAACCATGGGAGATTATCACTGTGTTACATGTTCCCGGGGCAAATAAACCCAGCCTCCAGCAGCTTACAATGAGGGTATCTTCCAGAGGAGACCACAAAAATCCAATCTTGCCTCATCTAGCAGCAAGTAGCCTAACAAATGTCCTACCTTAAGCTTCAAAGAATATAAATTTATTACTTCTTGAGTCCTATGGACAAAACCTTTAATCCCCTATCAGATAATCCCAGTTTCACAAATGATGTGGATCCGTTTCTTATAAGCTCAGAGATTTCCTAGCACTGGCTCCAAGATCCTTCCTGTTAAGGAGGACAGGATGTTATCCTGTTTAGCTCTAAAAATGCTGTCCCTCCTCACTTCTACTGCTTCCATGTGTGCATGTTTGGGATGGAGCTATTGTCTAATTCATTCATTTGTTATTCTGCAAATATTTAGAGACTTACTGTGTGCCAAGCATGCGTGGTGCATAAAAATGCACTAGTGACTACTACAGTCACCAGCTAAAGTCCCTGTATTCATAGAGCTTACAGACCAACGAGGGCAAATATTTGAATAGGTAACTCAATAAGCAGTGATGAAGGAAATCAGAAAAGGAAGCCTGAAAAAGATCATCTACTTTAAAAAGCCTTCAGTAATAAACCAGTCTAAATGGTTCCTGATGTCCCCAAACCACACCCACCTTGATTCTTGATCATTTTCTCATTTGCTTCATAATATCCATCTCAATTATATATTGCTTTCTTAGTGTATTGTTTCTTTGCTTTTGACCCTGGACTGTAGGCTTCAGAAGGGCTGCCTCCCTATCTTTCTATCTATACCCAGAACAGTGCTTGGAACCTAGCAGGGGCTGAATAAAAGTGTGTTTAATGAATAAATGAATTCGGAAGTAAACAAGATTCATATGATGATTATTTTTAAACATCGTCACAGCTTTCCATGTCTCTTACACCATACAGTTGCAAAATCCAGTATCCACATTTTCTCAGGCTTCCCTTGTCCCAAGAACAATGACTGCTTTGCACATACCACAGATTATCCTGAGCTGGAATCACTGGGCAGTATTAACAGACAGCACAGGGCTAAGTCAGCAAACACTGCCCATAGTCAGTATCTTTGTCTTAAGGCTTCAAGAAGGCAGAAAATCCCAGTCTTCCCCAGACATCCACTTACTAGTAAACATGATAAAGGTGAAATCTGTTAGTGTTTCGGGAGATGATGTTCCAAACACCTGCTATTTAGATTGACTGCAGGTAACCCCATGAAATAAATGGACTGTGATCCCTGAAGTTGCTACAATAAACATTATCTGTTTGTAATGGAGGAATATTGACTGAAAAGGATGAGTCTTTTGTTGAGAGTGCAATTGATTTTCTAAAAAATAAACACAGTTATTGGCAGAGAGCCTGTCGGTGGTTAATTTGAAAGGGAATTTTTAAAATTACTTTTAAGCAAGAGTTTAACTTTCTTAGGGTGAATGTCACTGAATTTGATGGGAAATGGTAGAAAACTTTAACATGGGTTTAAGCAAAAACCAAGATAGATATTCTCAGTCGAGAAGTATGCTTAGCTTAATTCAGGGATCCTCTCACTCTAGGGTGAGTTTAGTCCTCAAAATAGGAAGAACTTCAGGCTGTAGGCAATAGGAAAGGGGGCCTTCATTGCCACCTTTGGATGCATTGATGGAACTGAGGCATGAAGACTGAGCTATACGAAGAAGGCACTGCAGCCAAGGTCTGGGATAGAGCACCTAGAGCAAAACCTCTTGAGAGCAAGGACTGCAGCTTGGTCTTCTTTTTGGTTACCTCTTGTGCTGGACACACTTCCTCATGTATGATAGATGGCTAGAAAAGTGTGCAATGGGTAAGTAAATATATGAGCTGTAATGTAGACCATGAAAGGCTGAGAATATAGAGACAGAGAGAGTTGATGCTGTTTTTCTTCCTATGCAAAGGTATTTTCCAGATTTAGAAAAAAAAATGCCACCAAAATTCCAAGCAAAGCACATTTGTTTAAAAAAAAAACAAAAACAAAAACAAAAAGACAGTGATATTACAATATACAGGACATTTGTAAAGAGGCATAGGCTAGGGCCCAAGCAGCCTCCTGGGTTCCCTTTGAGTTGGTTGAATGGGGCAGGCGGCAGAGGATGAGAGAAGAGCTGCCTTCTCTCCCACTGAGAGCCAGTCACAAGGCTTTCATCTAGAGAGTACTGCTGCAGAGCTTAAGAAGGTCTCTTCGGTTGAAATTTATAAATAGAAGTAATACTATTTTGTAATAATCAAAGCACATTTACATATATTGTTTTCTCTTAAGTTCATAAAACTATTTCTCACCTGTAAAATGAGATGATAATTCCTACCTGATAGGACAGTTTTGCAGAGAAAACAGAATGATGTTTATACAAGACTTGGTATGTTGCCTGACCTATAGTCAGCATGCAGTAAATGGTAGCTGCTGTTATCATGACTAGCATTATTATTATCACTGTCCCAAATTAGGTTTCCTGGGACAGATATTTGCACATCAGCCATTTACTAGGGAGTGCTCTCAGAATCAACACCTGTGGAAGGAAGGAAGAAGGAAGCAGGATTGGGCAGAGGGAGAAGGTGAATTGTGACAGTTACAACAAAGGCCTCAGTCAGGGCCACAGGGACATCTGGCCCAGGCTGGCCCTTCAAAATTGTCCCTGGCTGGGGCAAGGAGGCTGGGCCTTTCTACCCCTACATGAATGAATCAGTATTATAGGTTGCTCTAGAAGGAGGCAGACCTGGGAAAAGGCGGTTTGCTTCAACTGAGGCCATCCCTAAAGAGGGCTCCAAGCTGAGGGACATTTTCCAGGAGAACTTCCAGAAGCTAGAGTAGTAAACAATTCATTTCTGAGAGGATTCCTGAGTGCATCACAGAGCCCATCCCAATTAGTAAGTACAAAGAGTGCTTCAGAGGGTTAATATGACTTGTCCAAGACCACAGCATGGAAATAGCAGTGCTAGGAACAAAAGTTATGTTTTCTGACCTCTAATTCAGTCCTCTTCAAGGGCCCAGTACTCTTCCAAATCAGCTGGCATTTCTACTCATCATTGTGCCAGCAACTCCTGCACCTCATCTGATCCTACAGAAATCAAGTAACATCTGCTTAAAGTAGTTGTTGTGTCTTTTCCTGAGGATCAGACGGTTAAGTTTACTCCAGAAAAAGAAAAAAGAATTACGGAAAGGGTTTATTTTTTTCAACTTATGCTTACTCCTACGAAGGTTCTCTTATTTGCACCATGCTCCCCATCATTAGCAACACACATACACACACACACACACACACACACACACGATCCCAAGAGGATTTGTTTAAATGAAGATTTTGAACATAGACCTACCAAATTAGAATCTCTAGGGATGAGGCCCTGGAAGCTGCCTTTCTCACAATAACCTCAAGTGAACCTTAAGCAGATTAAAGTCTGTGAACTACTGCTATAAACGACCCATATAACTGGTCTAAATTTACTTTGTGCCTATAAACTGACTTTGGAAGCAATTTGTAGAATCACAGAATTCTCAGGTTAAAAGTCATTGTGGGTATTATTGTGTCTCCATGTTTGAGAAGAAAAAACTCAAGGCCAAAGAGGAAGAGTAACTTGCCCAGGGTAGAAGAGATTAAGGACCAGAGACAGGCTCTCACTGTGAGTCAAGTCCTCTTAACACCGTAACAGACTTCTTCAAAGAGACCACTTTCCAAAAATAAAAACAACCTTAAAAAATATTCCAAGGCTATTCTCAAAGACACAAGACATTGAAATTTATAATATCTCATTCATCTAGGTCTGTTGTAAATACCCTATAACATCACCTGAAACTGTTCCAACTCATGTGTCTTGTGACTAGAAGTACTCAAGGCCTAGTTATCTGAATGTGGTTGACCCAATGGGAAGAGAAGGCTTGAAAGCCATCCATACCAAAAGAAATGGTATTTCCTTCTGTATCAGTCCATTCTCACACTGCATAAAGGTAATACCTAAGACTGGGTAACTTATAAAGGAAAGAGGTTTAACTGAATTAACTCACAGTTCCACACGGCTAGGGAGACCTCAGGAAACTTAAAGTATGGCAGAAGGCAAAGGGGAAGCAAAGCATGTCTTACATGGTGGCAGAAGGCAGAGAGAGCAAAGGGGAAACTGCCAAACATTTTTAAAACCATAAGCTCTCATGAGAATTCACTCACTATTACAAGAACAGCATGGGGGAATCTATCACCATGATCCAATCACCTCTCACCAGGTCCGTCCCTCACACCTGGGGATTACAATTCAAGATGTGATTTGGGTAGAGACACAAAGTCCAACCATATCACCTTCTAAAGTTTGCTGGAAATGAACCTTAAAATCTAACTTATTTTTATTCAGACATGAGCTTGGGTTTTCAAATATAGTCCTCAAAGAAGGAGAGGGAGAGAAGAGGGACACTTCAGGGCACAATCACATTTCAGAGTTTTTTTCACTTGAAATCTCTCAGGCTTTGATTAATAGCACTTACAATAACAACAGCAATGACAATGATGATGATAGAAATCAACCTACACTTTCCTCTTTAATGGTTCTCATATTCAGTGACTCAAATAAGCATAAAATATGAAAGACATGGCTGCTTCTCTTGGCATCTGTGGTTTTTCAGGTCTCAAAATGGCCTGTTGTTAATTCCATTTATAGCAAATTGAAGAAATAAATAAACTCTTAACTTGGGTACCTATGAAAATATGCCAGGCTGGCACGCTGGCAGTCAAAAATCTGCTTTAACTGGTGTTCCTGCCCATTAATTCCATTAAAAGTTTCTAAACTCAAAACCCAGCTTAAAGTGAGATGCAGAACATTTTTGATTCTGTTCAGGGAGGTGACATGGGATAGTGGGGAACCCAGTCAAGAAGTCAGGAGGCTAAAGGCTCCATCTCTGGCTTCCACCAACACATGGTGTATGTTTTAACAACATTTCTCTCTTGATGCTTCAAGCATTGTGTCTACTGCTGGATGCTTTTCATGCCTGAGTCTTGTTACCTAAAGCTGTTCACAACATCTAAGGCTATAGGAAATTTAGGGCGTCACATGAACCATATCCATGTTTCAAAGCTAACCTGACTTTTCATCATCCCAAAGGGGAAGACAGAGCTAATTTCTTTTTATCTAAAACAAAGGGGGGCGGGGGAGAGGGGCAGGCATGGTGGCTATAATCCCAGCATTTTGGGAGGCTGAGGTGGGCAGATACCTTGAGTCCAGGAGTTCAAGATCAGCCAGGGCAACATGGTGAAACCCCATCTACACAAAAAATACAAAATTTAGCCAGGCATGGTGGCACAGACCTGTAGTTCCAGACACTCAGGAGGCTAAGCGAGGAGGATCACTTGAGCCCGGGAGGCAGAGGTTGCAGTGAGCCAAGATCAAGCCACTACACTCCAGCCTGGGCAACAGAGTGAGATCTCATCTCTCAAAAAAAAAAAAAAAAGAGACTGAAAACATACCCTTAGCAGTGCTGTAATCACAGATACAACCTCAGAATACAGAGCTCAAAGATCAAAACGATCATCTCTGAAACTCATTAATCATTTATTGACCACAAGTCCTTGTCCTCCCAGAATCAGTCCAGACTGGAGTAGGCTGAATATTATGACTTAAGATGCTTCTCAGTAGCCACTCTAAGCAGAAATGGCTTCTCTTTCACCACTGAAAACTTTCCCATTTAGAAATGTATTGGGTTCAAAATAGATGTTTCTGGAGAAGTAGGAAAGGACTAACAGTCATCTACACTTCAGTGCAGATTTCAGAGTACCATTTGTATCAGGGTTCTTTGTATGCCTTCAACAGGAATTAACACTGACTTCACGTAAGGGAGAAAGTAAAATTTAACCAGAGGATTCAGGATTACTCATAAACCTGATGGAAGAGCCAATTAACCAAAAATTGTAGTGCACTGGCAGCAGGGTTGCTCCAAGATTCCAACCCCCAGGAGAGAGAACCTGAGTGATCAGTGTTGGCTCATTGCTTGCCCACTGCCTATTCTACCCCAGACCAGGGGCAGGGACCACATCAACTATGTAGCACTATATAACATATTGTTTAGAATAGCACAAGAAAAGGAGTGGGCAGTAGCTGAGGGAATCCACCCTGGGCCACACACACTTCCTCTTCTCTGCTGGCTGGGAACTCGCAGAAGGTATACACCTTAGAGCTCTGAGTGCATTCTTCTGATAAATAACATGACAAAGAAACGAGCCATAGCCATTCCACATTTGCATATGAACTTCTAAAAACGTTAAAAGAATAAAATAGATCATTGATAGAAATGCTAAAATAAAGACATAAATTATATAACAATTATTTATTGAGTACCGACTTTGTTCCAATAGATAATAACTCTTCCACTGTGTTGAAGTGTCTGAGGATGACTAAGACATATTTTACGTGGTTCTTGCTCTTAGGGAAGTTTTAATCTACTTGGAGTTTAATTGTGAATTCATTCATCAGTGCAAGACACTAGACATACTGGTAGATGAAAAAGCATGGTCCTGCTCCTCAATACAGCTCACAATCTAGTGCAGAAGAAGAAGTCAGACTACAAAATAAATATTAAGTACCACATCATGACATGAAACAATCAAGGGGTATATCACCAGAAAACTATAACTAATATAGAGAGAAAAACATTATTTAAAGGGAACACATTCAAGGTTATCCCTGTAACTTTGCATTCTTCTAAGTTTTCTTAAATAGAAGAGAAAGAAAGGTTCAGGCTTATTTATAAATACAAAAGCAATAAATAAAATAATAACACTTATTGTGTAGGTTTGCTGTGTGTAAAGCACTCTTCCAAATGATGTTGTTCAATCCTCATAACAACACAATTAAGTAAGTATTAGTATTTTATGTTATCCAATAGGAAAACAGAGCTCAGAGAGGTCTTTGTCTGAGATTCTATAGCAACTAGCTAGGGGAGTCAGTATTTCAACCCAAGTCTGCCCAGCTCCAGAGTCCAACCCTCTGAACCACTCCAATCACAGTGCCACATGAATTTCATCCATCATGTGTGACATGGTGGAAAATCGGCGAGAACACTGATGTTGGAACTCAGTGAGTTCTGAGAGTGAAGAAATGCAATGATTCCCCATCTGGATTCATCCTATTAGACTCCTGGCCCCCTTCCCACTGGATCTTGGCTAGAGAGTTTCAGATACGGTAGGGGAAGCAATTGAACTCCTGGGGCTTACTGTCAGGGCTAAGAAAAACCAGTTCCAAAAGCCAAGTGACTCCAGCATCTAGGTAGAGTTAGAGGACTTCCTTCCTGACGTGAGTGGACCCCCCAGCCCAGTGACCAGTTGGGGTGAATTACAGTGAATTTCAGGACTTCTGGAGAACGACATGCAGAAAAGACACAGGCCAGAGCTGCTACAGCCATCTTATCACCAGGGGAAAACTGAGAGAATACAGCCAACAGAGAGAATGGGGCCAAGAGATGGGAAAGAGAAATCGAATCCAGGTGAGTTGTTTACACTCCTGTATCCATCCAGGCCAGAAGCACCTTCTGCCATTAACACTGCTCAGTTATGTGAGCCAATGAAGACTCTTTTTGCCTAAAAAACTGATGTCACATCTTTAGTCACTTCTGAACAAAAGAGTTCTAACTGTTCAATGTAAAAGTGGTTTATAAGAAGGCTGAGAGTCTTGCCCAAGGTCATGGAGTCTTTTAACGGATGAGTGGGTTCATGAGCACAGTTCCCCAGTACCCAGCTCAGAGTATATTCTACCACACCCCAGGCCTCTTGCTTTTTGGCATCAATAAAAACTCCTTCCTCCCTTTTAAAAAGGAAGGTTTAAATACTTTCTGACCTGGAATCACCTATCAATGACCCAGACCTTAAATCATTGTGTTCTCATCTGCTCAGGACAAGATGGCCACTGGACATAATTTCCAAATGTGCAGAGTCACAGTGTCTTTAATTATCTCTCTGACACGCAAGAATGGCCCTCAGAGCAAGGGCTGTGCAACCAACTGTTCCCCTCTGTGTGATTTCTATGGCATGGCCACAGCCAGCTTCTAAATTTAAGTTCATACTGCCTTTTAATTGGGTGGTTAAGTATGGTGTCCCACCCACTCTTGCTACGAGCTTAGCCTCAGGCTACTAATTACCAGCAGGACAGGTCACTTGTCACATCTGCAACAATTTCATCATTTCTGACATCCTCACACAATGACAGGTTCGCCCTTTTCCTTTTAGCAAAACTGGGTTAGCCAGTATTTGGCTTCATTTTCATGAATGCAGGATACCCAGTGTTTCTATCAGTTACTTAAATTATTTAGTTGAAATGTTCTGCAGCTAAAATGTGTCTGTCTAGTCAACAAATCTTTATTTATTCAAGGTTTTCTCTGTGCCCAGCCCTCTGCTAGCCCCTGAGCATGCACAAGAAAGTTAAATAGACAAGGTCTTGCCTTCATGGAGCCTACTGTCCAGTAGGAGAGATGGACAATGACCTAGCAAAGAATCAAATAAACATAGGCATAAATACTAATTGTGTTCAGAGCCAAAAAAAGCAGAAGGAAAAAATGCTATGAGGAAAAAAAAAAAAAAAAACAGGAATATCTAATTCAGATAGGGAAGAGAAGGCAAGGAAGGCCTCTGGTAAGGAAGTGACCAGCAAACTGAGACCCAAATGCTGAGGAGGTGCATGCAGGTAAAAGTGGAGAGCAAGGTACTGCACACACATGCAACAGCAATAGAGAAACCTAGAGGCAGAAAGGCTTGGGATAGATTCAAAGAACCTAAAGAAGGCTAGACTATGTAGCAAGCAAGGGAGAGAGAGAGCTGAAGATGAAGTTGAAGGCTAGAAAGGGCCTTGTGGGTCATGTTAAGAAATCTAGATTTTATTCTAAGTGTGACAAAAGCCAATGGAGAGAGTTCATTTCATCAGCCAGTCAACAATTTACTAAGCAACTGCCATGTACTGGGCACCATTCTAGGTACCAATAATACATCAATACAGAAAAGCAAACAATTGCCTGTCTTCCTGGAGCTTACATTCTACATGGGGACTCTAACAGAAGGTTTTAGTTCTTCCACATTTGAAAAAAAATCACTTTGGTTTTCTATGAAGAATGGAAGAGGGAGGCCAGGCAGCTGTTGTCTGGCATCTGCAGGAGAGATGGAGAACAGTGGAGGCTTCTTGTGCCTCTCAGTAGAGGGTATTATGCCTGACATCCCCTTTAAAGTAGCATTTTATGCTGGGTTGGTTTGTGCTTTTTTGTCAAGGGAGGTGTCTGAGGGGATTTAGTTTGGTTTTGGCTAAAATAGTACTGGTTTTGCATGGCTTCATTATTTCATCTTGCCAGTGGTCAAAAGACATATTTTGAGAAAACGGATAAAGCTGATTTGCAATCTATGGCTTAGAAATGACCAATGCTAGTCAATGCCTTTGGGACTTTTGGAAGCAAGAAGCTATGTGCACCTAAGATACATGTTGAAAATGTATATTTTCATATATACATTTGAGCTAAAGGAAAAATATATACCCAATTCCTCAGTCCTCCCTAATAACACATCCCTTTCTCCTGATAACCTAGTTATCTTCTCATGGTTTTCCTTCTCTTTCCATCCCTTCAACTTACACACACACACACACACACACACACACACACACAGAGGCTTTTAAGGCAAAATCAATAGAAATTGGGCCCCACAGAGAATGAATTCAGAACCATGACCACATAGTCAAAACAGGTGAATCTAGCTTTTCTCAAGATGTGATCCAAGAATCATCTGTATCACGAGTACCGAGGAGTAAATAAATGTCCAGATTCCTGTGTAACCACCACCCACTCCACCAACTTACAGGGTAAAATCCAGGAATCATATTTCACACATTACCCAGGGATTTCTGCATCACTTCTCTCACCACAAGAACTAACTCATTCAACTAAAGGTAAACTACACAATTTAAGTGTCTGCTCATTTCTCTATAATTAGGGGTTGGTGAGAACCAGGGACTATGAGATGATCTCTAAAAGCCTTTCCTTCCCTGAGAGGCAGGATTTCGTAGTGGTTAAGGGGCTTTGGGATGAGCCACATCTAGGTTCAAATGCTAGTTGTAACAATAACTAGTTATGTAGCCATAACAAGTTATTTAATATCTTCAGATCTTGGTTTTCTCATCTGGAAAATGGAGACAGTACCACGTCATGTATTTGCTGTGAGGATTAAATGAAGCAAGAAAATAATAGAATAAATCTGGAACATGTTAGGTGCTTAATATATGACCATCATGATGATCATTGTTCTATGATTTTTTTTCCTCTCGTTCACCTTTGCTACTTACTATTAGGACCTGGAAGGGGTGTTAGAGAAGTAAAAGATGGAGAAAGATTACAGAATAACAGATACCTGTTCTTTCCTCTCTATAAGTGAATTTTATTCACCTTCATCACCATTCAAGGAATGGTTCTTTAGCTGAGGACACAGAGAATGCCAGCCTGGATCCCTTATGTAAGTGTAGAAATAGTTGTTCCCACAAGGAATAGAAGCAGAACTCCCACACTCTAGCTCTCCCATGCTCACTCAAGGCTGCAAAAGCTGGGCTTGTCAGAAGACACCTCTTTAATCCACCCTAGAGTTAATTTTATGCCACCGGGGGAGAGGCCATGGAAGAGAGAGGAAAGGAAGGGGGCATCTAATGCCATCACCAGAATTCAGTTCTCTTTTAAACTTGAAACCTAATAAAGGTAGTAACTTCTTGAGAAATAAGTTGCAAAAAATATATTATTCCCAAGCGGCAGAAGGGAAACCAAAGGCTTAGAGAAGCAAAATACACTATTCAGGATTGTCAATCATGATAAACCGAAAGATGCTTCTCTCGCCACTTCTCCCTATTCTAATGGCTATCTCTTTGCAGTAACTCATCTTTTTACTTTCTGGATGTGACCCTCTGATACGGTTTGGATGTTTGTCCCTTCCAAATCTCCTGCTGAAATGTGACCTCCAATGTTGGAGGTGGGCCTGGTGGGAGGTATCTGAGTCATGCGGGTGGATCCCTCATGAATGGCTTAGTGCCCTCCCCATGATAATGAATGAGTTCTCACTCTGTGAGTTCGCTTGAGAGCTGGTTGTTTAAAAAAGCCCAGAATCTCTCTTGCTTACTCTCTCGCCATGTGACATGCCTGCTCCCTCTTTGCCTTCTGCCATGATTGTAAGCTTCCTGAGGCCTCACCAAAAGCCAAGCAGATGCTAGTGCCATGCCTTTACAGACTGTAGAACCATGAGCTAAATAAATCTTTTTTTAAAATAAATTACCCAGACTAAGGTATTCATTTATGGCAACACAAATGAACGAATACAGAAAATTGGTACTGAGGAGTGGGGCATTGATACAAAGATATCTGAAAGTGTGGAAGTGGTTCTGGAACTGGGTAATGGGCAGGGGTTGGAAGACTTTGGAGGGGGCAGAAGAAGAAAGGAAGACAAAGGAAAGTTTGAAACTTCTTATACATTGGTCAAATGATTGTGACCAAAATGCTGATAAAAAGATGGACAGTAAAGGCCAGGCTGATGAGGTCTCAGATGAAAATGAGGAAGTTATTGAGAACTAGAGAAAAGATCACCCTTGTTACACCTTAGCAAAAACTTGGCTGCATTATGTCCACATCCTAGGGATTTGTGAAAGATTGAACATAAGAATAATGACCTAGGGTACCTTGCAGAAGAAATTACTAAGCAACAAGTATTCAACATGTGGCATGGCTACTTCTAACAATCTATAATTGGGTACAGGAGCAAGGAAATAACTTGAAGTTGGACATTATATTTAAAAGAGAAGGAGAGCATTAAAATTTAGGAAATTTTCTGCCTGGTCACGTGAAAAAAGAATTTTCAGAAGAGAAATCCAAGGCTGTGAAACAACCAATTGCTAGAGAGATTCACATGACTAAAAGGGGGCCAAGTGCTAATAGCCACAACAATGGGAAGACGGTCTCTATGACATTTTAGAAGACTTCAAGGCAGCCCCTCCCATCACAGACCCAGAGGGCTAAAAGGAAAGAACGGTTTGGTGCCAAGCCCTGGGCCCCTACTGCCCTGTGCAGCTGTAAGAGGCTGCTCCCTGCATCCCCACTGCTCCATCTCCAGCTGCAGCTCAAAGGGCCCCAGGTACAGCTCAAGCCACTGCAAGCCATAAGCCTTGGTGGCTTCTATGTGGTGTTAAGCTTGCAGATGCACAGAATGCAAGCATGAAGGAGGCCTGGAAGGTTCTTGCTAGACTTTAGAAGATGTATGGGAAAGCCTGGGTACCCAGGCAGAAGCCTGTTGCAGGGGCAGAGCCCTCAGAGAGAGACTCTTAGTGCACTGTTCAAGATAAATGTGGGATTGGAGCTCCCACACAGAGTCCTCACTAGGGAATGGCCTAGTAGGGCTGTGGGAATGGGGCTACCACCATCCAGACCCCAGAATGTTGCAGTCATGAGCAGTCTATAATCTAAGCCTAAAAAAGCTGCAGGTACTCAACTGCAACCTTTGAGAGCAGCTACAGGGACTATACCCTGCAAAGCCTCAGAGGCAGAGCTGCCTGAGGCCTTGGGAGCTCATCCCTTGTACCAGTGTGCTCTGAATGTGACACTTGAAGTCAAAACAGATTATTTTGCAGCTTTAAGATTTAATGCCCCTCCTGTTGATTTTCAAACTTGCATGGGCTTATTTCCCCCTTCTTTTAGCTGATTTATCCCTTTTGGAATGGAAATGTTTACCCAATGTCTGTACTGCCATTGTATCTTGGGAGTAAATAACTTGTTTTAATTTTACAAGTTAATAGGTAGAAGGAACTTGCTTTCAGACTTTGGATTTTTGAGTGATGCTGGAATTAGTTGAGACCTTTGGTGACTATTGGGAAGAGATTAATGAATTTTGCAATGTGAAAAGAACATGAGATTTGGGGATCCAGGGTGAAAATGATATAGTTTGGATGTTTCATCTTCTCCAAATTCCTGTTGAAATGTGACCTCCAATGTTGGAGGTAGGCCTAGTGGGAGGTGTTTGGCTAATACGGGTGTATCCCTCAAGAATGGCTTGGTGCCCTCCCCCATGGTAATAACTGAGTTCTCAGTCTGAGTTCATGTGAGAGCTGGTTGTTTAAAAGAGCTTGGAACCTCTCTTGCTTTCTCTCTCTTGCCATGTGACATGCCTGCTCCCCCTTAACCTTCTGCCATGATTGTAAGCTTCCTGAGTCCTCACCAGAAGCCAAGCAAATGCTGGTGCCATGACTGCAGAACCATGAGCCAAATAAACCTCTTTTCTTTATAAATTACCCAGCTTCAGATATTCCTTTATGGCAACACGAACAGACTAACACACCTGGTAACCTCATCCTTAGATGTGACTTTCAAAGCCAAGGGCATAAAACAAAATGTGCACTGTTTAGATGGAGAAAAGGAAAAAGATAGAAATGAAGAAGTGCTTTCCAAACAGGCCCTCAGTTCATGAGAGCAGAGATGACACACACAGAAACATTGAGAATGTCCAAGTGAATGTCTGTTAATGAATGATAATACTTCCAATAGAGAAAAAGGTACATGATAGGGCTTCTATTTTGAATTCCTGCTCATGCTTACATCTGGGGATATTCTGTTGCTGGTTGTAATGGCTACTGTCTTTGCCTAGAACTTCCATTCTAAATCCTTTCTCCACCTTGTTCTAGCAAGAGACTCTAATACTCTGACAACAAAGATGAAATATAGTCCTTACAAACCAACATTGTACCACATGCATTGGCAACAGTATTTGGTCCAAGGTTATATATGTGAACCTAACCATTCAGAACACTACCTAGGAATCTTCCAAAGGAGTTGACTGAGAATACTATCTTTTCCTCTGTATTCACAAAGGGTGAGGACGTGGCCCTTGATGGCATGGGGCCATATCTTAAGCAAGGAATGTCATGAGGAAGTGAAGCTGATGCATTGGAGAAACTTTGGGATACTAAGAGACCATGAATCTAATTGCCGTCAGGTCCTGAGCTCCAGGCCCTGATATGCATCTATTTCTTTGATTCAATAAAGTAACAGCTTTTCCTTGGAATCCCATGAATGCTAACATAAGGGCCAAAATTACAAATCCCAATAGAAGAGGTTCTGTGCTGACTGTTAAAAAATAAAAATATAAGAATCAGACTAGGATAAAATTTTTTTCTAATCACATCTGATAAACAACTTACATGTAGAAAACAAAAAGAACTGTTAAAGGCAATAATAATAAAGCAAACAACCCAATTAAAAATGAGTAAAGGATTTGAACAGATAATTCATCAAAGAAGATATATAAATTGTAAATAAGCACATGAAAAGAGGTTCAACATCACTAGTTACTAGGGAAATGAAAATTAACTCTCTAACTAGACTGAGAATATAAAACATTATAATCACTTCGAAAACAGTTGGGAGATTTCTTTTAATGTTAAATGTACACTTACTGTATTCGTTTGCTAGGGCTGCTGTAACAAAGTACCATAAACTGGGTGGCTTAAGCATCGCAAATTTATTCCCTTACAGTTTCAGAGGATAGAAACCAGGTTGGTTCCTTTGGAGGTCTGTGAGGAAGAATCTGTTCCAGGCTCCTCCCTGGCTTCTGGTGGTTCACTGGCAATCTTTGGCACTTCTTGGCTAGAACCATAACCCCAATCTCTACCTTTATCTTTATATGGCATCTTCCCTGTGTGTACATTTTTATCCAAATTTCCTTTTTTATAAGAATAGTAGTTATATTGGATTAGAGTTTACCATGATGACTTTATTTTAACATGATTATCTCTGTGAAGATCCTATTTCAAAAAAAGGACACATTCTGAAGTACTTGGGGTTAGAACTTCAACATGTTGTTTTTGAGGAATATAATTCAGCCTATAACACCTACCATACAATTCAGCCATTCCATTCCTAGGTGTTTACCCCCAAAATAACAACATATATTCATATTTTCACAGCCACTTTATTCGTACTAGCAAAAAACTAGAAACAAACCAAAGGTCCACCAACAAGTAAATGGCTAAACAAATTATGATATATCACTTATACAACAGAATATTACTCAGCAATAAAAGTGAATTAACTATTGATACACCCAATGATGAATAGCAAAACAAATTATATTGAGTAATAAAAGCCAGGTAGTGAGAAATACATCTTTTGTGACTCCATTTACATACAACTTAAGAAAGTGCAAAATGATTTATAGTTACAGGAAATAGATCGGTAATTGCCCAGTGATGGGGGAGAGAGCAGGAAGGGTTAAGAGGAAATGATGACAAAGGGGAATAAGGAAACTCGCCCATGTAACAGATTTGTTCACTCTCTTGATTGTGGTGATAGCTTCATGGTTTTATACATATACTAAAACTTATCAAATCATGCACTTTAAAAATACACAGTTTGCATGTCAATGATACCTCACCAAGCTGTTTTTTAAAAAACAGAGCTTGAACATAAAGCAGGACACCTGGTAATACAAACAATAAGAAGCTGTCATTTAATCTGATGATTTTATAAGGCATTTGAAACATCTTCAAGAAATGCTATACCATCATTTAAAGATAAGATATTCATGTTTCACAGCAGTTATAGTCTTGATTCACATCTGAGATACCATAAATGATGCTACCAACTAAAAGAGGCATGATCCTTTAGGCTGGAGGAAGAATACATATAAACATTGACTGCCCCACACAATTGAAGTGAAAAGGGAAAATGCCATAGAAAGAGGAAGGCCTTTCAGACTGGTTCGTCCTATCAATGCCAAAGGAGCTCATTTATTCAACACACATACACTGAGCTCAAGCAAGTGCCTCAGCTTTGGAAGTAGTGATGAATTAGATGTGCTCCTTCCCCGTAAGGGACTTCTAATCTGGTGGGAAAAGGCAGAGACTACACATCCTTAACTTACATTTCATTAGGGTTCCATGAGCAGTGGGTATTCAGGGATGGGGAGCACAAAGGAGGACCAGAGTAGGCCTGTCAATTCCAACCAATTCTGTTTACAACTCAGCAAAATATAAACCCATTACAACTACATAAATTGCCAGACCACCAAGATAAACAATTTTGCATCTGACTGTGACATGAACGAAGGGGTATCAGGAAGAAACATCCCTTATATACTCCTCAGTGCAAGAGTGAAGATTTAGGACTTTCCCCCATACATTCTAGGGTCCTTATAGTCTGTGCCTGCAAACTTAAATTTAGCTAGGTTACTTGAGGTGAGAAAGAATACAAAGTCTATAGAATCAATAGTAGTCTGAACAGGATTAATTTGGACTTGATATATCAATTCATTGAAATTCACCTAGTCAGACCAATGTTTAACAACTTGCAGGCAAACAACCAATTGATTTGCTATCTTATTCTTTTAATTAATTGGCTGCTACTGGATGTAGCACAGTGGAAGAGAGCCTGAACATTTAATCAAATCTCTAAGAAATAGCAAGAAGAGCAGATGAAGGACAAGTACTGGAATTAGGGACTCTCCCATCAAGCTGTATGGCTTTGGATAAGTTAATGAACCTCTCTGAAGCTTCAGTCCTTCAATGGTAAAGGGGATAGTAAAAGCATTCACATTGAAGAGTTGATATGAGGATTTAATGAGCTAACGTGTATGACTTTTAAGAACTGCCATGGTTCTTAAAAAGTAAAATTTATTATAATCATTATCATCATTAGTAGTTGTAGTAGTATTACCATTGTTGATTTTTCTGTTCTAGATCTGTTACTTGCTTTTAGGTATATCTCTATTGGTAGGACTTTTTATCCTTTTTGAATTTTCACTCACTTATCTGAAAGATGGCAATGATGAAAGCTGCCCTACCTAACCCACCAAAATAATTCAAGAAATAGTTATATTTGATAGGTGTGTGCCAAGGCTATAGACATTGAGAAAATATGGTTCCTACCTTCAAGGAGTTTCAGTCAGTGAGGAAGATGAACAAGCAGAGAACTGCAACATAAGATTAAGGTGTTCTATGGTACTAGGTGATATGTAGGGTGCTCAGGACACACATAGGAAGGACTACTTATCTAGTAAGGGTGAAGACAGGCTTCTTGAAAGGAGTTGGACAAAAAGGGGGTTTGGCAAAAAGAATAGATATCCAAAGACTCAAAGGCAAGAAACAGTTTGCGACTTAGTAATGAACAGTTCAGTCTAAGCTGGAGGATAGAGTCCCAGGAAGGGAAAGATGAAAGAAACATTGATGAGGCAAGTAGGAGGTAGACCAGAAGGCCTTCTTCAACCAAATGAAGGGGATTGAACATTATACTGAAGTATCCCAAATACAAAGCTGATATTATAAACAAATGTTATAATGTATGTGAAAATATTATTTAATTATGAAGTTCTATTCAAATGTTGCTACTACCATCAGATACAAAGGGATTCAGCTTGAGCTGTTGTACATAGGGTAGCCCACATTCTCACTTTCCCCATCTCCCTAGCAAATACACACACACACACCAGACACACACACACAACCTGTCATATAATTGTTTTCACTTATAAGTGTGAAGTTCCATGCCAGCTGATCCTCTGCAAGAAACTCAACAAGACAACAAAATTAACTGTAGTTGCATATGGCAATAGCTGCTGTCCATGGTTCTACTTTTACCAATTTTATGTCATCAGAAGCCAAGAGCTCTCAGTGAGGCTTGTCTACTCTCTCCAGGTTGGCTTTTTCTTGCAGTGAAGGGTGAAGCAGATTTGCCCAGGACACTGTATTTGTTTTGCAAAAGGGAGAGAAGAGACACTTCCTGTTAAACAGAGACCATACTGCTTGTCCTTGGACATGTCACTGTGTGGTGGTCAAGGATCACATCTCTCAAAAGACCACAAGGAAATGGAATCACTGAAGCTCCTAAGTGAAAATAAATGATGCCAATTTTTAAAAGTATAAACACGCCCTTAGAAATTTTATTGTCAACCATCCATAATTCTTGCTGTCAGATGGACATGCAGCCTCCAAAGTCTTAGAGAGCTGCCAACTAACGGTTTATATTGTCACTAATACTTTACAAAACACTTGAATATTTAGTTAAAAGTAAAAATGGGGGATTTGGGAAAGTGCCAGAGATGTAAACTGGGAAGGAGTCCATGGAAAAAGAAAGGAGTCTTTGATGAATGCCGGGGGTAAAGTATATGTGCACTATTTTAAATTGTCCTTTGGGATAAAAATTGGGATTCCTGCATCTGAGCCCCTTCATAAGAATTGTTTGAAGGAAAGCTGTAAATTTTTTTCATACAAAGAAAGGAAAATATCCACCCAAGAAGCTGCAAAAAGGCAATTATTACAAGATGGTCATCCCATTATATGAGTTAGCACCTGTGCTTTCTATTCTGGAGAGAGAAAGAGCTGGAGAACCTGCGTAGTTAATCTTGGAAGAGAAACTGTTTCCACCTTCTGGAATCTATCCTTTTATTGTAAGTTCTCTATGCTTTGGTAATCACAGTTACTTAGTTGATTTGCTTTAAAAGGTTCATCTTTCTTAAGCTCCTAAGGCCATGTAATAATATAAATTCATAACCATTTTTATGACTTTATTGAAACTAATCTATTTTTAGAATTATTAGAACAATTATTAGATAAGATTAGGCTGTAATAATTAGAATTTCTTGAAACTCTAATTTATTGAAACCAATTCTAGCAGGTAGCCATAAATAAAACAAGCAAATAATGAATCAGGGACTAGAAAAATCAAACTTAAATATAAAGCATCATGTTCACAATCTATAGCACACAGCCAGAGGAAAAGGGTGCTAAGAAAACTAGCTGACAAAATATATGAATTCTTATAGAAAACTATCTGCTTGCAGTTCAAGAGGGTGTAATCTTAGGGAAAAATTGTTGTGGTAAGGGGATATTAGAGAAATCTCTCTGCCAAAAATTTTTAGCATGGTCAGCATATCCACAAGTAATTGATCAAATGCCTAGGTATTATTTTAAATTATTGAGTTTCTGCCTTAGAAAACTTCTGATTTATAAATCCTTCCCTTTTTAGGGCTATAAAGACATCCAGTGGTTTCTACAAAGTTAGGTTAAGAGGCCCATTCAATGCAATTTTTCTCACATTGGTCACATATACCCAAGCTTTGTAAGAGAAGAAACAGAATAAATACACTTATTCCTGTAAGTCAGAGAAAGAACCACCAAATATTTAGCCAAATGCAAAATTGAAACAGCTGCTTCAGAGTGAATCCTAAAAAGCAGAATAGTAAGCAGGATGTTATACCGTATTCCAAATGTCAAAATAACATTGATTATACTATGCCAATACACCCATTGGTTCAAGTGATCATGTTAGAGTAACACAACAAGCTTCTATTCATTACCATTCAGATGACAAGTTCTGCACTAAAGGCAGTGAAAAATATAAACTTAGAAGACATGGGAGCTGTTCTTAAGAATATTTCCATTTCCATTTAAAAATTTAAATATAAAACTGAAAAGAAAGTAATATAACCCAGTACATAAAGAGGGACTAAATTTTAAGCAATTATTAATTTACTCTACATTTGTTAAATGCTAGATCTGTGACAAGCACTATATTGGCACGGAGAGGATAAAGACTTAACACACTTATTCTCTGCCCTCAAGAAACTCATACTGTAATTTCCCCAAATTGTTTTCCATGAATACTGAAATTTCCCAAACCACTTTGATCCCTGAACCCTTTTCTCCAAACATGTATTCTTTGGAGCAATTTGGGAAATGCAGGTTTCAATCCATACATGATATAAAAATTCAAGTAAGAGAAATTTATCTAGGTTACAGTTTTGGAAATCTCTATGAATAATATGGATTTCAATTACGTCACTAGTTAATGGAAACATTTTTGACTGATGGATAGCGTCAAGACAGGGTACAGCTGAACAGTGAACACTACAGATGAGAGTTAAAATGACTGGCCCACCTGGACCACAGGACCTTAGACAGAGTAGTGGAAAACAAAATGTAATAGGTGAATTGAAATCAGTCCTGGAGGATCTAAAAATGCAAATTGAAGACCCTGTTCTTAGTTAAGAAAATGTCATGGAGAAAGCCATATTTTGAAAAAGTAACCCAGCCATGATATTTTAATGTATCCTGCACATTAAAAAAATATATTGAATATACTTGAAAGATAATAGGAGCCAAAACTCTTTTTTTCAGCCCCCAAAATTGGGTCAAATGTAATTACGGTTAAAAGAGGTCCAAAAAGTTACTCCGCATAAGAAAACACCCTAAAACTAGATTGAAACAAGGTACAAAGTATGATATACTTCAATTTATTTCTCAGGAACATAATCCGTTTGGGACATTAGAAAGTAACCAATTATGAGAGCCAGAAGGAATTGGACTTTGATCTTTGAGGTTCCTTGAGAGAAAATATGATGTAGCTACTAAAAGTTCTTGAGTTGTAAACTTGGACTGATTAGGCTTAAACCCCATTGATGTCATTTACTATTTGTTTTATTTTCATCTAAAATATTTGCTTTGGTTATATACATTCATATACTGAAGAAGGCTCTTAAAGCTTAATTTATGAGCTGTAAGAAATTATATACCTTTTTTCCATTTTAGTCTTTCAACAAATATTTTCTACACACTTACTAGACATCAAGAGCTGAGCTCGTCATTAAACAAGCTAGACATGATCACTGTCTCTGTGGAGCTCACTCATATAAATACACAGAAATGTTATGACTGCACAGAAAACTAATAACACATCTCTTGTACCATTTTCATAGACCAGCTTACCATGGCAGGTCGCTTATCTTCAATAGTGTGCTTTATACATGTCAGAATTGAACAGGATGCATTAATTTACTGTAGATAATAACTAGGCTTTTTAAAGAAAGCATAAAATCATCAATTTGTATTAAAAACCACTCACTGACTTTTGTTGCCATTCAGAGGATGTGATAATTATCACTAGCACTTAGAATGCCAGAGTTGGAACAGCTCAAAAAGATCAAATCATCCTACCTCTCATTTTTACAGGTGAAGAAACTAAAACCAAAAGAGGATAAATGATTTGTCTGAGATCCCACAAATTGTCAGAGGCCAAAAAGGGACATGAGTCAAGCTCCCTTTACAACAGCCCTCTGTTCTTTCCAATACACCAGAAAAGACACCAGTTGTTAAAGCAATGAAAAAAACTGGAGATTTTGTGGTAAGTCTGTGATGTTTATGTACATCATTCTTTTATTTGGAGATCACCCCCCCCCCCCCACTTTCATTGTATTCTTGCTCACCTCATGTGCTTTGGTTGAGGCTCTCATCTAGACTCTCTCTAGTCTTCTGAGTCACAAGTATAGTCATATTACACAGGCCTTACCACTCTATCAGAATGCTTCATCCTCTCTGGACACACTAATCGGTTCAAGGATGGCCATAGGCCCCAAGTTATGTCAGTCAATGTCCATCCTAGGATTATTGCCAGATTATCAGGAAAGATGTTTCTCTTCTTCCAGAATCATGAACCATCTAGACTGAAAATCTAGAACTCTTGGAGTAATATTGTCTACCACAGGGATGAGCCTGCTGGAAAAGGCAGGGGAAGGAAGAAATGCAGAACCAAAAGATAAAAATATAAAGCAAGAAATGTCATGACTAAGTCACCCGGATAGGCTTCTCCCAGATTTTTCTGTAAAATTAGCAAGTCGATTTCTTTCCATAATATAGTTTGCTTTTTCACTCACAAATGAAAAAAACACTCTCTGAAAATAGTCATGATAAACATTTCCTTCCACAGTATACCTGGTATTATCATCTCCAACTTGAAATGTTTTTGTACTACCATCAAAAAAAAAAAAAAAAAAACCCCATAAACTTGATGGTCAAGAACCTTAAAAATTTATAATAGGTATTATTAAGAATGACTTAAAATTAGCTATTTAAGAAATTTTGGAAGACAAAAGCACACTGTGGTGGGTAAGATCGTGCCTTTGGAGACATACAGACTTGGCTTATGTGTCAGATCCTGACTTTGCTACTTACGGGCTGTGTGACTTTGGGCAAGGTGCTCAATCTCTTTATTTCTCATCTCATGAAGCCTAAAAAAGAAGTACATGAAATGGCTTCTACCATGCCCACCACATAGTAAGCATTAAATAAATGATAACTATTATTGATTATACTATTATTGCTTCTAATTGTTGTCAATATTGGTAGTAGTGGTTTGTCTTAGTCTGTTCCAACTGCTGTAACAGAACACCAAAGACTGAGTGGCTTACCAACAACATAAATTTATTTCTCACAATTCTGGAGGCTGTAAAGTCCAAGATCAAAGTGCCAGCAGACTCAATGTCTAAAGAGGGCCCTCTTTTTTGTTTATAGAGGACAATTTCTGGCTGTGCCTTCACATGGGAAGCTCTCCACAGTGTCTTGTATAAGGGCACTGATCCCATTCATCAGGGCTCCACAGTCATGACCTAATCACACTGTGGCTTAGGATCTCAACATGTAAATTTTGGGAAAGACATGCATCCAGTCTACAACCTACTGCCCCTGCCCCTCCCCTGCCCAAATTCATATTTGCACATGAAAAATACATTCATCACATCCCGATACCAGTATCAACTCTTAAGTACAAAATCCAAAATCCAAAGTCTCATCTAAATATCCTCAAAATTAGATATGGGTAAGACTCAAGGTATAATTCATCTTGAGGCAAATTTCCCTCCAGCTGTGAGCCTGTGAAACCAAACAAGTCATGTGCTTCCAAATACAATGCTGGGACACACATGGAACAGACATTTCAATTCCAAAATGAGAAATAGGAAAGGCTAAAGGGTAACAGTTCCCAAATAAGTTCAGACTACAAGGCAAGCTTTATCAGTTATTAAGGCTCAGGAGTAATCTTCTTTGGCTCAATGCTCTGTCCTCCAGGCCCACTAGGGTGGCAACATCAGTAGAATGGCCCCACAGTGGCCCACAGTTCAGTATAATGGCCCCAAGGTAGCTTTCACCCTGGGCCCCGGCACTGCAGCTCTCTGGGGATGGCATCATAGGCCTATTGTTCTGGTCAGTTTCATCTTTTGAAACCTAAATGGAGGTAGTCATGTGCCCCAGGCCTGGCCTATGCACAATGCACACCAGTGCCACGTGGATGCCATGGAAGTTTGCTGCCTGTATCCTCCAGAGGGGCAGCCACTATGGCCCAGACAACACTGGGGGCTGCTGGAACCACACCTGGAATGGCCAAAGAGCACAGTGCCAGAGTGTGAAGAGCGGAGCCTGTGATGTGAGGCACTTCCAGGCAGCATGTGCTGAGGTCTCATAGGCACAGGCAACCCCTCCCTTGAAACCACTCTTCATCCTGGGTCCTTGCACTTTGGGCATGTAATGGGACCAGCTTAATGATTTCTGAATTGTCTTTGGGGTTATTCTTTCACTGTCTTGAAGAAAAGCTCCTAGCTTCTGTTAAGTTTTCTAATCTACATGTGTCTCCTTATCAAACAGTGACTTGACAACACCGCTGGTGTTCTCTTCTTTTTTTTTTTTTTTTTTCCCAGTATAATTAGACTGAGAGTTTTCCAAATCTTTATGTTTTGCTTCCTTTTTTTCTTAATAATTCCACATTTAAGCCATGTCTTTCTTTGTGTTTCAATATAAGCAGTCAGGAGGAGCCAAGCTGCATCTTCAACACTTTGCTTAGAAATCATTTCAGCTAAATACTCAGTTTCATTGCTCACAACTTCTACCTTTCACAAAGCACCATCACATGAACACAATTCAATTATTTGCCACTTTGTCACAAGGATTAGTTTTTCTTCATTGTGGAATAACGTGTTTCTCATTTCCATCTAATGTCTCATCAGAATGGCCTTTACCATCCACATCTCTACCTGCAATCTGTTCATGATTACTAAGGTAATCTCTAAGATTAAACCCTTCTCTACAATTCTCCTATCTTTCTGAGCCATCACCAGAATCACATGTAGAAGTTCCTCCATGTGGCAATATTAGCTTTCCCTACCATGCATCTCAAAACTTAGTATGACTATGGTTAACAATAGTTTATTCTATATTTCAGAAATATATAGAAGAGAAGATTTAGAATGTTCCCAACACAAAGAAATGATAACTATTTGAGGTGATGGATATCCTAAGTATCTCATTTGACTATTACACTCTATGCATGAATCAAAATATTACATGCATTACATAAACATGTATAATCATTATGTCTACACACACACACACACAGAAATTTCCATCCTCTCCCCATTACCCTGTTCCAAAGCCACTTGTACCTCTTTAGGTATTTGTTACAGCAGCAGCCCTACCTCTTGGTACTAATTTCTTTCTTCCTCTATTCAGATCAGTATAACAAAATATCATAGACTAAGCAACTTATCAATAACAGAAATGTATTTCTCATCACCCCAGAGGCTGGGAAATCCAAGATCAAGGCACCAGCAGATTTAGTGTCTGGTGAAGGCTTGGCTTCCTGGTTCATAGATGGTCATTGCCTCATCCTCACGTGGCCACTGTGAGGAAGGCTTCATGATGGCTTCCACTGTGAGGAAGCTCTCCAGTCTCTTTTATAAAAGCACTAATCCCACTCATAAGGGTTCTTCCCTCATGACCTAAACATCAACCAAAGTTCCTACTTCTTGATACCATCACATTGAGGATTAGCATTTCAACATATGAATTTGGGGAGGAGAGTGGAAACAAACATTCAGACTATAGCATAGTGGTAGGTACCAACTATATGCAATTACTCTACTGAGCATTCAGGATGTAAAATGAAATAAGGTACAATTCTTGCTCTTCAAAGAGCTAATAACCCTGTTTAGAACATTGACAGGTGTCAATAAAGAATATCTGCCACAGACGTTCTGGAGTTTGGGAATGAGAGAGATAACCATGAACTTCAGTGGTTGGGGAAAATTCAATTGTCTGAAAATTAAATTGCAATTAAAATTTATTTTGTTCCTATTTTTGCCAGCAAACATATTATATAGTAATTTAAATGTATTTCTGTTCCAATTTTTGCCAGCAAACATACACTGAAGCTAAAGTAAAAATATGGAAAATAAAAAGTGAAAGAAATCTAAATGATGAGTTAGCCAAATTCCCCATTTTACAAATTAAGAAAATGAAGTCGCTAAAAAGAAGAGGCTTGCCCAGATCACACAGCTGGCCACTGGAAAAATGAGGGCAAGAAGTCAGTTTGAGGCTTATCATGTTGTGGCTTTTCAGTTTTGAGCCTTCTGAAGTTTAAGACTGCTGTATTATCCCTCTGAATGGAGTAGCTAACCCATGTCATATGCAACTTAACTATACAGCAACCTCCATCTCAAATCTGTCAGCTTGAGGACTGTATCACTTCCTGTGATCTCTGTTTTTGTCATTAGTTAATTCCCTAAATTGACCTGCATTCAACTTCTTTATTGAAGTCATTTATTTTAAAAGGTTCAATTGGTGGTTTGTTGAAAGACACATCATTTTTCTCACGATAGTATCAGCTTCACTCTACAAATTGTTTTCCTCTTAAGCAGAATCAGGAACAGGAACTGTAATTGTTCTCTTGTTTTGATAATGATCTTGTTTCCTTTGGAGAGGATCTGCTCTAAGCAGCAGAGTCTAGCCCCCTTGGACCGAGATTCCAAATTCCTGCCTGCCTGGAGAGCTCCACAGACTTGAAACAGAATTCCTAGTATCAGATTAGCATCTCTGCCTGGGGGATAACCGTGCTCTGATTTAACTCACAACTTTTTTCTGATGCTGAAAACCCTGCTAGTTCTAAAATTCTAAATGCTTACTCAACTTATTTTCACGATTTAGAGTTTTAGAAGAATAAACATAAGCACGTAATTTCTTTTCTGGCCTCTCAACCAGTGATACATCAGAAATATAAAGTTTTAAATGTTTTTTTCAGGTACCTTATCTCCCCAATCCAATCCCACTTTACATTTATAGGGATTTGTTCTAGAAAGTCAGACCATCAAGGCACAGATTTGAATTCATTTTCTGAAACTTCTCAGATTTTCCATCCTTGCTGACAAATCACAAGAAATTTTACATTTTTCCCCCATTCTTTGGTAGCCTCCTGGCGCCCTGTCATTCTGTCACCAGCTGGATTATAGTCCACTAATAGTGGTGGATTCCAAAGAGACAGAAGGATGTTTTCAATCCATTTGTTATTATAATGAAAGTGAATCACCCCATAAACCTTGTTAAAACCTCATTTAATCTGAAACAAAATAGAGGTACCAAGACACTTAAGCAGGAACACGGTAATATTAACATCCATCAAAGCAGAAATAAGTGGAAGGAGGCCCAGAAAAGTAGTTCTGGAAGGCTTGTGACCATCCCAGGATGACTGAGGGCTGTCCTTTTAACTTCTTAGCCTTTGATTCCAAGTGGTTTAACCCTCACTGTGTCATAAATAGAAAGTCTTGCATACTTGTTCTCAAACTTTAGGGTACAAGTACTTAGAAAAACTTTGACTCAGAGTGTGTAGCCAAAACACTAGAAAAATGACTTAAAGAACAGCAGTGTGATCAGGGATCTTAGAGATCATCTGTTAACAATACCATCACTTTACAGATGTGCAAACTGAGGCGCAGAGTGGAGAAGTGAGCAGGGTTCTCTCGAAAGAGTCTTTTAAGATAGACTTAAGGTCATATGATATAGGATTTGCCAATACTCATTATTTTAGTCTTGGCCCTGTCATTTATTAGCTGCATGACCCTCTCCATGCCTCAGTTTCCTCATTAGGGATAACAATAATGGTGATGAACAACCTCATGATGTGTTATAAGGATTAAATAAAATATAAACATGAAATGCTAATCACATAGTAAGCATTTGAAAAATAATAGGCATCACTCTTTATTTATGATGTGAAATTTTAGTATAACACACCTGGGGAAACAGGTCAATCCAAAGGCTCCTCTCCCCTCATGCTTTTTCTTAGTCATTTCCCTCTCTTTCATTCAAAGATGTGTCCTATAAGCACAAAACGTGGAGTCAGGAGACCCACTATTTAGTCTCAGCTTTGCCATAAGTGATCTTGGGCAAGTTAATTTACCAATCTGGGCCTCAGTCTCCTCATCCATAAGAAGGGAAAGTAAAATCAGGTAGTGCCTATAGTACTAACCAACACGAATATTAAATCAGTTCTAGAATCTAGACTACTGACCAGCTGCCCAGGCCATCTCCCTGGATTGCTGGTCAATGAGAAAATCTTCCATGATGCTTAGCCACACTGTTAGTTTCTCAGGGACTGAGAGAAGGTGAAGCTCTAAGCTCAGCTCTCCATTCCAGGGTCACTTTCCAGGAGTTACTCTAAAAACCCCCAGTAACTCCCCATGATTTGCTAAAGCCTGGAAGACCCCACCTCTCACAAACTCTGTCCTCCACCTGCCTGCTGTGGGCCTTCAACAATCCCCCATTTCTCTCCCCAGCCTCCCTAACCCCAAAGATTCTGAGCTACTTTCAAGGGAACCTAGTATATTAGGCTGCTCTTGGATTGCTATAAAGAAATACCTGAGGCTGGGTAATTTATAAAGAAAATAGGTTTAATTGGTTCACAGTTCTGCAGGCTGTACAGGAAGCATGGTGCCAGCATCCTCTTGGCTTCTGGTGAGGCCTCAGGGAGCTTTTACTCACGGCAGAAGGCAACATCGGAGGAGGCACATCACATGGCCAGAGAGGAAGCAAGAGAGAGGAAGAAAAGGAAGTCCCAAGCTTTTTTAAACAACTAGATCTTGTCCAAACTCACTGAGTGAGAACTCACTCACCACCAAAGGGATTGTGCTTACCACTCATGAGGGATCTGTTCCCATGAGCTAGTCACCACCCATAAGGCCCCACCTCTAACATTGGGAACTACATTTCAACATGAGATTTGGAGAAGACAAATATTCAAACTGTATTACCTAGTTATGAGGGAATAAGAGCGATGTGGCTGAAGAGTTCCATAGTAGTTGAACCAGAAAATTTTCACTTTCTAAGTTTCCTGTTTTCAATAAATGCATATCACCAAAGAGACAGAGAGAACTCTGGGAATGAAATTCAGAGCAGTCATGTCTATAAGACAGTGTCTGTAGCCCTAACGAGATTTTCTAGATTTGTTTAATGTCTGTAGAGGGTTTTTTTATATGCAAAGTGTTGTTCTAAGAGCTTCATCTAGAGAGCTTCACCTAGTGTATCTTTATCACAATCCTAGGAGGCAGGTGCTTTATTATGGGTATTTTACAAATGAAAAAATTGAGACACAACTCTACCATGATCAAGCTGGTGATTTTCCTGGCCACTCCAACTATGATGTAATATGCTTGCCATATTTATCATCTGTGGTTTTGATGCAGGTTGGTGTTTTTTGTTTTTAAGGAGAATTTGCTTACTCCATTACAAGTTTTAATTGAGCCTTCTTCATGCTATAGAAATATCTGCTATATAGATAGCAGATACATAAAATCATTAAATACTATTTAAAACTCTCAACAAGAATATTTGTTTTTCCAACAGTTCTTCCCTGACATGGTTACTACTGACAATCTAGACTTATGCATGTTCAACTAAATTGACCTGGCACATGCTGCTAATACAATCTGAGTGATCTTTCATCGCCCAATTTCACATCCTTAGATGAAATTATACATATGGGGGTAAGAAATAGTAAACATTTGCCATTCTTGTCAGCAACTTGAGATTGTGTTAATATCAAGACTGCCTTTTCTTCTGAATGTCTCTTTTTAAATAAATAATCCTTTAAATTGAAGTGCTTCCATTTCTATATTAGTAAGGGTTCTTTAGAGAAATAGAACCACTAGGAGATGGATGGATGGATGGGTAGATGGATAATAGAGATTTATTCTAAGAAATTGGCTCATGCAATTATGGAGGCTGAAAAGTCCCAAGATCTTCCATCTGCAAGCTGAGCACCCAGGAAAGATGGTGGTGAAGTTCAATCTGAGTCTAAAGGTCTGAGAACCAGGAGTGCCAATGGTATGAGTTCTAGTCTGAGGGTAGAAGACCGATGTCACAGCTCAACAGTAGGGCAGAGGGAACAAATTCTCCCTTCTGCTATCGTTTTGTTCTGGTCAGGCCCTCAAGGGATTTGATGAGGTCCACCCGCACTGGGGAGAACAATCTGCCTTACTCAGTCTACTGATTCAAATGTCAACCTCATCTGGAAACACCCTCACAAAATAAACCCAGAAATAATGTTCAACCAACGTATTAGTCTGTCTTCATGCTGCTGATAAAGACATACCCGAAATGGCAACTTACAAAAGAAAGAGGTTTATTGGACTTACAGTTCCACGTGGCTGGAGAGGTCTCACAATTGTGGCAGAAGGTGAAAGGCACATCTCACATGGCAGCAGACAAGAGAAGAGAGCTTGTGCAGGGAAATTCCTTTTTTTAAAACCATCAGATCTCGTGAGAATCATTCACTATTACAAGAACAGCACAGAAAAGACCTACCGCCATAATTCAATCACCTCCTACCGAGTTCCTCCCATGACAAGTGGAATTGTGGGAGTTACCATTCAAAATGAGATCTGGGTAGGGACACAGCCAAACCATATCAACCAAATATCTGGGCACCCCACACTCTATTCAACTTGACACATAAAATTAACCATCACAGTTCCTCTAAGTTAAATGACACTGCTTAGAAATCAAATTGTGCAACATTAGGAAGTGGTAAAAAATTGTAAAAGTGGTAAAAATTGACTATTTTTTCTGGTCACAAGAAGTTTCACATATTCATTTTTCTTCTATTCATATGTAAAACTCTTTAAGGCCAGGAATCATGTTATTCAAACTTGTGTTCCCCTTAAAACTTAGACTGTTTCTTAGAACAGAGGAGGTACAGTACAACTAAGTTGGAGAAAACAATATAAAGTCATTGAACACTTAAAGTGAATTATGGGATCAGTTCATTTACACTAAAATGTAACTCCTAAGCAAAAGCACTTATTATTTAGAGGACATACTATGTGCAAGTTCAGCATTTAATGGCTAAATTATCCATTGAAATGAGTGTTACTCTTCCCAGAGGTGTTCACATGGATCTGCAGCTCAGGCCAAATTAATAGCAACTGTGGCCAACATCTTAATTTTTTCCCTTGCTAAATTACTATAGAAATGAATTTTAGCAACTTAATCCACCCAGCTTAAACTAATTCTTCATTAAAGCATAACTTTCTCCCATAGGGAGACTTCTAAATCCAGCAGATAGAAGCATGGACACCTCCGGTTTGTTTTAATTATTTTTCTTAAATGAGAAGCTGAGCACATTCTGCCAAGGATTAAATCACCTCAGGTCTCACAAATTTGGTATTCTCAAACTAAATCCGTGTTCTCATGTTGCAATTCTTTTACAACTAGAAGAAAACCACTTCATAAAGTATTGAAATGACCCAAGAAGGTGGCAAAAGCTTAGGTAAGTCTATATCTCCTAACATTTCTACTACGTTCAATGTTAATATCCTAAAAGGCTATGTATTATATTTCTCTTTCAACCTCTAATAGGCTTTTCTTGCCTGACTTCAAATAAGTGAAAAATTATTTTATAAAGTTAAAACACTCAAGAGAATGAGAAGACAAACCACAGGTTAGGAGAAAATATTTGCAGAAGACATACCTGATAAAGGACTGTTATCCAAAGTATATTAAGAACTCTTAAAACTCAACAATAAGAAAATAAACAATCCAATTTAAAAAATGAACCAAAGCTCTAAACAGACATTTCACAAAAGAAGATATATGATGACAAACAGGTATATGAAAAGATGCTGTACGTTATATGTTGTCAGGAAAATGCAAATTAAGATAACAATAATATATCATTGGTAGACATCATAATATAATAATAATAATAATATATATCATTATTCACCTATTAGAATGACCCAGATCCAGAACACTGACAACACCAAATGCTGTTGAGTGAGGATGTGAAGCCACAGGAACTTTCATTCATTGCTGGTGGGAATGCAAATTAGTAGTCACTTTAGAAGACAGTTTGACAGTTCCTTACAAAATTAAACATACTCTAATCATATGATCCACTAATCTCACTCCCTGATATTTACTCAAAGGAGTTTAAACTTGTGTCACAGAAAAACCTGCACACAGATGTTTTTAGCAGCTTTATTTATAATTTCCAAAGCTTGGAAGCAACCAAGATGTCTTTCAGTAGGCGAAAGATAAACTGCGGTTCATTCTTATAATGGAATATTATTCAGCATTCGAAAGAAATGAGCTATCAAGCCCTGAAAATATGTGTAGTAAACTTAAATACATATTACTAAGTGAAAGAAGCCAATCTGGAAAGGCTACATGCTATATGACTCCAATTACGTGACATTCTGGAGAAGGCAAAACTATGGAGACAATAAAAAGATCAGGGGTTGTCAGGGGTTGAGGGGAGGGAGGGATGAATAGGTGGAGCAGAGAGGATTTTTAAGGCAGCAAAACTACTCTGTATGATATATAATTGTAGACACATATCATTATGCATCTGTCCGAATCCACAGAACATACAACACCAAGAGTAACCCCTAATGCAAACTATGGACTCTGGGTGATTATGGTGTGTCAATGCAGGTTCATTAACTATAACAAACAGACCACTCTGGTGAAGGATGTTCACGATGGGGGAGGCTATGCAAGTGTGAGAGCAGGGGGTATATGTAAGATCCCTGTAATTTCCTCTGAATTTTGCTGCAAACCTAAAACTGCTTTAAAGCAATAAAGTCTATTTTTTAAAAAGTTAAACACTGGCTTAACATCAAAAGGTATTCTCATAAAATGGATCCAAGTTTTTCTATTTTTGGTTAATATATCTGCTTATTCTTAATCACAAAACATTTTATAACATTGATTACTCTTTTGAAACTAGCAATTTAAATGGATTTAAAGCGTCTATTCTTTGACTCTAAAATTCCACTTCAAGATATCAATCCCACGGAGATGTTTTACACATGCACAAGAAATGTATACAAGGTATTCACTGCAACCTTGATTATAATTTAAAAAGTTTTAATGGGGGGGGGCGGAGCAAGATGGCCGAATAGGAACAGCTACAGTCTCCAACGCCCAGCGCCAGCGACACAGAAGACCGGTGATTTCTGCATTTTCAACTGAGGTACTGGGGTCATCTCACTAGGGAGTGCCGGACAATTGGTGCTGGTCAGCTGCTGCAGCCCGACCAGTGAGAGCTGAAGCAGGGCAAGGCATCGCCTCACCTGGGAAGCACAAGGGGGAAGGGAATCCCTTTTCCTAGCCAGGGGAACTGAGACACACAATACCTGGAAAATCGGGTAACTCCCACCCCAATACTGCGCTTTAAGCAAACGGGCACACCAGGAGAATATATCCCACACCTGGCCGGGAGGGTCCCACGCCCACGGAGCCTCCCTCATGGCTAACACAGCAGTCTGTGATCTAACCACAAGGCAGCAGCGAGGCTGGGGGAGGGGCGCCCACCATTGCTGAGGCTTAAGTAGGTAAACAAAGCACCTGGGAAGCTCGAACTGGGTGGAGCTCATAGCAGCTCAAGGAAACCTGCCTGTCTCTGTAGACTCCACCTCTGGGGACAGGGCACAGCTAAACAACAACAACAACAAAAGCAGCAGAAACCTCGGCAGATGCAAACGACTCTGTCTGACAGCTTCGAAGAGAGCAGTGGATCTCCCAACACGGAGGTTGAGATCTGAGAAGGGACAGACTACCTGCTCAAGTGGGTTCCTGACCCCTGAGTAGCCTAACTGGGAGACAACCCCCACTAGGGGCAGTCTGACACCCCACACCTCACAGGGTGGAGTACACCCCTGAGAGGAAGCTTCCAAAGTAAGAATCAGACAGGTACACTCGCTGTTCAGCAATATTCTATCTTCTGCAACCTCTGCTGCTGATACCCTGGCAAACGGTCTGGAGTGGACCTCAAGCAATCTCCAACAGACCTACAGCTGAGGGTCCTGACTGTTAGAAGGAAAACTATCAAACAGGAAGGACATCTATACCAAAACCCCATCAGTACGTCACCATCATCAAAGACCAGAGGCAGATAAAACCACAAAGATGGGGAAAAAGCAGGGCAGAAAAGCTGGAAATTCAAAAAATAAGAGCACATCTCCCCCTGCAAAGGAGCACAGCCCATCGCCAGCAATGGATCAAAGCTGGTCAGAGAATGACTTTGACGAGATGAGAGAAGAAGGCTTCAGTCTATCAAACTTCCCAGAGCTAAAGGAGGAATTACGTACCCAGCACAAAGAAACTAAAAATCTTGAAAAAAGAGTGGAAGAATTGACAGCTAGACTAATTAATGCAGAGAAGGTCATAAATGAAATGACAGAGATGAAAACCATGACACGAGAAATACGTGACAAATGGACAAGCTTCAGTAACCAACGCGATCAACTAGAAGAAAGAGTATCAGCGATTGAGGATCAAATGAATGAAATGAAGTGAGAAGAGAAACCAAAAGAAAAAAGAAGAAAAAGAAATGAACAAAGCCTGCACAAAGTATGGGATTATGTTAAAAGACCAAATCTACGTCTGATTGGGGTGCCTGAAAGTGAGGGGGAAAATGGAACCAAGTTGGAAAACACTCTTCAGGATATTATCCAGGAGAACTTCCCCAACCTAGTAGGGCAGGCCAACATTCAAATTCAGGAAATACAGAGAATGCCACAAAGATACTCCTCGAGAAGAGCAACTCCAAGACACATAATTGCCAGATTCACCAAAGTTGAAATGAAGGAAAAAATCTTAAGGGCAGCCAGAGAGAAAGGTCGGGTTACCCACAAAGGGAAGCCCATCAGACTGACAGCAGATCTCTCGGCAGAAACTCTACAAGCCAGAAGAGAGTGGGGGCCAATATTCAACGTTCTTAAAGAAAAGAATTTTAAACCTAGAATTTCATATCCAGCCAAACTAAGTTTCATAAGTGAAGGAGAAATAAAATCGTTTACAGATAAGCAAATGCTTAGAGATTTTGTCACCATCAGGCCTGCCTTACAAGAGACCCTGAAGGAAGCCCTAAACATGGAAAGGAACAACCAGTACCAGCCATTGCAAAAACATGCCAAAATGTAAAGACCATCAAGGCTAGGAAGAAACTGCATCAACTAATGAGCAAAATAACCAGTTAATATCATAATGGCAGGATCAAGTTCACACATAACAATATTAACCTTAAATGTAAGTGGACTAAATGCTCCAATTAAAAGACACAGACTGGCAAACTGGATAAAGAGTCAAGACCCATCACTCTGCTGTATGCAGGAGACCCATCTCACATGCAGAGACATACATAGGCTCAAAATAAAGGGATGGAGGAAGATCTACCAAGCAAATGAGAACAAAAAAAAGCAGGGGTTGCAATACTAGGCTCTGATAAAACAGACTTTAAACCATCAAAGATCAAAAGAGACAAAGAAGGCCATTACATAATGGTAAAGGGATCAATTCAACAGGAAGAGCTAACTATCCTAAATATATATGCACCCAATACAGGAGCACCCAGATTCATAAAGCAAGTCCTTAGAGACTTACAAAGAGACTTAGACTCCCATACAATAATAATGGGAGACTTCAACACTCCACTGTCAACATTAGACAGATCAACGAGACAGAAACTTAACAAGGATATCCAGGAATTGAACTCATCTCTGCACCAAGCGGACCTAATAGACATCTATAGAACTCTCCACCCCAAATCAACAGAATATACATTCTTCTCAGCACCACATCGCACTTATTCCAAAATTGACCACATAATTGGAAGTAAAGCACTCCTCAGCAAATGTAAAAGAACAGAGATTATAACAAACTGTCTCTCTGACCACAGTGCAATCAAACTAGAACTCAGGACTAAGAAACTCAATCAAAACCGCTCAACTACATGGAATCTGAACAACCTGCTCCTGAATGACTACTGGGTACATAACGAAATGAAGGCAGAAATAAAGATGTTCTTTGAAAACAATGAGAACGAAGATACAACATACCAGAATCTCTGGGACACATTTAAAGCAGTGTGTAGAGGGAAATTTATAGCACTAAATGCCCACAAGAGAAAGCTGGAAAGATCTAAAATTGACACTCTAACATCACAATTAAAAGAACTAGAGAAGCAAGAGCAAACACATTCAAAAGCTAGCAGAAGGCAAGAAATAGCTAAGATCAGAGCAGAACTGAAGGAGACAGAGACACAAAAAACCCTCCAAAAAATCAATGAATCCAGGAGTTGGTTTTTTGAAAAAATCAACAAAATTGACAGACCACTAGCAAGACAAATAAAGAAGAAAAGAGAGAGGAATCAAATAGACGCAATAAAAAATGATAAAGGGGATATCACCACCGACCCCAGAGAAATACAAACTACCATCAGAGAATACTATAAACACCTCTATGCAAATCAACTAGAAAATCTAGAAGAAATGGATAATTTCCTGGACACTTACACTCTTCCAAGACTAAACCAGGAAGAAGTTGAATCCCTGAATAGACCAATAGCAGGCTCTGAAATTGAGGCAATAATTAATAGCCTACCAACAACAAAAAGTCCAGGACCAGATGGATTCACAGCTGAATTCTACCAGAGGTACAAGGAGGAGCTGGTACCATTCCTTCTGAAACTATTCCAATCAATAGAAAAAGAGGGAATCCTCCCTAACTCATTTTATGAGGCCAACATCATCCTGATACCAAAACCTGGCAGAGACACAACAAAAAAAGAGAATTTTAGACAAATATCCCTGATGAACATCGATGCAAAAATCCTCAATAAAATACTGGCAAACTGGATTCAGCAGCACATCCAAAAGCTTATCCACCATGATCAAGTGGGCTTCATCCCTGGGATGCAAGGCTGGTTCAACATTCACAAATCAATAAATGTAATCCAGCATATAAACAGAAACAAAGACAAGAACCACATGATTATCTCAATAGATGCAGAAAAGGCTTTTGACAAAATTCAACAGCCCTTCATGCTAAAAACGCTCAATTAATTCGGTATTGATGGAACGTACCTCAAAATAATAAGAGCTATTTATGACAAACCCACAGCTAATATCATACTGAATGGGCAAAAACTGGAAAAATTCCCTTTGAAAACTGGCACAAGACAGGGATGCCCTCTCTCCCCACTCCTATTCAACATAGTGTTGGAAGTTCTGGCTAGGGCAATCAGGCAAGAGAAAGAAATCAAGGGTATTCAGTTAGGAAAAGAAGAAGTCAAATTGTCCCTGTTTGCAGATGACATGATTGTATATTGAGAAAACCCCATCATCTCAGCCCAAAATCTCCTTAAGCTGATAAGAAACTTCAGCAAAGTCTCAGGATACAAAATTAATGTGCAAAAATCACAAGCATTCTTATACACCAGTAACAGACAAACAGCCAAATCATTAATGAACTTCCATTCACAATTGCTTCAAAGAGAATAAAATACCTGGGAATCCAACTTACAAGGGATGTGAAGGACCTCTTCAAGGAGAACTACAAACCACTGCTCAGTGAAATAAAAGAGGACACAAACAAATGGAAGAACATACCATGCTCATGGATAGGAAGAATCAATATCCTGAAAATGGCCATACTGCCCAAGGTTATTTATAGATTCAATGCCATCCCCATCAAGCTACCAATGAGCTTCTTCACAGAATTGGAAAAAACTGCTTTAAAGTTCATATGGAACCAAAAAAGAGCCCACATTGCCAAGACAATCCTAAGCCAAAAGAACAAAGCTGGAGGCATCACACTACCTGACTTCAAACTATACTACAAGGCTACAGTAACCAAAACAGCATGGTACTGCTACCAAAACACAGATACAGACCAATGGAACAGAACAGAGTCCTCAGAAATAATACCACACATCTACAGCCATCTGATCTTTGACAAACCTGAGAGAAACAAGAAATGGGGAAAGGATTCCCTATTTAATAAATGGTGCTGGGAAAATTGGCTAGCCACAAGTAGAAAGCTGAAACTGGATCCTTTCCTTACTCCTTATATGAAGATTAATTCAAGATGGATTAGAGACTTAAATGTTAGACCTAATACCATAAAAACCCTAGAAGAAAACCTAGGTAGTACCATTCAAGACATAGGCATGGACAAGGACTTCATGTCTAAAACACCAAAAGCAACGGCAGCAAAAGCAAAAATTGACAAATGGGATCTCATTAAACTAAAGAGCTTCTGCACAGCAAAAGAAACTACCATCAGAGTGAACAGGCAACCTTCAGAATGGGAGAAAATTTTTGCAATCTACTCATCTGACAAAGGGCTAATATCCAGAATCTACAAAGAACTCAAACAAATTTACAAGAAAAAAACAAACAAACCCATCAAAAAGTGGGCAAAGGATATGAACAGACATTTCTCAAAAGAAGACATTCATACAGCCAACAGACACATGAAAAAATGCTCATCATCACTTGCCGTCAGAGAAATGCAAATCAAAACCACAATGAGATACCATCTCACACCAGTTAGAATGGCAATCATTAAAAAGTCAGGAAACAACAGGTGCTGGAGAGGATGTGGAGAAATAGGAACACTTTTACACTGTTGGTGGGATTGTAAACTAGTTCAACCATTATGGAAAACAGTATGGCAATTCCTCAAGGATCTAGAACTAGATGTACCATATGACCCAGCCATCCCACTACTGGGTATATACCCAAAGGATTATAAATCATGCTGCTATAAAGACACATGCACACGTATGTTTATTGCAGCACTATTCACAATAGCAAAGACTTGGAATCAACCCAAATGTCCATCTGTGACAGACTGGATTAAGAAAATGTGGCACATATACACCATGGAATACTATCCAGCCATACAAAAGGATGAGTTTGCGTCCTTTGTAGGGACATGGATGCAGCTGGAAACCATCATTCTTAGCAAACTATCACAAGAACAGAAAACCAAACACCACATGTTCTCACTCATAGGTGGGAACTGAACAATGAGATCACTTGGACTCGGGAAGGGGAACATCACACACCGGGGCCTATCATGGGGAGGGGAGAGGGGGGAGGGATTGCATTGGGAGTTATACCTGATATAAATGATGAATTGATGGGTGCTGACGAGTTGATGGGTGCAGCACACCAACATGGCACAAGTATACATATGTAACAAGCCTGCACGTTATGCACACGTACCCTAGAACTTAAAGTATAATAAAAAGAAAAAAAAAAGTTTTAACCAACCAAAATGTCCATCAGTGGCAGAATACCTAAATAAAAATACATTACATTAATACTACGATATAATGTGGAATGAAGTGAAATTATGCGATGTAATATGACATCATATTCAAGGCACATTGTGTGATAGAAAAAAGTGTCACAATTCAGCCTCATATGTGTAAGGAACCACTTGCCTTGCACTAAGCAAATCAGCATAGTTTGGTAGGTACCCATGCATGTGCAAATGAATGGAAAAAGCTTTAGAAAGATAAACTCCAGCAGTAGCAAGCTTTTGCCTCTAGAAAGAGGAGTAGAATTAAGAAGAGGATACACCAATGTAGACTTTAATTTTATTTCATTGTTCGTAGTTTTTATAAGAAGATACTCATGTACTACTAATATAATTATAAACAAAGTTTAAAGCCTTTATAGTTCAACTTACTTTGCCAGGAATAGCTTAAAATCTACAATGCTGAATGTAGCACTAGTGTCCAGAATGAGGTGACACCAGGTCTGAACTATAACTTTATAGCAGCATCAGAAAGATAGAAAAACTAGGCTGGAAGGAAAATGCTCTTATTAAAATACTAAAAAATTTAATAACCACAATGAGAACATTGACATCTAATAAAGCATATGTCTCATAATTGAATTATTCTCACTTTTATATGTGTGGTCAAGCGTGAAAGTTTGCTTTTAATTTACTTTACAAGACCTTCTCCATATCCTTCTCCCCAACTACACAGTGTATTATTAAGGCAATAAAATAAATCAAATTCCGCATAATTCAGCATCTGAGGCACACCTGAAAAGCCAATTCAACACAGAAGATTTTGAGAATGATGGTATGAGAAATAGTCTTCACACCTCTGAGGCTCAACATACGCACCCAATCAAAAAAGCAATCCTTTTCTTCAAAGCTCAGAAACAAAGTTTGGACTGTATTTCCCATTAAATTTCTAAAATGTCGCATCAACATACCACAGAATGCAGACATTCTGTCATATTTTTCTTCACTGTGAAATATTTTAACATGAGTTGATGGGTACCTGCTTTGAGATTTCAGCTAATGCTATCAGAATTCTTGTAGGCAAGTGATACCGGAGTAAGGGGCAACTTCCTGGAACGATGCAGTTCAATTACTGTGCAGCCACTGATCTAGATTAAAAGGCATAGGCCATATTAGAACAATCTTTGAATATACCCTGGAGTCCATTGTACTCTCACTTTTCAGATCCTTGTATGAGAGCATGCAATATCACTTATACAAAATCACTTTGCATCAATTCAGAGTAGATACCCAAAGAATCACGCGCTTCTACAGACGTGAGCTTTAAAGGATCCAATCAAATTATTTCTTACTCATTTGATGACCTTTTAAACTTTAGAAGAAATAAGTTTGATGTACTTGGATAAAATCAAACTCAGGGAATTCTTGTGTTTTGTATCCAAAACAATGTTTCTCAAACAGGCACATGTTGCCTCCCAGGGGATATTTGACAATGTCTAGATACATTTTTAGCTGTCACAAATCAAGGGGGAAATTCCTACTGGCATCTAGTGAGTAGACATCAAGGATGCTAAACATCCTACAATGTACACGAGTATCTTTACAATAAAGAATTATTTGACCCAAATTGTCAATAGTGTCAAGGTTCTTTCAGAAACAAGTTTCTTCCAAATTAATTGTAATTTTTCCTTCCGCTGCACAAGCAAATTTAATCCAAGAGTTGACTATAGTCTCTGTCTTTGCCTCTCCACCTTCCACTCACACCACATCCCACCCCAATCTGGGCTCTGCACCCCTCACTAACAAAACAACCCTCACTGACACCACTAGTGAGCTCCTATAAATCAATCCAATGAATACTTCTCATCTGGTTTGACCTCTTTCTTGAAAGATTCTCTCCTCTTGCTTCCAAGAACCCTCCATTCCACTGGTTTGCCTCCTCTCTTTCTTCACTGTCTCATTTGTGTATTTATGTAGCCATTACATGTTGGATTCCTCCATTCAGTTTTAGGCCCTCCTTCTCATTAACTTTTTTCAAGATAACTGTATTAGTTTCCTATTGCTGCTGTAACAAATATTCAACAACTTCATAGCTTAAAATGACACCAATTTATGATCTCACAATTCTGGAGATCAGAATTCTGAAATGGGTCTTACTGAGCTAGGCTAAAATCAGGGTTTCAGGGTGGTTGTGTTCCTTTTGGGAGACTCCAGGGAAAAATCTATTTCTTGTATTCTCCAGATTCTAGAGCTGCCCCAGTCTTGGCTAGGGACTCCCTTCCATTTTACAAGCCAGTAATGACTGGTTAAGTTTTTCTCACACTGCATCACTCTAATACTGACTCCTCTGCTTCCCTCTCCCATATTTAAGGACACTTGTGATTACACTATGACCACTCAGGTAATCCAGGATAATGTCCCTACTTTACAGTCAGCTGAATAGCAATGTTAATTCCATCAGCAATCTGAATTCCCCTTTCCCAAATAGAATAACATATTCATGGGTTCTGATAATTAGGACATGGATATCTTTGGGAGGTTATTGTTCTATCTACCACAGTAATTAACTTCAATTACTATGTATATGTACACAGGTGACTCTTAATTTTTTATTTTGTGTCTCTAGTCTAGCCTTCTCTTATAAGCCACACACCCACATACCCAAGAGTTTATGGGAGAACTATAGTTCCTAACCAAACTCATAGGCTTCCTCCCTAAAGACGATCCTTTGCCAGTGTTCCCTGATTTAGTGAACAGCCTCATTAGCCATTGTTATGCAAGTTAGAAATGTGGAAATCAATCATCTCTAATAGCTCCTTTTCCTTTCCCTCCATTTCCAATCCTTTCATTCTTCATATGGCAGAATGATCTTTTTGGAACTCAAATCTGATTCTGTCGTCCTCCTGCTTAAATTCTGTAATGGCTTCCTGTTTAGGGATTAAAAACAAAACACTTGAATATGGATGACAAGGTTCTGCACAATCTGGCCTCTTCTCTTCAGCCTCGCACAGCACCCATACCATATTGCTCTTCTCCCAGCCTGAGAAAGCACCAGCCTCCTTCCTCTCCTCAAGCAGCCTTGGTACACACTGTTCTCTGGAGGGACTTTTTCTGTCACTTCTCTTTTGCCATCTTTAACTTCTGTTCACCCTTAGCTCACCTCCCTTGCTCAAGCCTTATAGCACCATGTGCTTGTCTTTTGTAGCATTTAGCATAGTTGCAATTTTTGATTTCCTTGTGAGATTGTTTGAGTCATAAATAGTCCTCTTCTCTGTTTGGTTGTATGTTCCATGAGAATAGGGACAGCGTCTGTACTCGCCACTGAACCCCAATGCCTAGTCTAGGTCCTGGTTCAAGGTTGGCACTCAATAATTATTTGTTAAATGGATGCATAAGTGAATGAACCAGTGAGTAGGATGTGTACTTCTACACTAGTTATAGCAATTATCAGCTAGTCATCTTGCCGCTTGTTCCTTCAACAAAGTTTTACTGTATGTGTCTTTGTTTCAAATATGAGCAAGCTATATTGCTTTATTTCATTTACAAGTCAGAATCTCTGAGAGTCATAAAACAGTATAATAATTGTACTGAAAGGTCAAGAAGAAAGGAAAATGCTATTTTGACATCCCTTGATTTCTGGTCTAGATTTTGTTTTCTTCCCCTGAGATGAATTTGGACTTCTCTACAGGAATGTGGCTTCACTCCCTGTCTCAGTATCATTGGTAACAATTCTCAAAGCTGCCGATGGCAGTTGTGGACACTCATTGCAGATAACAGCAGACTTCAACATGGCATTGACTTGCATGATGTTTTTCAAATGCGTAAGGAGTTCAGTCATGTGTCAGAGCTGCTCATGTTAAATGATCTATTAGGTGCTATGATCTTCACAAAGGTCATCTGTCACATCATAGGCCAGATGTGTCACCCTATTTAATGGAATATGAAAGCAAACTCCAAAACTAACCAGAGGGAAATTGGCATATGTCACTGCTGACTGATCAAAAGCCGAGGGTCTCAGTTTATACCCAGTTACATAAATGAAAGCTCCTCACCTTAACCAGTATGTAAATGTGTAACAGTTAAAGATCTTGTAACTTCATAGCAATTGAATTTTAATAGTTATAGTATTCTTGACTTAATCTTATAATGAATATTGTTATAATTAAGATAAATGAAAATCTTTTTATTTTTATTTTTTCGCTTCATAATAAAAACTTGTGGGAGGAGAAAATGAAAATGTAAAACTGAATTTGCTAAACAGGAAATATTTTATTCATGAAGTTCAAGAATTAATTTGCCAATATAACTGCATGATAATTGTGGAGATCTTGTGAGATCCCTAAATTGGCTGAAGGCAATGTCATACATAGCAAGATCAAACTTAAAGGAAAACTCACTGTATCAATTAAATTGAAATCAAATTTAAGAAGTGTTCCTGAAGAGGATGAATATAGCATTCTGTAGGAGAGCCTCAACTAGTTGCCACTAGGCTAACTAGCAATGGCAATTGTAAAACTTAATTCTAGGGAAAAATAATACAATTCATGTATTTTTGCTAGAAATTGTGTGTATGTATTATATATGCTATAATTTGATATCACAAAAAATATCAGCTGAGTTCACTGTGAGTCTTGATCCTAAGATATTTAAAATTAAAAGAGAAATGTGTGTTTCAGACTGACATTTTGCTATTGATATGTATAATCTTTAGGTTTCTCTTTTTGTGTTTTTTCCCCTTGTTGTAGTCCAAGTAGTCATACCAATAATCTAGAAGGCTGTTAAGATGATTTTGAGATATAAGCTGCATCCTTTAGAGAACTCACAGGTGTAAAATTTTTTAAATGGACTAGGACCTTGTAGAGTTTCAAATCTTCTTCCCTTTCAGACAAGCACTTGTATACAAAGCTGCTGAGTTATTTCTCCAAAACACACAGTTGCTGATAGAACAGGCTGAGACGACAGCCTCCACTCTTACAGCTCTGTTACTTTCCGGGATATCATGATGCTTCCCACAGCACTAAATTTTTTCTGACATGATTAGTCTCCATAGTCTTTTCTCAAGTGGCATGACTGCCTTCTTCCACTTAAAAGAGACATTAAAGGACCCAAAGAACACAAACCATTAAGAAGAACTGATAAATTGAAAACATTGTAATTTAGAGGTTTGGCACAACAAAGGACACCAAAAACAAAATGAACGAAGAGCTCCAGATGAGGGGAAGACATTAGGACTGGACAGAACTGAAAAGTGATTCATCTCTAAGAGCTCCTATAATTCAAAAAGAAAAAAGATTACCTGAAAACAAACCAAAACCATGGGCAAAGAATATGAGTCAGCAATTCATAGACCAAGACACCCAAATGGATAATAGATGAATGAAAAGTTTCTCGACCACACTGGTAGAAAGTTATAAATTAAAACAGCAACGAGATAGCATCAAATGGACAAAAATGTTAAAAGTCTGACGATACTGAGTCCTGGCCATGATGTAGAGAACTACCATATCCTGCTGATAAGAGTTTAAGTTGGTACAATCGCTTTGGACAACCACTGACAATAACTAGTAAAGTTGAAAATGTGTATACTGTAAAATCCAGCAAAGCATTCTCCTAGATCAGTTATTCTCAACAGGAGGGAAGTGGGGTCAGGGAGGCGTGTTGGTTCTTCACTCGGGAGTCATTTAGCAAAGCCTGAAGACCATTTTAGTTGTCACAGCTGAGGTGAGGTGTCCTTGGTACCTAGTGGATAGAGGTATCCAGTGGATAGAGGCTAGGGTCCTGTCCTACAATGCATAGGTCACCTCTACCCCCGAAAGAATTATCTGGCTCAAAATATCAATAATGTTGAGCTGGGAAACCATCTGTAGTGAGCTGAATGGTGTCCTTCAAAAGTTACGTCCACCTGGAACCAGTGAATGTGACCATATTTTGGAAAAGGGTTTATGCAGATGTAACAAATTTAAGGATCTCAAGATGAGATAATCCTGAATTATGCAGGTGAGTCCTAAATCTAGTGACAAGTGTCCTTATAAGAAGAGAAAACAGACAGAAGAGAGACACAGAAGAACACCATGTGAAGACAGGCAGAGACTGGAGCAATGTGCAGCCACATGTCTGGGAATATGCCAGTGGCAACCAGAAGCTGGAAGACGCAAGACATGAAACCTCCCAGGAGCCTCTAGAGGAAGTGCCCAATACCTTTACTTCAGGTTTTTGACATTCAGAAATGTGACAGAAAAAATCTGTGTTGTTTTAGGCCACCTAAAGGAAAGGAAAAAGGTACAAAGTTGGTCATTAAAGTGTCATTCATTATAACAAAATATCTGAAACAATCTGAATTTCTATCAGGATCATCCAGCAATTTTTCTCCTGGGTGTATACCTAAAGGAGATGAATTTACCACCTTGGAAAAGTATCTGCACTCCCGCCTTCATTATTCACAATAGCCCAGATATGGAAACAGCCTAAGTGTCCACTGACAAATGACTGGATACACATATAATTCCATTTAAAAAAAAGGGATTTTGCCATTTGCCACAACATGGTGAGGCCTGGAGGACACTATGCTAAGTGAAATAAGCCAGACACATAAAGGAAACTAATTTTGCATATTATTTAAATGTGGAATCTTAAAAAAAAAAAGAAAGAGATTGAGAAATGTGCAGAGACGGAGAACAAAACAATGGTTCCCAGGGGTGTGGGATAAGGGAAGTGAAAATGGGGAGGTGCAGTTCAAAGGATACAGAGTAGCAAATATATAGTCATGAGGACTACAGCTAATAAAATTGTATTGCATTAGGGATGTGTGTTAAATGAGTAGATTGTAGCTGCTCTTGTCATATAAGAGCATGGGAGCTGATTAATGTGTCCATTTTCTTTACTATTTTAACCATTTTACTACTATATATGTATATCCCATAGCATCATATAATAAACTTCAAATACACACAATAAAATTTATTTTAAAATAGACAAAATAAAAAAGAGGAAAACTTATTGGGAGATGTTGGTCAAAGGGTACAAAGGTTCAATAATACAGAATGAGTAAGTTCTAAAGAACTAATATACATCACGGTGACTGTAGTTAGTAATGCTGTATTGCATACTTGAAATGTGCTAAGAAAGTAGATCTTAAATGTTCTCACCCCCAAAAAAGGTAACTGTGGATGTGATAATTAGATTGATTACGGTAATCACTTCACAGTGTATGACAAATAAAACAAAATAAAATATCACTTTTTATACCTTAAATATATATAATTCTTATTTGTCCATTATACCTCCATAAATTGGCATAAGGGAAGAATAAAATGTATTGAGCCTTTGTAGAAAAGGATAATTTATAATTTGGAATTTTTGTTCCTGAATAAAGAATATCAAAATTTGTTTTAAAAAGAAGAAACCTGAAAAATATACTGAAGTATATTCACTTAATGCTTTACAGCAGTAAAAATGAATTAGAGCTGTTTATATCAGCATGCATTAATTTGAAAAATACAATATTGAGAGAATAAAAGCCAGTTTCAAAGGTTATAAGTGGCAAAATATTATTTACATAAAAATTTTAAAACTGCAAATATTATATAATATTTATGGATATCTGAATATCTAAATTCATGGCAAAGGTATAATATGTGGGTGATAAACACTGAACCCACAATAGTAATTATCCCTGTAGGGGATGGAAAGGAAAAGGAGACAGGGAGGATGCACAGAAAGCTCCTATTTGCATCTGAAATGTCTAATTTATTTAGTTACAATAAATAGATAGGATGCAGATTTGGCATGATATTAAGATCTCATAAAGCTGGGTATTTGCCATGTTGTGATAGCTTCTATTCTTGTCTATTTTAAATCGTCTATGATAAAATTAACTATTCAGTGTTTTTAAGACTTGGAAATTTGTGCCATAAAAAATAAATCAGAATGTCTATAGATGTCACGAGAGTAAGGAAGAGAGAGTGAAATGATAAGGAAACAGGATATAGATGGGATATTTGATCCCACACAGAGATTGAGCCCTAACACAGAAAAAAAATTTTTTTAACCATTTCTGCAGGGTTTCTCCTTATTTTCCTCCACAACTCTGTATCTCCTAGTTCTTTTGTTATTTGGTTTCAGTTGAGAATATTCTTAAGGGACCTCCTCCTTAGTTTTTTTCTTTTTACATCCAGTTTGGGATTGAATCTGTAATGGTTGTAAAAGAAAGGGCAAAATGAGAAGTGAGAGACCTCAGTCTTTGCTATTTTGATCAACAGCCCATGTAGACATTTGCATCAGTGAGTTGTGCTGTACTAACCAAACTGTTCCCAGATTTGAAGGAATTGCAGTTATGATATTTTCCATGGGACCTCTGAGCATAACAAAGCTGTCCCATCAGTGCTTCTGTGTCATGGCTCAGCTGTCTCATCAATGCTTCTGTATCACGGCTCACAACCTCTGAGCCATGATACGGAAAGACAAGGTAAGCAACATGCATGAATTTTGTGAGCCTAGTACAGCTTGGGATTATGCACAAAGCCAAAGTCCAGTTTTTCATTGTGAATTTAGTCAAAGTACACACACAAAAAAAAGAGTCAGGGAAGATAGTTGACCAAAAAATGCAGAAAAACAAAAACAAACAAAATTGCTTCTGGTATGTGGGGAAGACTGGCAGCTTGAAAATGTTTTCCGAAGCAGAGATATCCAGATTGTCTAACAGCCTAACATTCTCAGGCAATTGCTCATCCCTTCCTTTCATATTGTCTCTGATAGCAAAGGCTGGATTTTTGGTAATTGAATGATTGGGTTGAAATAATTAAGGAGATAGAGCTGTAACATCTGTTCTTTTGGTCGTAACAACTGTTCTAAAAGCAACTCCTTCACTCATAAATTTTTATAGTGGGTCAAGTAATTCTAAATGTGAGATAGAAACATAGCATTATTCTTTAAAAAAAAAAAACCTGTATTTTCATTTTTGCAGCTCATTATTTTGCTTTGTCTACTACATATGATCTTATCCAAGACTTTGAATTAAGAACTTATTGATAGCATTACTCTTGCTAACCTTGACATTAACTCCAAAGCTTCTAGCCAAGTGCTATCCTTGGGCTTTGCACAGAATCAGGTTTTTCCCCAAGACGTGTTCACTAGGACAATAATAATATATATGTATAAAATATTATATATAATTATATATAATATATAATTATAATAAATAAGTAATAAATAATAAATATAATAAATAAATATAATTGTATATATATTATATATACACTACAATTATTTGTTTACTATGAACCCATCCAACCAGACTGGAAGCTCTATGGGGGGTAGGAATAGTAACTAACTTGTTCACCACTGTATATAAATGCCTAGCATAGAGTTTGCACTATAGCTGGTGCTTGTTTTGGGCTGAATCATGTCTCTCCAAAACCCATACATAGAAGCCATAACCCCCAATGTGACTGTATTTGGAGATAGGACTTTAAGGAGGTAATTGAAGTTAAATGAGGTCATAAGAGTGGGGACTCTTGGGGCCTTATGGAATTACCAATAGGACTGATGTTCTTATAAGAAGAGAAAGAGATACCAGAGCTTGCTTTCTCTCAGTCGTGTGTAGAGGAGAGGCCACACAAGGACCCAGCAAAAGGGGACAGCCACCTACACACCAGGAAGAGAGATCTCACCAAAAACCAATGCTGATGGCACCTTGATCTTAGACTTCTGGCTTCCACAATATGAGAAAATACATTTCTGTCATCCAGTCTGTGGCATTTTATTATGGCAGCTCAAGCTGACTAATCCAGTGCTCAATAAATTTTTGTGAAATAAATGATACGGTGATGCTGATCAGCAGAATAAATGACAGGCTGATAGAGCATAAACGGTAAGGTGTAGAAAGGTACAAGCTATTGAACCAGGATTAATTCAGACTGAGTTCTTCCTAAATATACAAAATTAAATGTTACTCTCAGATAAAAGATATTAAAATTACATTTAATAAGAATAGATGCAGAAAAACAAATTTTATTCTTGATTGTATTGGGTTTTTTTAAGGAAGCGGAAGTATTCAATTTTAAAAACATACTTGATCTTCCTAATCCATTTTAGTAATTTCCATGATTATTAAATAATAATTACAAATGTTAATACAATTCATAAAATGCTAATTCTATGCCTAAAGTACCCTGATTGCTTCAGGCCTTTATTCACTTAAACATGGACTTCCAAAGGGAATATTTAAAGTTCCTTTAGGACACAACTCATTTCTTCTTGCCTTATACATATATATGTGTGTGTGTGTGTGTGTGTATGTGTGTGTGTGTGTGTGTGTGTATTTCCAACCTCCTCATCAAAATTAGGTTTCTATTATCTTCTCCCCTAGTACCCTACTCATTTGATGCATAGCACTTATCACAAATAGAAATTATAGATTTACTTGTGTATTTTTAAATACGACTCTCCCACTAAACAGGAAGCTCCATGAGGATACTATGTCAAACTTTATCCTACCACAGTATTTTTGGCACCTAGCACAATGCCCATCACATAACAGGTACTCAATAAGTATTCATTTCATAAATAATTGTATTAGAATAATTAAATTTTCCACCCATTTTTCTAAACTCCGAGTAAACAAAAATTCTTACCTTCATTTTAATATCTAAAATCAATCCAATAAAGACTTCCAATGAGCCATTTTTGAATTATTTGCACACACTCTGAGTTTTGCACTACAACCACAGGCAACATAGAAACATTTTCTCTTGCCAAAGTTGAATGAATCCATCAAGGGAAATAAACGCTGCCAGTGACTTTCAAACACTCTTCTGGGTGTCTGGCAATAAAAAGAGGATAAAAGTGGCCTTGCCAAGTGGACCAGTCATCCTCTTTGAATCAGCACTCAACATGGTTGACTTAGCACCCAGGAACTGTTCTCCAAAAGTCCAGAAGACAAATAGACTTGCTTGACGATCATGAACATGTTTGCTTTTCCTATTCGTTGTGACTCACAGTGACTGATGTGTGGTGCTACAGGTCATAATAAAAAGAAAAAATCACAAAAATCTAACCATTGGTACCAATAATGAGCTTCCCATAGCTAAAACCCCTGAAATTGTATCTGAGCAAAGATTTTTCCAACATGCTTGAGTGACTTAGATCATTATCCAGTAATTTATATTTCTGGAAAGGCCTTTAGACAATAAGCTGAGAGTGTTTCATAGTCTTTAAAATCAAGTCTGTCAGAAAACACATTGTGAAAAAGGAAAAGTTCATGACATAAATCTTTATGTTGGTTTAAAGTTTAATAACTCTTTCTACATTCTCATCTTCTAGTCATTTACTTTGGGTATACAGGGAAGTGCATTATACTCAGTGGACCCACTGATCAGTGAGGAATAAATTGGGGAGGTGCATTAAGCCTTTTAGGCCATTAGGATACCATTTAGTGCACTGGAGAAGGTCATTTACTTACAGCAAGGAGCCAAGGTCCCTCTCAAAGATGAGCCATTTAATCCCAGCTCACCCACATGATCCTGCCCAATATGCATTTACCAGTTTAATTTCCTCTGTAGGTTTTCTTTTATTTGTCCTATTTTATTTCTCCCATTTTATAGTCACGTTGTCTAATTTAAACTTAATTAAAACTTTCAATTAGGGGGAAAAAAAAGAGTTCTGGAGACCTGCCAGGAAACACACTTCATTAATGGGAACTACTTAATAAGCAAAATACCTCACCGCAAAGACTAAATCCAAAACTTCAAAGGTCCAATTTGTTTTTACCAAAGCCTGGCTTATGTTGGCCAGCAATGGCTAAATGCCTCAAGGCACCTTGGATTTGGAGAGTTTGGAGCACAAAATCACACAGCTTTGGCTTCAGGTGCAGGAAAGTATTGCATTCCCCTGAGCCCTGTGATTGATTCAAGAGTGAACCACCATCCAAACCAGAGCAAATAAAGTCAAAACAATGAAAGGACTGTTTCTGGAACTACTGGGAAAGATGTTCTCTCTTCTCTGTACTTTTCAAACTGATAAGGTATGATTCTGGAGCTTTTGAAAGTCTGAGAAGCCAAGGAAGAGGAAGCCAGAGCCTGAAAATTGAGAGACAAATTCCTGAAAATGCTTATTTAAACACTTGATCCAACTGTGCCTGAAGCAAGTGTAACTACACTTTTCAGGTACATAGACCCCCCGAAAAAAGTCACTTTCCACCTTTTTTCTTCTCCACTTAAGACCTAAGTCCTACCATCCATCAAAGTTTCAGCAGCACTGGCTTTTGCCTTTTTGAGTTGTGTTTTATTATTTGCAGCAGAGATATTCTTAGTAAACACAGGTAGATTCTATTGTCTTCTCTCTTTTTACAAAACAGGATACTAAGACTTAGAGAAGTTCAATGGTTCAGGATCATGTAGACAGTAAAGGGTGGATCTGGCTCTAGAACCCACGTCCTTAACCACTGACCCAAACCACACGATTTACACATTGACTCTGTTATCAGGGCTGTACTGATTCTCCAGAGAAACAGAACCAAGAGGAGATAGATAAATGTGTATATATGTGTATATATACATATATGTGTGTGTGTGTGTATGTGTGTATATAAATATCTTTATTTATAGCCCCCCTGGTTTTCTATCCTAAAGGAATGTAGCCACCCTAAAAAGAAAATGAACACCATCTAAAGCAGGTCTCAGGTGAACTACTTTGTCAGAGACTGCCATCTCTTCCTGACTTTCCTTCTTTTTTCACTTCATTGTTTATTTGGGGACTTGAATGTCACATATCTCAAAGAAACATTTGGGTTGGTCTGCATGACCCTTTTCTATGTTACCTTGATTTTATTCAGGGGAATTTTTCTTTATTCCTTTAGAATAGAAGCCCACTATGTTTTTTCTTATTCTACTCTCATCTTTAAGCTTTTTCCACTTTTCTTCATAAAATATTTTTCTCAATATGTGCCCTGTTTTTGTATCTGCCAGACAGACACACCTAGAGAAGTCTATAGAGTTCCTCTTCCGTAAGATGAAATTGCCTGCGTAGGAATTATACACCTGCCTACTGAGATGATGGTCCTTTCTGACTTATCATACCCACCTGCTATGATATGAGAAGTCATGGGGTTTTAAATCCATTGTTTGTGATATGGAAAGCAGCTCAGAGGGCAACACGCCACAGGCTAGAGGGGGATAATGTTAGGTATGATGGTCTTCTAGGCCTCTGGAGACCATTTAGTGATATCTGATTGGGGCTACAGACCTGACCTCTGTCCAGAACCAGGCGCTGTTAAACCTCCAGGAAGATGCCCTCAGTGCACAGGAGACAACCCATTGTCAAGTTTCAAACCTGTGACAAGTGGACAATAAGTTCACTTATTTATAAATTGGCCCAAGGCCTCCCTTCTGCAGATTCATAGGGGAAACTGCTTGTGGATTTCTTCCCCCAATAAGGAGGATCAAGTAGACACTCTCTAGATCAAGAGCTATCCTTAAAATTAAAAACAAAAAAGTGTCAGAATATGTATTAGGCTCCCTGGACTAATGTTAGTGCCTACAGAAAAGGGAAGTCTACTTCCCTTCAAGATCCACCTAGAATATCCTTAGAGTATAGGGAAGCAATTGGTTTATCTGCCTCTCCATCTCCCAGTAAATCACCAAGTTACCATCCTTAATAGCTGACTTTTAAAATATCTTAAATGGAAATCTCATCAGTTGCTCCCCTGATTTCTTCCCTCAATGACTTCCAATTGTCCTTAGGATTAATAATAAAAACAATAATACCAACAGTTGGCATTGCATGCTGTATGCCAGGTGCTACCCTAAGTGCTTTGACCTTCACTTGACCTTCTCCCCAAACTCATACTTAGCCTGGCACCTATACTTCTCCATGTCTTCAAAACTGCCAGACTCTCCCTCACTCTCTAGACCTTCCAATATGCTACTTCCTCCACCAGTACTCTTTCCCTGGCCCACTCCTCTCCTGTTCATTCTGCAGACATAAGCTTACATACCATATCTGGAGGGAGGTTTTTATAGAGCATTGGGGCACTCATAGGCATTATGGAGATATCATCATCATTTAGCCACTGCTGAGATTTTGAACCTTCTGATCTTGAGTTCCACTTTGTTCCTACCACAAAGCCTCTTCAGGGCCACTGACTCAGTGAATCATGTTGCTGTGGTTTTGGGGTGCTTGTTGGTATAGGAAGTGGGACACTGTACTCCTTCAGCATCAGTGGGAACTGTGGGAATCTCTGCTTCCATATTTCTGAATCCCCCCACCCTCTCTGTGTTTAGTAGTCCTGCCTGCTGAGGTTCTGCCTGGGCTGAGGTAGGAGGGAGGGAAGAAACAGAGACAACATGGGGGGCCTTGGAGACCACGCATACCTAAGCTCTTCGGCTTCCCTTTATCATTCTCATCTTCATGTCACTCAGATAATCTTTACTAGTCTCCAGGTGTAGGGAAAACTTTGCTTATTCATTTCATAATCTTCTAACTATTTTGTATATGACCAGCCTAAGCTTTTAAAATTTCAAAACCAAAAGATACGCGCACTTTTTCTTTTCCACTGTATCACATATGGCAATAAATGCTTCTGTTATTGTGGGCATCACCTACCCAACAACCATTTCCCATTTCCCTTGCTAGCAGAGCCCTGATTTTCTTTTGGGGGGAAACTATCTGTGCCCTACAATGACTCAGTGCCTAAGCCAAGTCCAAGTCGATCATGATCCCAATCCCTTTGCCATTGAATGGCTTAGGTGAAGAGAGGTGATGCCATCCAGCCAATGAGACACAAAAGAATAGGTGGGGGGCCCTGGGAAAGGTATCCTTAATAAAATGAAAATAGTCTGCATCCTTAATGATGCTGATGGGCCACTGGGTTAATCAATCCTAGAGCTGTTCTAACTCCAGACTTCTTATTAATATTAATTAAAATTTATATGAGGTGATAAATTCCTTATTGTTTAAAACAAAATTTTCTGTTATTTGGAGTCAAACACATCCTCATAAAGTGGGAAATGAGAAGTTTACAAGAATATGCAGGGAAACAAAATCCACTAATATCACTGCTATTAATACCATCCATAGCCAGTCAAGGAGAAAAAGACCTGGAAAGGAGGTACCAGATCCAGTAACTGGACAGAAATAAAAAGGGCTCACCAAAAAAACCCTGTTATACAAGACCAGAATACTATTCTACTCTTTGAGATGGTTGACCTACATGTGATCTGTATGCATTCTCTCTCTCTCTCTCTCTCTCTCTCTCTCCTTCAAATATTTATTAGTAGACAGTGAATATGGATACAGTCAGACAGTACTCATGCTTAGACCTATATGTTATACTTCTATTGTGTGGTTTTGAAAGCAGTGGTTTTTGAAAGCTTGTTATTACAGTAACTTAGCTCTGAGACCATACATAAAAGACAAGGGAAGGTCAACAGCATGGGATGGAGGATGTATACCATGCATACCTTTATTCCTGTACCCTACACCATGCCTATGGAAGGCATCACTGGGCCATCACAGAATTCTTTCCTGTTGAAACTGAATATTTCAGATTGTGTTCAAGGAAGTTACTAGTAATTTATTGGAGTCAACAACAGAAAAAAAAATTATGTAATTAACTTCCTTGACCTAATCAATCTAAGACCATGATCAATAGTAAGACTCAGATCCAAAGTAGTAGCTTGAGAAGGGCAGGCAAAGTGGGACGCTTGACTTTTCACTGTGCAAAAAAGAAAATGAAATTGATGAAGGGAATGGCATACCTCAAACCCTGTGAAGTTGGTTGATAAGGCTCTCAACCTTCCAGAGCTGAGCTACCAAGCCAGTAAGGTGTTTAGTAAAAAAGGAACTGTATCCACATCTTGAATTGTTCTGCACTTTCACTGAGAAGTGAAAGAATGAATAGAAACCTCCAATCATCACTAGGCACAGACTTCCTGTAGCAGCCAGAAACCCTGGAAAAATGGTTGCATTCTTTTATTTCTCTCTACCGTGACATGTTTTGATCTGCCAATATCTTGCTTTAGGAAGAACAGGGTCACAGCATGGCAGTCACTTTGGGCTGTATCTAGAGGGAACATTTTACAGGTGGTGGACTCCTGACACAGTAGGAAGCAGAAGAGGGTTCTGTCAATAATCTTTTGCCCATTTGGCCGGACACCCTGGAGAGGTGAGTGCATTCTCTCTGGACTCTCTCTTGCCTGCCAAGGGCCTGGGTGGAGAAATAAGGGTGTTCCATGGGCAAGGATTCGGTCTGGCCTGGAAGCTATCCAGCACCTATTTATTTATCCATTTTTAAATTGCTTAAACATTGGAAAGCAAGCTTTGAACCAGAGGCGACGCCTCAATGCAGGTCCCATTTCTGCCACTTCATTCTCTCAGGACTGCCTTGAAGTAGCCTCAACTTCACCTCAAGAAACACCATCCAGATCTGTGATGGTACAAGTATTAGCAATGTTTGTCTCCTCTCTGCCCTTGTTTTGACCATACTTTTCCAGTTATGGTTGTTGTTGTTGTTGTTGTTGTTGTTGTTGTTGTTGTTGTTGTTATTTGGAGTTGTGGCCTCATGTTCAGATTTAGAGAGTTCAGTAAATTGCCCTGAAAGCTTGTTTTTGCAGAAGATTGCTATTTGGACATTGGACATGGGTGGGCGAGGGCAGACACTCTATTTGGAGTAGTTGCGAATTGTACATGCCATATTTTGTCAGGAGCCCTTGGAGACTGTGTGCTTCCACAGACTCCCATAGGACACAATTTGTCTGAAAGACAGTGTTTTAGTTGGTAGGGCATTGGAAGTTTGCATTCTTATTTTTATTGACCCCCTATTTTAACTCCTTAGGCCAGGCTAGCTTCTGTCATAGGAGGAGAACCTGTCCAAAAATCTCCACATTGAGACATCATTGCTTCGGTTAAACTTAGCTCCTTTGAAAAATAGAACTACGGGCCGGGCGCGGTGGCTCACGCTTGTAATCCCAGCACTTTGGGAGGCTGAGGCGGGCAGATCACTTGAGATCGGGAGTTTGAGACCAGCCTGGCTGATACAGTGAAACCCCATGCCTATTAAAAATACAAAAATTAGCTGGGCGTGTTGGCACACATCTGTAATCCAAGCTACTGGGAAGGCTGAGGCAGGAGAATTGCTTGAACCCAGGCGGCGGAGGTTGCAGTGAGCAGAGATCGCACCATTGTGAGGCTCCCTCTCAAAAGAAAAAGAAAATAGAACTCCAGAAGTGATGAGAATGAAGCCTTGTTATCAGATGATCCTGCCTTTTCCACTACAGTGCAGTGGGGCCTTGGGCACATCATTTCCTATTATCTGAGCTTCCATTTTCTATGTGCAGAAGGTGGGAGCTTATTTCTAAGTTCTCTTCTAGTTCATGCTCAAGGATTGCCTTTTTCATCAAGCCTTTCCTAACCATTCCACCTTTCAGTTATGTTTTTTCTCCTCTGAGTCTGTACCATGTCATCAGTTCTTGGTTATTTCCACAATCTTGTATTGCTTTCTACAGTTTTGCTGTATATAAGTAGTGTTGCTTGAACAGAGTGACAAACTCTTTGAGGGCAGGGAATGTATCTTCTCTGGCTATTATCATTGCGTAATTCTGGTCTTACAAAGATACTTGTCTGGAATTGTTTACTTAGTCAAAATTACTGTCTATTTCACAAAAATGCTGTAAGAATCTAGTAATTTTGCATCTCTTCTGAGATGAACATACTTATCTCAGTTTTCCGAGATAACAATTGGTAACATCTTTAAGTCAATAGCTCTTTACAGTTTCCAAGGAATTTTCACAGTTACTACCTCATGTCAACCTCTCAAGAACTCCGTGAAATAGATAAATGGTACCAGCATAGTTATCACTACCTTTAAGGTGAGAAAATTTGGGTTCTATCTCTTTAACATCATACAGTTATTTGGTAACAAATCTGGGTCTGGTACCCAGTTACGCTAACTCCAAGTTCAATGTTGCTTCTGTTATTTTATGATTCAGTTGCCTTGGTATTTCTTTAGAATGACAAAAGCCAGTTATATAGGTGAAAAAATAAGACGTGGATGGGAGAGGAACAGTATGGGTTTAGGATTAAGAATCAAAACTAGACTCTTGTTGCAGATGTGGGATTAAATCTCCAATCTGGATGTCACCAGTTGCTCACTGAGTGATCTTGTGCAATTTAATTAAACTAACTGGTCCGAATTTCCTATTCTTAAAATGAATATTGCAATAATACCTATTCAAAAGAATTCTAAGAATTAAATAATGCACATGAATGACTTCAATAGCTTGATGCTTAGGGGAGCTTCATAACCATTGATGATTGTGAGCATTACTACATGACCTTACATCGGGAGGCAGAGCAGCCTTAGATAATTACATTTGTGAAAGACTCAGGCTCTTTTGTTCCCTATCAATATTTTTTTTAATTTTCATTTTTTCACAAAGTGACATTGCTGTGAATGCTTGACCACTACAAGCCAGTTATTCCTGTAGTCACTTTTCTGACATCTCCTGCTTGAAACCCAAAAGGTCAGAAGGATCATGAGTCCCTGCTTTCAAGTTCTATATTCATACTGAAAATCAAGATCAAGTGAACTTTTACCCTTCTGCCCCATGCAAGGTTTCTGTCCTCCCTGAGCTTGCCTTAGAACACCTGCATAACTGTTTGACTGGTGTACAGTTTTTTATTCTTTGAATTATCCTGAATTGGCTAACTCTAGCTCTTATAGAGCTTCTCTTTTTTGATGAGCATGACTATGAAACACAGATTCACAGAAGTTAGGGGAACTAATGGAAGACATTGGCAGTGAATGCATCGTTAGACTTGTCTATCCCAATGCTTCCCAAACTATCCATAGTGAAGAACCCAGGTTTTTGTTTATTTGTTTTTAAATTTCTAATCTGTTGCACACTGATAGTTTTATAAAATAGAATAAAAATATTGTGGCAATGTTAACTTGCCATAAGTTTCTATAGATACCTACTCTCAGTTTCTGTCTTAAGGTCACTGCAAACTAGTTCACAGACCACACTTGAAGTAGCACTGGTCTATCCAGAGTCCCTCCAAGCTATCCATACTACAGCCAAGGTGTGAGCTAGTCTGACCTCAGAGCATTCCCCAAACCCAGAAAGTAAGATCAGTTTGCAGTGAAGTTTTTTTTTTCAATAAGTAAAAAGAAACAGAAGAAATTGTAATGACATTTAATCCAATATGCATGAAATATTATCATCTTAACGTGTAATATATATTTTAAACTATTAATATTTTACATTCTCTTTTTCATACTAAGTCTTTCAAATATACTATAAAATATTTTACACTTATAGCACTTGTTAATTCTGACATTCCGTATTTCAAGTACTTGATAACACATGTGGATAGTGATTGTTATATTGGACAGGGCATGACTGAATTTTTTTTTTTTTTTTTTTTGTACTTCAATAGGTTTTTGGGGAACAGGTGGTATTTGGTTACATGAATACATTCTTTAATGGTAATTTCTGAGATTTTGGTGAACCCATCACCTAAACAGTGTACACTGTACCCAATGTGTAGTATTGTATCTCTCAACCCCCTCCCACCCTTACCACCAAGTCTCCAAAGTCCATTGCATCATTCTTACACCTTTACATCCTCACAGATTAGCTCCCACTTATGAATGAGAACACACAATGTTTGGCTTTCCATTCCTAAGCTGCTTCACTTAGAATAATGGTCTTCTCCAATGGAACAGAACAGAGGCCTCAGAAATAATGCCACACATCTACAACCATCCGGATCTTTGACAAACCTTACAAAAACAAGCAATGGGGAAAGAATTCCATATTTAATAAATAGTGTTGGGAAAAGTGCCTAGCCATATGCAGGAAACTGAAACTGGACCCCTTCCTCATACCTTATACAAAAATTAACTCAAGATGGCTTAAAGACTTAAACATAAGACTTAAAACCTGAAAAACCCTAGAAGAAAACCTAGGCAATATCACTCAGGACATAGGCATGGGCAAAGATTTCATGACTAAAACACCAAAAGCAATGGCAACAAAAGTCAAAATTGACAAATGGGATCTAATTAAACTAAAGAGCTTCTGCATAGCAATAGGAATTATCATCACAGTGAGCCTACTGAATGGGAGAAAATTTTTGTAATCTATCCATCTGACAAAGGACTAATATCCAAAATCTACAAAGAACTTAAACAAATTTACAAGAAAAAAATAATCCCATCAAAAAGTGGGCAAATGATATGAACAGACACTTCTCAAAAGAAGACATTTCTGTGGTCAACATACATATGAAAAAAAGCTCAACATCACCGATCATTAGAGAAATGCAAATCAAAACCATGAGATACCATCTCACACCAGTTAGAATGGCAGTCACTAAAAAGTCAGGAAACAACAGATGCTGGAGAGGACGTGGAGAAATAGGAAAGCTTTTACACTGTCGGTGGGAGTTCAACCATTGTGGAAGACAGTGTGGCGATTTCTCAAGAATGTAGAACCAGAAATACCATTTGACTCAGCAATCCCATTATGAACATATACCCAAAGGATTATAAATCATTCTACTATAAAGACACAGGTACACGTATGTTTATTGCAGGACTGTTCACAATAACAAAGTCTTGGAACCAACCCAAATGCCCATCAGTAATAGACTGGATAAAGAAAATGTGGCGGCCGGGTGCAGTGGCTCACACCTGTAATCCCAGCATTTTGGGTGGCTGAGGTGAGCAGATCACAAGTTCAGGAGATCAAGACCATCCTGGCTAACACAGTGAAACCCCGTCTCTACTAAAAATACAAAAAATTAGCCGGGCTGTTTGCGGGTGCCTGTAGTCCCATCTACTCAGGAGGCTGAGGCAGGAGAATGGCGTGAACCCAGGAGGAGGAGCTTGCAGTGAGCCAAGATCATGCCATTGCACTCCAGCCTGGGTAACAGAGCAAGACTCCGTCACAAAAACAAAAAAGAAAAGAAAAGAAAATGTGGCACATATACACCATGGAATACTATGAAGCCATAAAAAAGGATGAGTTCATGTCTTTGTAGGGACATAGATGAAGCTGGAAACCATCATTCTCAGCAAACTAACACAGGAACAGAAAACCAAACACCACATGTTCTCACTTATAAGTGGGAGTTGAACAATGAGAACACACGGACATGGGAAAGGGAACATCACACACTGGGGCCTATCAGGGGGTGGGGGTCTAGAGGAGGGATAGCATTAGGAGAAATACCTAATGTACATGCTGGGTTGATGGGTGCACCAAACCACTATGGCACACGTAAACCTATGTGACAAACCTACGTGTTCTGCACATGTGTCCCAGAACTTAAAGTATAATAATAAAATAAGAAAAGGTCTCCAGTTCCATCCCGGTTGCTGCAAATGCCATTATTTCATTCCTTTTTATGGCTGAGTAGTATTCCATGGTATATATATACCACATTTTCTTTACCCACTCATTGATTGCTGGGCATTTGGGCTGGCTCCATATTTTTGCAATTGCAAATTGTGCTGCTATAAACATGTGTGTGCAAGTATCCTTTTGCATAGTGGCTTCTTTTCCTCTGGGTAGATGCCCAGAAATGAGATTGCTGGATCAAATGGTAGATCTACTTTTAGTTCTTTATGGAATCTCCACATCGTTTTCCATAGTGATTGTACTAGTTTACATTCCACCAACAGTGTAAAAGTGTTCCCTCTTCACCACATCCATGCCAACATTTATTATTTTTTTACTTTTTTATTATGGCCATTCTTGCAGGAGTAAGGTTGTATCACATTGTGGTTTTGATTGGCATTTCCCTGGGTCATTAGTGATGTTGAACATTTTTTCATATGTTTCTTGGCCATTTGTATATCTTCTTTTGAGGATTGTCTATTCATGTCCTTAGTGCATTTTTTGATGGGATTGTTTGGTTTTTTCTTGCTGATTTGAGTTCCTTGTAGATTCTGGATTATTAGTCCTTTGTCAGATGTATAGACTGTGAAGATTTTTCTCTGCTCGGTGAGTTGTCTGTCTGTTTACTCTACTGATTTTTTTTTTTTTTTTTTTTTTTTTTTTTTTTTTTGATGTTTTTTAATTAGGCCTCATCTATTTATTTCTGGTTTTGTTGCATTTGCTTTTGGGTTCTTGGTTATGAAGTATTTGCCTAAACCAATGTCTAGAAGGGTTTTCCAATGTTATCTTCCAGAATTTTTATAATTTCAGATCTTAAATTTAAGTCCTTAATCCATGTTGAGTTGATTTTTGTATAAGGTGAGAGACGAGAATCTAGTTTCATTCTTCCACATGTGGCTTGCCAGTTATCCCAGTGCCATTTGTTGAAAAGGGTGTGCTTGCCCCACTTTATGTTTTTGTTTGCTTTTGTCAAAGATCAGTTGACTGTAAGTATTTGGCTTTGTTTCTGGGTTCTCTATTCTGTTCCATTGGTCTACATACCTATTTTTATACCAGTACTATGCTATTTTGGTGACTATAGCCTTACAGTACAGTTTGAAGTCAGGTAATGTAATGCCTACAGATTTGTTCTTTTTGCTTAGTCTGACTTTGACCATGTAAGCTCTTTTTGGTTCCATATGAATTTTGGGATTGTTTTTTCTAGTTCTATGAAGAATGATGGTGGTATTTTGATGGGAATTGCATGGAACTTGTATATTGCTTTTGGCAGTATGGTCATTTTCACAGTATTCATTCTTCCCATTCATGAGCATAGGATGTGCTTCCATTTGTTTGTGTCATCTATGATTTCTTTCAGCAGTATTTTGTAGTTTTCCTTGTAGAGATCTTTCACCTCTTTGCTTAAATGTATTCCTAAGATTTTTTTTTTTTCAGCTATTGTAAATGGGGTTGAGTTCTTGATTTGATTCTCAGCTTGATCGCTGTTAGTGTATAGCAGGGCTACTGATTTGTGTACAATAATTTTGTATTCTAAAACTTTGCTGAATTTGTTTACCAGTTTTAGGAGCTCTTTGGATGAGTCTTTAGGGTTTTCTAGGTATAGAATCATGCCATCAGCAAACAGCGAGTTTCACTTTCTCTTTACTGATTTGGATGCCCTTTATTTCCTTCTCTTGTCTGATTCCTCTGGCTAGGAATTACAGTACTGTGTCAAATAGAAGTGGTGATAGTGGGCATTCTTGTCTCATTCCAGTTCTCAAGGGGAATGCTTTCAACTTTCCCCCCATTCAATATAACGTTGGCTGTGGGTTTCTCATAGATGGTTTTTATTACCTTAAGGCGTGTCCCTTCAATGCTGATTTTGCTGAGGGTTTTAATTATAAAGGGATGCTGAATTTTGTCAAATGCTTTTTCTGTGTCTATTGAGATGATCATGTAATTTTTGTTTTTAATTGTTTATGTGGTGTATCACATTTATTGATTTGTGTATATTAAACTATCCCTGCATCCCTGGTATGAAACCCACTTGATCATGGTGGATTATCTTTCTGATATGCTGTTGGATTTGGTTAGCTATTTTGTTGAAGATTTTTGCATCTATGTTCATCAGTGATAATGGTCTGTAGTTTTCGTCATTTTTTGTTATGTCCTTTCCTGGTTTGGAAATTAGGTTGATAATGGCTTCATACAATGATTTAGGGAGGATTCACTCTATCTTTTGGAATAGTGTCACTAGGATTGGTACCAATTTTTCTTTAAATGTTTCATAGAATTCAGCTGTGAATTCATTTGGTCCTGGACTTTTTTTTGTTAGTACCTTTCTAATTACCACTTCAATCTCACTGCTTGTTATTAGTCTCTTCAGAGTTTTGATTTCTTTCTGGTTTAACCTAGGAGGGTCATATATTTCCAGGAACTTATCCAATTCCTCTAGGTTTTCTAGTTTATGTGCATAAAGTTGTGCATAGTAGCCTTGAATGATCTTTTGTATTTCTGTGGTATCAGTTGTAATAGTTCCTGTTTCATTTCTAATTGAGCTTATTTGGAGCTTCTCTCTCCTTTTCTTGGTTGATCTCACTAATGGTCAATCAGTTTTATTTATCCTTTCAAAGAACCAGTTTTTTGTTTCGTTTACCTTTTGTATTGTTTTTATTTGTTTGTTTCAATTTCATTTAATTCTGCTCCAATCTTGGTTATTTCCTTTCTTCTGCTGGGTTTGGGTTTGCTTTGTTCTTGTTTCTCTAGTTCTTGAGGTGTGACCTTAGATTGTCTATTTGTGCTCTTTCAGATTTTTCTATGTAGGCATTTAAGGCTATGAACCTTCCTCTTGGCACCACCTTTGCTACATCCCAGAGATTTTGATAGGTTGTGTCACTATTATTGTTCAGTTCAAATAATTTTTTAATTTCCATCTTGATTTCATTGTTGACCCAGTGATCATTCAGGAGGAGGTTATTTAATCTCCATGTATTTTCATGGTTTTGAGGGTTCCTTTTGGAGTTAATTTCCAATTTTATTGACTGTGGTCTCAGAGAGTACTTGACATAATTTTGATTTTCTTAAATTTGTTGAGACCTGTTTTGTGGTCTATCATATGGTCTATCTGTGGAGAATGTTCCATGTGCTGATGAACAGAATGTATATGCTGCAGTTGTTGGATAGAATGTTCTGTAAATATCTGTTAAGTCCATTTGTGCTAGGGTATAGTTTAAACCCCTTGTTTCTTTGTTGACTTTCTGTCTTGATGACCTGTCTAATGCTGTCAGTGGAGTATTAAAGTTCCCCACTATTATCATGTTGCTGTCTATCTCATTTCTTAGGTCTAGTAGTAATTGTTTTATAAATTTGGGAGCTCCAGTGTTAGGTGCGTATATACTTAGAATTGTGATATTTTCCTTTTGGACTATTCCTTTTATCATTATATAATGTCCCTCTATGTCTTTTTTAACTGCTGTTGCTTTGAAGTTTTTTTGTCTGATGTAAGAACAGCTACTTCTGCTTACTTTTGATGTCCATTTGCATGGAGTATCTTTTTCTATCCCTTTACCTTGAGTTTATGTGAGTCCTTATGGGTCAGGTGAGCTCCTAGAAGACAACAGATACTTGGTTGGTGAATTATCCATTCTGCCATTCTGTATCTTTTAAGTGGAGCTGTTAGGCCACTTACAATCAATGTTAGTATTAAGATGTGAGGTACTATTCATTGTGTTATTTGTTGCCTCAATCCCTTGCTTTTTGTTTTGTTTTGTTTTTTTCCTATGTGTTGTTGTTTTATGGGTCCTGTGAGATTTATACTTTAGGAGTTTCTATTTTATTGTATTCTGAGGATTTGTTTCAAGATTTAGAGCACCTTTTAACAGTTCTTGTAGTGCTGGCTTAGTAGTGGCAAATTCTCTCAGCATTTGTTTGTTTGAAAAAGACTTTCTTTCCTCCATTTATGAAGCTTAGTTTTGCCAGATACAAAATTTGTGGCTGATAATTGTTTTGTTTAAGGAGGCTGAAGATAGGAACCCAATTCCTTCTACCTTGTAGGGTTTCTGCTAAGAAATCTGCTATTAATCTGCCTGGTTTTCTTTTATAGGTTACCTGATGTTTTTGCTTTACAGTTCGTAAGATTCTTTCCTTTGTCTTGACTTTAGATAACCTGATATGCCTAAGTAATTATCTTTTTGTGATGAATTTCCCAGGTGTTCTTTGAGTTTCTTGTATTTGGATGTATAGATCTCTAGCAAGGTTGGGGAAGTTTTCCTCAGTTATTCCCTCAAATATGTTTTCCAAACTTTTAGACTGCTCTTTTTTCTCAGGAACACCAATTATTCTCAGGTTTAGTTGTTTTAACATAATGTCAAACTTCTTGGAGGCTTTGTTCATTTTTTAAATTCTTTTTTTCTCTTTGTCAGACTGGGTTAATTTGAAAGTCTTGTCCTTGAGCTCTGAAGTTCTTCCTTCTACTTGTTTGATTCTGTTGCTGAGAATTTCCAGTGTATTTTACAATTCTCTAAGTGTATCCTTCATGTCCAGAAGTGATTGTCTTTTTTATTTTTGCTGTCTATTTCACTGGAGATTTCCCATTAATATCCTGTATCTTTTTTTTTTTTTTTTTTTTTTTTTATTTCTTTGAGTTGGACTTCACCTTTCTCTGGTGCTTCCTTGACTGGCTTAATAGTTGACCTTCTGAATTCTTTTTCTGGCAATTCAGAGATTTTGTCTTGGTTTTGATCCATTGCTGGTGAGCTAATGTGATCTGTTGGGGGTGTTAAAGAACTTTGTTTTGTCATATTACCAGAATTGTTTTCCTGGTTCCTTCTCATTTGATTAGACTATGTCAGAGGGAAGATCTGGGGCTCAAGGGCTGCTGTTCAGATTCTTATGTCCCATGGGGTACTCCCTTGACGTGATGCTCTCCCCCTTCCCCTAGGGATAGGGCTTTCTGAAAGCTGAACTGCAGTGGTTGTTATTTCTCTTCTGGATCTAGCCACCCAGCAGAGCTACCAGGCTCCAGGCCGGTAATGGGGAGTGTCTGCAAAGAATCCTGTGATGTGATCCATCTTCAGATCTCTCAGCCATAGATACCAGCACCTACTCCGGTGGAGGCAGCAGAGGAGTGAAGTGGACTCTGCAAGGGTCCTTGGTCATATTTTTGTAATGTGCACTGGTTTTGTGTTGGTTATCCTCCAGCCAGGAGGTGGTGCTTTCAAGAGTGCATCCGTTGCCATTGTATAGGGAGAATTCAAGCTTGCCCTAGGGTCAGGCCGTGGGCAGAGTGTTAGAGCTGCCAAAGGACTACGTCATTTGTCTTATGCTACCAGGGTGGGTAGAGAAAGACCATCAAATGAGGGCAGGGTTAGGCATCTCTGAGCTCACATTCTCCTTGAGCCGGGCTTGCTGTGGCTGCTGTGGGGGATGGGGCTGTGGTTTTCAGGCCAATGGAGTTACGTTCCCAGGAGGATTATGGCTGCCTCTGCTATATCACACAGGTCACCAGGGAAGTGGGGGAAAGCTGGCAGCCATAGGCCTTACCCAGCTCCCACACAGCTATCAGCTCCAAAGGCTGGTCTCACTTCCACCATGCCCCTGCAATAGCACTGAGTTTATTTCCAGGCAGCTGGTGGGCAGAGCTGAGAATTTGGCCCAGGCTACAAGCCTCCCAGCTGAGAAAGCAAGCCAACTCACGGTTCCTCTGTTGTCCCATGGAGTCTGCAATTGCAATCTACTTCCTTCAAAGGGTCTGTGATTCTCTCGGCTTTCCTGGTATGTTCCTATGGTAGTTCTTGGAGCAAAAGTTCACAGTGTGGGTCTCCACATGCTCCTCTATTCATCCGAGTAGGAGCTACAAGTTAGTCCTGCCTCCTATCTGCCGTTTTCAAACCTTATCCTGCAGTGGTGTTTCTGCATAGAAAATGCTTTGCTAGTCCATTTAGCTAAAAAATAAATAAAAGTCCTCCTAAGAGACTGTTTTTCTGATAAAGCATTTGTGCTCAGGCTTGGAAGTCTAATCACCTAGTAGTAAAATAAAATGAATGTAGTACATTTCATCTGGTAAATTCTCTAATAAGTAGGGGGTGGAGAATAAAGATGAAAACTGAGTGGGATTCAACTGTGGCAATTTTCTGAAATGATGAGCTGCTCCAGAAAACATCAAGCTTAATCACAGGGTCTGTAAATTGGAAAACAGAGGTGATGAGTTAAGAAACTAGTGAAATGAAGGGACAGCCATTAGCGAGAAGCCAGATGAGGACAACTATACCAGGAAGCATGAGAGAATGTCCTCCTCAGTCTCACCAAGGATTCAGTAGCATGGTGTGTAGGTGTGCTTTTTCCTCTTCTTATTCTGCAGAATCCAGTCATTTTTATTTGTTTCTTCCTTCATTCATTCAACCAGCACATGGTTCTTTCGTGCCTTCCCAGCATTTTTCTAGGCATTAAAGACACATCAACAGACAAATCATCCAACTTACTGGCTATTGTGGAGAGAACAATTAAACAAGCTGGGAGCATGTGTTAACAAAGTCTAACCTGGCCTCTAAGGTCAGAGAAAGATTCTCTTTTCTTTCCTTTGTTTCTGTTTTGAGACAAGATCTTACTCTGCTGCCCAAGCTACAGAGCAGTGGCATGATCACAGCTCTCTGCAGCCTCAACCTCCCCTGGGCTCAGATGATTCTCCTACCTCAGCCTCCCTTGTAGCTAGGACTAATTTCCACAGGAGCAAGAACAACATGGATTAGAAAGGGGAGAACAGGGTGCAAAATACTATTTGTTCAACAGAAGTGAATCCAAATGTTCACATCCTCAAGTAGTGGGCACACTAGGAAGTCTTAAGAACAAACATGGGAGGTTCACCATGATGAGTTAGGTATTTAATTATTTTTATTGTATTTATTTTACTCTATTTTATTTTATTTATTTTTTATTTTTATTTTATTTTATTTTATTTAGAGGGATTCTTGCTTTGTCACCCAGTATGGAGTGCAATCCAGTGATACAATCCCAGCTCACTGCAACCTCCACCTCCCAGGTTCAAGTGATTCTCCTGCCTAAGTCTCCTGAGTAGCTGGGTCTACAGGCATACACCACTGCACCTGGCTAATTTTTTTGTATTTTTAGTAAAGATGGGGTTACACCATGTTGACCAGGCTGGTCTCAAACTCCTGACCTCAGGTGATCCACTCACCTCGGCCTCCCAAAGTGCTAGGATTACAGGTGTAAGGCACTGTGCCCAGCCTATTTATTTATTTTTGAGACAGGATATCACTCTCACCCAGGCTAGAGTGCAGCGGTACAATCTTGGCTCACTGCAGCTTTGACCTTCTCGGTTCAAGCGATCTTCTCACCTCAGCCTCCTGAAACAGATGCCACCACACCAGCTGTTTTTTGTTTTTGTTTTTGTTTTTGGGGGGTGTTTGTTTGTTTGTTTGTTTGTTTGTTTGTTTGTTTGTTTTGCGACAGAGTCTTGCTCTGTCACCCAGGCTGGAGTGCAGTGGTGTGATCTCAGCTCACTGCAACCTCCACCTCCCAGATTCAAGAGATTCTCCTGCGTAGCTGGGATTATGGGCATGGGCCACCACACCTGGCTAATTTTTGTAATTTTTGTAGAGACAGGGTTTCACCATGTTGTCCAGGCTGGTCTTGAACTCCCGAGCTCAAGCAATCCTCCTGCCTCAGCCTCCCAAAGTGCTGGAATTATAGGCATGAGCCACCGCACCTGGTTAGATTTTCTTCAGAGGAGTAATCAAGGTGTAGAGAAGAAGGTTCCAGGCAGAGGAAACAGCACATGCAAAGACTTTAAGGCATGAAAGGGGTTGGTACGTTTAGAGATCAGAAAGATGCCCAGGGCATCTGGATAAATACAGGGTGGGGTTGGAGACTTGAATATGTGGCAGAAAACATGCAGAAAGAATTCCTGGAGCCCCTTGAGAACGACAGGCTGGGTTCATTATCCTGAACCCAATGGGAGCTTCACAAGGGCTTTAAACAGGAGTACAAAGTGGTATGATGGGATTTGTGTTTAGAAATATGACCTTGGAGGGCAGTTCCAAGATGACCGAATAGGAACAGCTCCAGGCTACAGCTCCCAGCATGAGTAACACAGAAGATGGGTGATTTCTGCATTTCCAACTGAGGTATCGGGTTCATCTCACTGGGGTGTGTCAGACAGTGGGTGCAGGACAGTGGGTGCAGCCCACTGAGCAAGAGCCAAAGCAGGGTGAGCCATCGCCTCACCCAGGAAGTGCAAGGGGTAAGGGAATTCCCTTTCCTAGCCAAGGGAAACCATGACACACAGCACCTGGAAAATCGGGTCACTCCCACCCTAATACTGGACTTTTCCAAGGGTCTTAGCAAATGGCACACCAGGAAATTATATCCCACGCCTGGCCTAGAGGGTCTTATGCCCATGGAGCCTCCCTCATTGCTAGCACAGCAGTCTGAGATCTAACTGCAAGGTGGCAGCAAGGCTGGGGGAGGGGTGCCCACCATTGCTGAGGCTTGAGTAGATAAATAAAGCAACCAGGAAGCTCGAACTGGGTGGAGCCCACCACAGCTCAAGAAGGCCTGCCTGACTCTGTAGACTCCACCTCTGGGGACAGGGCATAGCCAAACAAAGGGCAACAGAAACCTCTGCAGATTTAAGTGTCCCTGTCTGACAGCTTTGAAGAGAGTAGTGGTTCTCCCAGCATAGAGTTTGCGATCTGAGAATGGACAGACTGCCTCCTCAAGTGGGTCCCTGACCCCCGAGTAGCCTAACTGGTAGGTACCCCTGAGTAGGGGCAGACTGACACCTCAAGCAGCCAGGTACCCCTCCAAGACAAAGCTTCCAGAGGAATGATCAGGCAGCAACATTTGCTGTTCAGCAATATTCACCCTTCTGCAGCCTCCGCTGCTGATACCCAGGCAAACAGGGTCTGGAGTGGACCTCCAGCAAACCCCAACAGACCTGCAGCTGAGGGTCCTGACTGTTAGAAGGAAAACTAACAAACATCCACACAAAACATCCACACCAAAACCCCATCTGTACATCACCATCATCAAAGACCAAAGGTAAATAAAACCACAAAGACTGGGAAAAAATAGAGCAGAAAAGCTGAAAATTCTAAAAATCAGAGCACCTCTCACCCTCCAAAGGAATGCAGCTCCTCGCCAGTGATAGAACAAAGTTGGACAGAGAATGATTTTGACGAGTTGAGAGAAGAAGGCTTCAGATGATCAAACTTCTCTGAGCGAAAGGAGGAAGTTCAAACCCATGGCAAAGAAGTTAAAAACCTTGAAAAAAGATTAGACAAATGGCTAACTAGAATAACCAAAGTAGAGAAGTCTTTAAATGACCTGATAGAGCTGAAAACCATGGCACGAGAACTACGTGACAAATGCACAAGCTTCAGTAACTGATTCGATCAACTGGAAGAAAGGGTATCAGTGATTGAAGATCAAATGAATGAAATGAAGTGAGAAGAGAAGTTTAGAGAAAAAAGAGTAAAAAGAAATGAAGAAAGCCTCCAGGAAATATGGGACTATGTGAAAAGACCAAATCTATGTCTGATTGGTGTACCTGAAAGAAACGGGGAGAATGGAAACAAGTTGGAAAACACTCTGCAAGATATTATCCAGGAGAACTTCCTGAACCTAGGAAGGCAGGCCAACATTCAAATTCAGGATATACAGAGAACGCCACGAAGATACTCCTTGAGAAGAGCAACTCCAAGACATAATTGTCAGATTCACCAAAGTTGAAATGAAGGAAAAAAATGTTAAAGGCAGACAGAGAGAAAGGTCGGGTTATTCACAAAGGGAAGCTCATCAGACTAACAGCTGATCTTGTGACAGAAACTCTACAAGCCAGAAGAGAATGGGGGCCAATATTCAACATTCTTGAAGAAAAGGATTTTCAACCCAGAATTTCATATCCAGACAAACTAAGTTTCACAAGTGAAGGAAAAATAAAATCCTTTACAGACAAGCAAATGCTGAGAGATTTTGTCACCACCAGGCCTGCCCCACAAGAGCTCCTGAAGGAAGCACAAAACATGGGAAGGAACCAGCACCAGCCACTGCAAAAACAGGCCAAAATGTAAAGACCATCAATGCTAGGAAGAAACTGCATCAACTAACGAGCAAAATAACCAGCTAACATCATAATGACAGGATCAAATTCACACATAACAATATTAACCTTAAATGTAAATGGGTTAAATGGTCCAATTAAAAGACCCAGACTGGTAAATTGGATAAAGAGTCAAGACCCATCAGTGTGCTGTATTCAGGAGACTCATCTCATGTGCAGAGACACACATGGGCTCAAAATAAAGGGATGGAGGAAGATCTACCAAGCAAATGGAAAACAAAAAAGGCAGGGGTTGCAATCCTAGTCACTGATAAAACAGACTTTAAACCAACAAAGAACAAAGGAGACAAAGAAGGCCATTACATAATGATAAAGGGATCAATTCAACAAGAAGACCTAACTATCCTAAATATATATGCACGCAATACAGGAGCACCCAGATTCATAAAGCAAGTCCTTAGAGACTTACAAAGAGACTCAGACTCCCACATAATAATCATGGGAGACTTTAACACCCCACTGTCAACATTAGACAGATCAACGAGACAGAAAGTTAACAGGGATATTTAGGAATTGAACTCAGCTCTGCACCAAGCGGACCTAATAGAAATCTACAGAACTCTCCACCCCAAAGCAACCAGAATATACATTCTTCTCAGCACCACATTGCACTTATTCCAAATTAACCACATAGTTGGAAGTAAAGCACTCCTCAGCAAATGTAAAAGAACAGAAATTATAACAAACTATCTCTCAGACCACAGTGCAATCAAACTAGAACTCAGGATTAAGAAACTCACTCAAAACCACTCAACTATGTGGAAACTGAACAACCTGCTCCTGAATGACTACTGGGTACATAACGAAATGAAGGCAGAAATAAAGATATTCTTTGAAACAAATGACAACAAAGATACAACATACCAGAATCTCTGGAACACATTTAAATCAGTGTGTAGAGGGAAATTTATAGCATTAAATGTCCAAAAGAGAAAGCAGGAAAGATCTAAAACTGACACCCTAACATCACAATTAAAAGAACCAGAGAAGCAAGAGCAAACACATTCAAAAGCTAGCAGAAGGCAAGAAATAACTAAGATCAGAGCAGAACTGAAGGAGATAGAGACACAAAAACCCTCCAAAAAAATCAATGAATCCAGGAGTTGGTTTTTTTGAAAAGATCAACAAAATTGATAGACCGCTAGCAAGACAAATAAAGAAGAAAAGAGAGAAGAATCAAATAGGTGCAATAAAAAATGATAACGGGGATATCACCACCAACCCCACAGAAATACAAACTACCATCAGAGAATACTATAAACGCCTCTGTGCAAAGAAACTAGAAAACCTAGAAGAAATGGGCAAATGCCTGGACACATACACTCTCCCAAGATTAAACTAGGAAGAAGTTGAATCCCTGAATAGACCAATAACAGGCTCTGAACTTGAGGCAATAATTAATAGCCTACCAACCACAAAAAGTCCAGGACCAGATGGATTCACAGCCAAATTCTACCAGAGGTACAAGGAGGAGGTGGTATCATTCCTTCTGAATAGAAAAAGAGGGAATCTTCCCTAACTCATTTTATTAGGCCAACATCATCCTGAAATCAAAACCTGGCAGAGACACAACAAAAAAAGAGAATTTAAGACCAATATCCCTGATGAACATCGATGCAAAAATCCTCAATAAAATACTGGCAAACCAAATCCAGCAACACATGAAAAAGCTTATACACCCTGATGAAGTGGGCTTCTTCCCTGGGAGGCAAGGCTGGTTCAACATACGCAAATCAATAAACATAATCCAGCATATAAACAGAACCAAAGACAAAAACCACATGATTATCTCAATAGATGCAGAAAAGGCCTTTGAAAAATTCAACAGTCCTTCATGCTAAAAACACTCAATAAATTCTGTATTGATGGAACGTATCTCAAAACAATAAGAGCTATTTATGACAAACCCACAGCCAATATCATACTGAATGGACAAAAACTGGAAGCATTCCCTTTGAAAACTGGCACGAGACAGGGATGCCCTCTCTCACCACTCCTATTCAACATAGTGTTGGAAGTTCTGGCCAGGGAAATCAGGCAGGAGAATGAAATAAAGGGTATTCAATTAGGAAAAGAGGAAGTCAAATTATCCCTGTTTGCAGAAGACATGATTGTATATTGAGAAAACCCCATCATCTCAGCCCAAAATCTCCTTAAGCTGATAAGCAACTTCAGCAAAGTCTCAGGATACAAAATCAATGTGCAAAACTCACAAGCATTCTTATACACCAATAACAGACAAACAGAGAGCCAAATCATGAATGAACTCCCATTCACAGTTGCTTCAAAGAGAATAAAATACCTAGGAATCCAACTTACAAGGGATGTGAAGGACCTCTTCAAGGAGAACTAAGGACCACTGCTCAGTGAAATAAAAGAGGACACAAACAAATGGAAGAATATTCCATGCTGAGGGATAAGAAGAATCAATATCATGAAAATGGCCATACTAGCCAAGGTAATTTATATATTCAATGCCATCCCCATTAAGCTACCAATGAATTTCTTCACAGAATTGGAAAAAACTGCTTTAAAGTTCATATGGAACCAAAAAAGAGCCCACATTGCCAAGACAATCCTAAGCCAAAAGAACAAAGCTGGAGGCATCATACTACCTGACTTCAAACTATACTACAAGGCTACAGTAACCAAAACAGCATGGTACTGGTACCAAAACAGAGATATAGACCAATGGAACAGAACAGAGTCCTCAGAAATAATACCACACATCTACAGCCATCTGATCTTTGACAAACCTGAGAGAAACAAGAAATGGGGAAAGGATTCCCTATTTAATAAATGGTGCTGGGAAAACTAGCTAGTCATATGTAGAAAGCTGAAACTGGATCCCTTCCTTACACCTTATACAAAAATTAATTCAAGATGGATTGAAGACTTAAATGTTAGACCTAAAACCATAAAAACCCTAGAAGAAAACCTAGGCAATACCATTCAGGACATAGGCATGGGCAAGGACTGCATGTCTAAAACACCAAAAGCAATGACAACAAAAGCCAAAATTGACAAATGGGATCTAATTAAACTAAAGAGCTTCTGCACAGCAAAAGAAACTACCATCAGAGTGAACAGGCAACCTACAGAATGGGAGAAGATTTTTACAATCTACTCATCTGACAAAGGGCTAATATCCAGAACCTACTAAGAACTCAAACAAATTTACAAGAAAAAAGCAAACAACCCCATCAAAAAGTGGGCAAAAGATATGAACAGACACTTCTCAAAAGAAGACATTTCTGCAGCCAACAGACACATGAAAAAATGCTCGTCATCACTGGCCATCAGAGAAATGCAAATCAAAACCACAATGAGATACCATCTCACACCAGTTAGAATGGCAATCATTAAAAAGTCAGGAAACAACAGGTGCTGGAGAGGATGTGGAGAAATAGGAACACTTTTACACTGTTGGTGGGACTGTAAACTAGTTCAACCACTGTGGAAGACAGTGTGGCGATTCCTCAAGGATCCAGAGCTAGAGATACCATTTGACCCAGCCATCCCATTACTGGGTATATACCCAAAGGATTATAAATCATGCTGCTATAAAGACACATGCACATATATGTTTATTGCGGCACTATTCTCAATAGCAAAGACTTGGAATCAACCCAAATGTCCATCAATGACAGACTGGATTAAGAAAATGTGGCACATATACACCATGGAATACTATGCAGCCATAAAAAAGAATGAGTTTGTGTCCTTTGTAGGGACATGGATGCAGCTGGAAACCATCATTCTCAGCAAACTATCGCAAGAACAGAAAACCAAACACTGCATGTTCTCACTTATAGGTGGGAATTGAACAATGAGAACACTTGGACACAGGAAGGGGAACATCACACACCGGGGTCTGTCGTGGGGTGGGGAGAGGGTGGAGGGATAGTATTAGGAGATATACCTAATGTAAATGATGAGTTGATGGGTGCAGCACACCAACATGGCACATGTATACATATGTAACAAACCTGCACGTTGTGCACATGTACCCTAGAGCTTAAAGTATAATAATAAATAAATAAATAAATAAATAAATAAATAAATAAATAAATAAAGACCTTGGCTTCTATGTGGATAGTTGATTCAATCCTGGGAGCCCCATCAGGGGACCACTGATAATCTGAGTTAAGGTGGCAGTAGTAAAGACAGAGAGAAAGGGATTGAGGATCAACAGGCAGGACTTTGAAATGATGGGACGTGAGCTATGAGGGGGTAAAAGGAGAGGAAGACGACCTCCAGGTCCTAGATTGTTCAATTGAATGAATGGTGAGCTATTGCCTGACCTCCTGCCTTGCCTGATAACTGGCACCACTGTACCCTGCTTGGCCTTATCCTGGACTAACAGAGCAGTTTGTGATTGCAAAGACACCCAAACACTTCTGCCTATAAATCAGTTGTTAGCCAAGAAAATTAAGTCGTTATCTGCAATGTATGAGAAAACAAAGAGGGAGCACATGCACACACCCACACACACACACTTACACAAAGATGAAGACACAGAGACAGGCAGACCAACCCACGAATGGGCAAACCTACTTAGAGGGCTAGAGAATTTATGTAGGGTGGGAAATCTGATCCAAGGTTGTCAAACTAGGGAATTTTATTGCATATAATTTTCTGTTTATTTTTATCTCTTTTTTCTTTCTTTGATGGCTTTTTTCTTTCCTGGAGGTTTATCATCCTGGATCATTTCATATATTCTTTCTCTCCCCTGTTCTCCAAAATGAACTTTCTTTCTCTTCTGTTAAAACTTGCCTGCTCTGTGCTGCTCTGTGTTCTGCTTCTTCAGTGTCAGGTCAGCCTTGTATAGCTATTCTCATACAGGATTTCAGTATTGAGTGGTTTAACTGATGATCCCGCAAAGACTTTTTTTTTTTTTTTGAGATACAGTCGCTCTGTTGCCTAGGCTGGAGTGCAATGGCGCAATCTCGGCTCACTGCAACCTCCACCTCCAGGGTTCTAGCGATTCTCCTACCTCAGTCTCCTGAGTAGCTGGGATTATAGGTGCCCACCACCATGCCCGGCTATTTTTTGTTTGTTTGTTTTTTGTATTTTTAGTGAAGATGGGGTTTTGCCATGTAGGCCAGGCTGGTCTTGAACTCCTGACCTCAGGTGATCCACCTGCCTCAGCCTCCCAAAGTGCTACGATTACAGGTGAGAGCCACTGCGCCCAGTCAAATATTATTTTTTCATTCTAAACAAATCTTTAAATGTTAAAGAGTGAATAATGGATGCCTATCAAGCTTCACCTCAGCAGAGGAAATGACATTGGCAGATGTTTTTCCGTTAGGTAAAGTTGATCAGGAGAGCTTTCCCATAAAAAGAAAGAAAGGAAAAGTTATTTATTTCCACCAACCACAAAATCAATAATACATTCTTCTTATAGAAAACTTAGTACATAGGCTGGATGTTGTGGCACACACCTGTAGTCCTAGAGACTCCAGAGGCTGAGTCAAGAGGATGGCTTGAGCCCAGGAGTTTTGGTGGTAGTGGTGGTGGTGTTTGCCATATTTTATAGTTTATCAGGAGGTAACTGCTTCTAGGCATATAAGCTCCACATGATGTTTAAAATCAGAGCCTGAGGTTGAATCCTACCTTGTCTTTCTCCTCCTTGGCTGGTAGGCATGTGTTCAGGTCTCTGCTCAGAAGGCCAGGAGGAGAAGGCCACTGCTCAGGAATAGTGGTGCTCCATTATGTTGATGAGGTCACTCTGGTCCTCCAGGAGCTCCAGAACTTGCTGCAGCATAGCCATACCTAGGACTGAGCAGATGATCAGGGTGAGTGCAGGCCAAGATGTGCAGGAAGTGGCAGCCTTTCTTCGGGTGATTTGGTTTCTGGCAGTCTTCCTGAATTATCCAGTGGATTTTCCTACACAGATCTTTGTCTGTTTTGGTTATACAGCATAGGTTATGAAAACCACCATCTTTCTGGAAAACAAGTCCTTTTTCCTGCAGCTGTTCCATAGCATTTTAAAATATGCTATAAATTGCCTTGAAAGTGATATCCTTTTTCAAATTCCCTTGGTCAGAGCAGGTGCTTTCAGTAAGAGGCTGGTTAGCAAGGGACAGCAAAGCCTCCACCATTTCCAACTCCTGTTGGTCAAAGGTCTGCACTCTGTTCTCCATGGGGAATTCTTTGGCTTTTTCGCTCAGCAAATACATGAGACTAGTGAGGGCCAGGGTACCTGCATTGCTTAGTGCTTCTTCTTTCTCTAAGTCTGGGCTATGGAAAGGCTTGGTCTAAACTTTCCTGTAGATTAACAGGCAGCTCAAATGCCCTTGCAATTTGAATGTTCCACACTGGATCATCCACTTTATAATAAGCAGCAGCATAAATGTCTCACTCTTCTCTGCATGTGCAGACATAGCCTCTGATTCAGAACATGTCCCCAATTTCAATTTTTGTTCTCTGCTCAATGGTATCTTGCAGCTTCTTGAGTATTGAGGTAAAGCTCAGTTCTCTTGCTGCATTTGGAGCAGTGGATAAAAACTTGATATTGCTCAGTATTTTCTAGCAGATGCAGTTTATAACTCCAGTGCTGATAGAGTTTGGATACTCGTCCCTGCCAAAATATCATGTTGAATTGTAATCCCCAATGCAGGTGGGGCCTGGTAGGAAGTGTTTGGATTATGGGCACAGATAACTCATGGCTTGGTGCTGTCTTCATGATAGTGAGTTCTTGCAAGATCTGGTCATTTAAAAGTGTGACCCTTCCCCAGTCACTCTCTCTCCCTTGCTCCTACTTTCATCCTGTGATATGCCTGCTCCCCATTCGCCTTCCACAAATTGTAAGCTTCCTGAGGGTTCCGTAGAAGCCGAGCAGACGCAAACACCATGCTTCCTATAAAGCCTACAGAACCATGAGCCAATTAAACCTCTTTTCTTTATAAATTACCCAGCCTCAGTTATTTATTTACAGCAATTCTAGAACAGCCTAATACAAGTGCTGTCATCTACTCTACAACTGTAGAAAACCTCTCTTTCTCTCACTCCAGTGGCAGTTCCCAAGATATACCTGTTTTATTGGTTCCCGTTGCACAAAAATACACCTGTCACCTGTCAGGACTCCTCAAGTCCAGGATATAGACTTACTGTAGAGCTTAGGAAAAGGCTAGGAACACAGTATTCAAACCCCACACAAGGGAAAGGGTCTCCTCTTCACTCTGGCTAAATTCAGTATGCATCAAGAGGCTGGGCTGTGGCTTCCAGCAAATCCTGAAAGATTCTGCATCACTGTTTCAAGGATCCTGAAACTGCTTTAAATGGGTGGGGTCCCAGGAGGAATGGGTAACTTCCTGGCCATGCATGTGTGGAAGCACAGTGGGTGGATATGCCTGGGCAACACAGTGAGACCCTTTCTCAAAAAGAATATTAAAATTTTAAAAACACAAATTGAAAAAAACTTCCTATACTTTAAAATAATCTGATATAATTTTTCTATATTTCCTTCCTTTTCTGTTTCTCAGAATAATATTCGTAGGTTGAAATAATATGGTTGTGCTCACGTGATAACTGCGATTTTATGTCTCTCTATTTTCCCTTGGTATTTTAAATAAGATTTCCCATGTTATCACAGGCTCTTGAAGAATATATTTAATATATTTGTAGTATTATGTAGAAAGTCCTGTTGGGCTTAATTTAGTTTAAATTTCCACAACTGTTAGACAATTATTTTTATAGTTATTTCCAATTTTCCTTGATAAATAACACAGCAGTGAAAATTTTTAAAGAATAAGTTTTAATTTAATTTTTGCTAATACTGTCTGCTCAAAACAAAATCAATATTATCTGAGTCCCTGTTCTGAGATTTTCTCCAAGTCTTTACAAAGTCCTGCACAACAAACATTCTTCTTTCCTTTTTCTTCCTGGGGAAATATTCCTTATCCTTCATGACAAAGGTGAAATGCTATCATTTGTGACACTTTCCTGGGTCATCTAAGACTTCCTAATAACTGCCTTCTGTGGGTTCACACAGAACTTTGGCTACAAATCACAGCATCACATTGAGGTGACCTGGCTCAAAATTTACTTCCTTGGAGGGCCCCATGATGTCCCTGCCAAAGCTAGATCAGTGCCTTTGTTAAATGTTCTAGTGGTGGCTCTAGAATTATCCTTCACAGCATATATTACAATTACAGTTAAATGACGAATTGGGTAATTAGTTCTTCATACCTGCCTCCTTCACTGGAATATAAGCAGACTGTTCAATATTCTCATGCTCTGCCCTCAGAGCATTACAACTAGTTGGTGCTCAGGAAACGTCTATTCACTAAATGAATGAAAGGATGGATAAATGATGTTCCAAAAATATTTTAAACATAAAAAGCATCTAGAGAGGAATAAAATATAAAGAAAGAATTATCTTTACTCAAAGAAATGTTTCCATTTGCTCATAATCTACACCAGCTTTATAGTCAACATGCATTGTGGGATTATTATAAGCCAAGTGCTGTGCTAACCTTTTTTACTTGCTCTATTTCATTTAAAGGTAATATTGGTCTTAGGAGACACATACCACTAAGCCCTCCTCTTTATTTTGAGATGAAGAACTGGAGGCTCAGAGAGACTACATAATTGCCTCTGGTCACACAAATAGTAAGGGGTGGAAGCAGAATTCGTATGATTGAATCTAAGTTCTCAGCCATTGCCTTTCGTCTATTTGGGCTGCTATAACAAATATCATAAACCACGTGGCTTATAAACAACAGAAATGTGTTTCTCACAGTTCTGGAGGCTGGATGTCCGAAATCATGGTGCCAGCATGGTCAGATTCTAGTGAGGAATATCTTCCAGGTTGCAGATGACTGCTTTCTTGTATCTTCACATGCTGGAAAGAGAGCTAGGGAGCTCTCTGGGGTCCCTTTTATAAGTGCACTAATCCCATTAATGAGGGCTCCACCTTGACAACCTAATTACCTTCCAAAGCCTCCACTTTCTAGTATCATCACATTGGGAGTTAGGATTTCAATATATGAATTTTAGAAAGGCACAAGCATTCAGTTCACTGCAGCCACTATGTGATATCTTCTGGAATGTTTTGTCCTAACACTGAACCAGAATGTCTTTCTGGATAACCTCTCACTCAATGCAATTGGGTCTCTACAGCCATGGAGAACAGGCTGGATATTTTTCACCATAGCTGTCCTCAGTACACAAAGACTCATCCTCTGCCCAAATAATCCCCCTCCAGGCTTAATCATTCCCAATTCCTCCAGCCATTCCACTTGGGGCTAGAACATTTTCTGAACTTTGTTTGGTGCTTTTATTTTCACTTGAGTAATTTACCTTTCCCTTCGAGAATTAGTCAATTCCTACATCTGAAAGAGGAAAGGGTGAACAGCAGGAAAAAGAATTAAAGAAAAAAAACCCCAACAACAAATGTGTTGTGATCTCTTCTTCGCTGAAGAAAGGTGGCACAGCATAATAATTGAGCCCATTAACTCTGTAGACAGACTGCTTAGGTTCACCTCCTGGCTCTACCACCTACTGGCCACATGGGCTTGAACAATTACATAAGCTCGATTGAATTCCTGGACTACTGAGTGCACTATGGCTAACAGAGATTGAGTACCACTCTCCTGGCCATCTTCTTGTAGCCAAGAAAGGCTGCTACCTCCTGACACCCTAGAGATATTTGTTGAGCACTTCCTAGGCTCCTGCTGTTATAAGCATTTTGCCTACAGGAACTCACTTTGTCCACACAGCAACCCTATGAAGTGGATCCTCTTATCACCCCCACTACACAGATGTAAAAAAGGACCCTGGGAAATTGTCATGTCCAGGCTCCCACAGCTGGTAAATGGAGGAGCAGGTAGTCTAGCTGCAGAGGCTGTGCTCCTAACCACTCTGTCCTCAACTTTATAAACCCATCTTAAGGGACCTTCACAATCTGCACGCTTGAACAACTCACCTCATATTCTTCCACTCTGAGCGATTTGACTCCTCTGACAAACTCTTATCTCCCGGACAGTCTTTGCCGTCCTTGCCTGCCCTCCCTTACGAGGGTTATTAAAATTGGAGCATGGCTCATGGTGATTGATGGCCCAGAGGCTGATCATTCACTACCTCTCCTGGCTCACGGTAAATATTTACTTTTTGTTACAGAGGAACAATGAGGTTTCATACAGGAGATGGATGTCGAGTGTATATATGATATTTTGCCTGTCTGACTCCTTTGAATACCCAACTCTCATTTCCCTGGCTTATTCCGGGAGGGGAGGAGGTGCCACAAGGTGAGCTGTTTGACTTTTCAGAGGGGGCTCAGGAGATTTACAAGCTGGATGGATTTCTTTTTCTCTTACTGAAGGGCTGGAAACATAGTATCTCTCAATAATTTAAGATCTAGCCAGGAGCCATCAGTAACACAAGTATCAACAGTTGCATTATTTACCTAATATTGTTCCTTAAACTGACTCACATTTTAAACACAGATACATAATTTAGCCTTGCCCTAAGCAATAATGTCCCTCAAATCATGGATGTGATATGCTAATTTCACTAATGCATATTGCAATATGTATGTAACTGTTGAAATACAAAATGCTTTTTCTTGTCCTTGTGAATGTGTCTCATTAGGACTAAGCGATGGGTGACTTGTGTGCCGCTCTCAGCCCTGGCTATGTAATCCTTGCTATGTAATTCTTTACAGGTCGCAGCTCTTTTTTGTGCCTCCATCTCGCCCTCTACAAAATGAGGCAGGCTCTTAGCACTCCATCTTTCTACTCTTTGTTTTCTCTTTCCAGCTCTAGGTAATGTTTATAACAGGAAAAAAAAAAAAAAAAAAAAAGTTCATATAGGCAGACAGGTTAATCTAAAAAATTTTCTTACTTACAGAAAGGCAGTTTCCAATCTTTACCTTGGAAGTAGGTTGGTAGTTCTTGTCATTCATCTATTATTGCTACTCAGAGAAATACATGAGGAGCGATGAAGCAACTGAAAGGTTCTGTAATGTAGTTAGAATAGAGCCTAAGTTGAGAGGTGGATGGAGGGGGAGACAGAGCAGGAGTGGGCAAGCTATTGAATTGCAAATTCTGCTTTCTAAGGATGTTCCCCAAACTTTTAGCTGGTGTGTCTCCTAGTTTTCACCTCCTGTCTTGTTCTCTTCCTCTTTTTCAGCTCTTCTCCACCCTTTCTCTCTCTCTCTTCTGTCTTTGGACCTCCTTTCCCTTCCTCTCTCCTTTCCCTTCCTTTGTTTCACCACTAAATTTCTATTACGTGTGGCAACATGAAAACATGTGTTTCTGTTTCTACAGACTCAGACAATAAGCCAGGTTTCTGAGAAAAAATGCCTTCAACAAAGAAAATAAATGTATATATAAAACATATATATATGGCTCAAGAGAACTTTGGCAAGAGGAAGGTTGTTTTTGACCCTGGGTACTCCTGTCCCCTTCCCCCTGCCCGTCCTCTGCCTTCCCTCTGGTCCTCACAGCATGGGCTCTGGGGCACCAGGGACAAAGTTTACCTGTTCTCGCTCCTGCTGCTATTTCACAGCTGAAAGGACCTTTGATATCATGTCAGCTAAGCCTCTTATTTTACATGTGGGGCAGCAGAGGTTAAGAGAGGAGAAGGACCTGCCTCTGCATACCATAGTTTAGTTTGGAGGCAGGGATGGGGCTAGAAATCTCGATCTTGAGACTCCTGCACCAGGTTCTTGCTACTCTATGGCGTTTGCCAAGTGATTCCTGCCATCCTGGATCACTCTGTCCTGACAGATTCTTGTTAGAACCACGTTTTCATACACTCTAATAACAACTGGTGATTCTCCTTCCAAGCACTCTTGCTCTTGTATTTAGTTAATTCCTTCTCTACAGATTGTGGCTTATGCCTGCCTTCCATTTTATTTATTTATTTATTTATTTTGAGACGGAGTCTCACTCTGCCGCCCAGGCTGGAGTGCAGTGGCTGGATCTCAGCTCACTGCAAGCTCCGCCTCCTGGGTTCACGCCATTCTCCTGCCTCAACCTCCCAAGTAGCTGGGACTATAGGCGCCCGCCACCTCGCCCGGCTAGTTTTTTGTATTTTTTAGTAGAGACGGGGTTTCACCGTGTTAAGTGCCATGAGGGCAGGGACAACGTTTTTTAATCCCAGTTCCCATAGTAATAATAACAGTAAACACTTAGTTATTGTATTAGTTAGGCACCTATCTTGGGCCAGGCTCTGAACACTCCATGTGTTTAACTTATTAACAACCCCACAAGGCAGGTGCTGTGGTTATCATCTTCATTTTACAAATAGAAAACTAAGATGCAAAGAGGTTAATTTGTCAGATTTCTCACATTGGTAAGTGGCAGAATGGGGGTTCGAATTCCCGCAGCCTCATTCCAGAGGACCTTCCTCCTCTCCGCACTATACTGCCTGTCACACAGCAGATACTCAACAAATACATATTGATTCAATGCTTTTTTTTTGACTGTGCTTTTCAGGGAACACCGTACCTTCCAATGTGAGTAAAGACCTGATGTTTTGAAACTCTCAGGGAGCAGGAAGGAAGTAAATTTATTTTGGAATTAGGGTTCTTAAACTTGAGTGTGCTTGTGATTTTTTAGGGTGCTTGTTAGTGTAGATTCCTTGGCCCTGTCCAGGACCTTTTCTTACACAAATCTCTGCTAGTGGGGCCTGGGAATTTGAATTGTTAACTGCCAGCCAGGTGATGCCAGTGCAGGTGGCCTGGAGAAGACAGTTTGGCAAACACTGCTTTAAAAGTTCTTCATTAAATATGTCAACCTGAGCAGTGGTACACCACTCGGTGGAGATCCGAAGCTGGTGCAACAACATCTATCTTTTCTGCTTCCCTTGCCTAGGGAGTGGGTTTTGGCTTATTAAATAACAGTTCAGGGGACTTCTAGTGGGCTGGGGGCAAAACCAACAGGGGAAGCAGCATCTGTTAAATGACTGCTACGGAACCAGGAGCTACTTTAAGTTAGAGGGCATCATTAGCCCTCCTTTTGATGCCAGACACTCAGCAGCCATGGGTGGCTTCTCCTCTCAGGAGCACTTCAGTATGGGGTCTGGTGGTGAGAGGGCTCGCTGGTGTTTTGAGATTCATAAAGTGATTTCATTTGACCTAGGAGAATAGATGTTAGTGGGATAAGACAGGATGATGGGGACCTGCTCTTTCACATTTGGACACTATGGTTTTCGATGCACTGCCTTAGAACACAGAACTCTTCTCCTGGCTAAGGAGAGGCTCATGCCCAAGAAGGGATAAAACCATTGGAATAGGTGGCCACTTGTTACGTGTTCACATGAGTGATCCTGTTGCTTTACTTCTACAGATATTCTCTGCTCTCTATGGCTACTGTTCACAGAAAACTCATAACTGCTCTGCTGTTTCTCCTATTTCTTATAACAATTTCCTCATCCCCTTACCCACCCATCCATGCATCCTTCCACTTGGCCATCAAACACTTGCTGAGCACCTGCTTTGTCGTAGGCACGGTGTGAGGCACTGGGGACTTAGTATCCAGGACAAAGTGCTGCTCCCATGGAGTTTCCACTGCAGTGCAGACTTAAGAGTTCTTCCTGTTTCCTGTTATCCTGATTCCCAATCTCTTCCCTGTAACTGCCAAATACTTCATTGTCTCATTGTTTTCTTATCCAAGATAAACAAGCAGGTATCCTACTCTCTAGCTCAGATGTGTATGTGTGTGTGTAATATATGGGTACATATACATACATGTATATAAACACATATGTACATATAAATACATGTATGCATATATGCACCTACATATACATATATCTTTAGCAAGCAGAGGTTGACTCTCAAAGGTCAGGGTCATCATTTTATTATTATCTCAACCAATATTTTTGGATGCCTACTGTGTGCTAGTCGCTATGTGAGTGAAGCCAGAATCTGTTTTGAGGCTCAAGGAATCCCTTCCCAGTCCTTCAGAGGGGGACCACATCCCTGCTTTTCAGGGCAGAAAGAAAGACAAAGAACTTTCAGGCAGCTGTTTGTTCCTCTTTATTCACGTCATTTATTAGAAAGAGTCATGTGACAAGAAAAGGTCCCATTGTGTTCACAACTAAAAAACACAGATTATTAACCCCGCTGGAAAATCATATTCTATGTATATGCAATTAACCTGTTTCCTGTTCAGAAGGTCCTAAAACTCAACAAGGAAAACCCCAGATATCATCTTGATACAGACATGGATGCTTTTACCCCAACCTCCAAAGTCCCCAGCTATAAAACACTGCATTTTGTGAAATTTATTGGCAACAAATTAGCTTAGATTTATTGCAGATTATTGATTTCAGCACTCAAAGGTTAATGAAGTTTGTGTCTTCGTTCAGCACTTCTGCTCTGGGGAGAATAATGAGATAGCCGGAAGACACAAACCATTCAATTAAAACAAACAGATGACGATAACGTGCATCTTGGCTGTATTCTGATACTTTTTTCCTCCCCCTTCTCTTTCTTTTTCTTTCTCAACATAGTCTAATTTCTCAATTGATTTTTATCTTCACATGTGAGTAGATGACTCAGGTGATCCCAGGCAGCATTGTTACAAATTATAGGTAATTCCCTCATGGACCTTGTGTAGGGAAATGGAGTTCACCTACACAGCCTATCAGGGGTTCTTTCTTCTTATACACCTACAGACATCTCTGCGGCTCCATGATAGAAATGCAAACTGATTAATGTTCAATTAGAAACCCTAGACCAACAGAAAGATGCGGCTGCACTGTGGTAAGTGGGAGGCTGGAGGAGATGGAAGAGGTATTGCATTTCCAGAGAGTGGCTAGCAACAGACTTTTCGCTGGGCTTAAGTAACTTCAAACAATTGTTTCTCTTTGACCACTACAGATTTTCCAGCTTCATAATCTATTTGTGAACAGTTTTGCTTCTATTTTCATTATGTGTGCTAACACAGACTTTTTACAGATCACAGACTTTACCAAGTTTATTCATTAATTCTAGATAAAATGATAAAGCATCCGGAGAGCTTGGGGTCTGTGTTCTTCAAGGTCTTTGTGAAGAATGCCACAGCCTGGATTCGCAGAGAATAGTTTCTCTCCTCTCTGTATCTGGCTCAAAGCCTTATTAAAACATAAGCCTGGCTCTCTAGTGAAGAGCTACCCTAGATACCACTAGAAATTGTTTTCTCAACAGTCACTTTATGTCTATCCAAAGACAAATTACATTTTTGCTCAGGCATTCCTTCGATAGCTTCTCTTTGGTTTAATTTTTATGGTGGCTCAGAGGGAAGACAAGTTACTGGACCAAGGTTTATGTTTTAGTCATGGAGTGTTAAGGCTGAGAGGAAGCTTAAAGTTCATTTGGGGCCTCTCTCTCATTTTGCCACCAGGAAAACGAAGCGCAGAAGGGAAGTCTCAAATCCAACACTGTGCAAAGCCAGCTGCCTGATAGTTCTGTCCACGAGAAAATGCAGGTGCTCTAGTGCTATGCTGATAAGAACCACCTTGAAAGCCCTGAGACTGTCTTTACTGCTGGACTGATTCCTTGGAGGCCATAGATTATCCTGTATCTTCTTCCATTGCCTGTCAGCCACAAGCTGTTGCTGTAAAACCACTCAGAATGCATTTTGGTTGTGATGGGAGTGCACTAAACTCAGTGAAGTTCAGCTGAAATATAATTCTTGAGAGTGTATGCAATTAGTAAAGCTAAAATCTGGAAAATGTTGAAGACCCTGTTGGGTCTCTTAGAATCTCAGACCTGGAGTTAGAAGACATCCTAGAAGTAATCTAGCCTGGCTCACAATTTAATGTACTTCAATCCTCTTCATAACATAAACCCTTGGACAACAGTGAAGGTACTAAACCCAAGGCCTAAAGCACATTTCTTAAGTTTTTAATATTGGAGGACTTTCTGCAATGCTATTCCTTTCCCAAGATTTTTCATGCTATCTATCTATCCCTGAAGTAGCATTCGGGAGCCAGTCTTGTTGCTAATGGAGCTTATACAAATGTAACATGGTCTCCAAAACTTTGCCCTCTTTGTGTGAACATTAAGTAATGTCTTAAAGAAACTTTTGGTGTGACCTCTTTGCTAGCCATGTGGCCATTCTTGCCAACCAGAGATTTCTGCATTTGGAACAGAACACAAGAAAGAAAAGACCCAGAATGATATGACCCCCATGTCCTTTCAGAGAGACAGTTGAGAAATATGACAATGATGGTACAGTTTTCTAAAGCTAGAAGCAGTGACGTTAGAAACTCTTAAAATAAGTATTTCGCATTGGTGATACACTGAAATGAGCGAACTGTAGGTTTTCAAACAAAGAGATAAATCCCACAAGACAGTGTCATAGGTAACATTATGCATTGAAAGGGCATGCACCTCCAGCCAGTGGGAGTGCTGCTGGTGCAAAGCTCTCAGCTGTCAGCCCCTCCAGGAACTGAAGAGGTCCATCTTGTCCAAGGTTATGTCCACTTCTTGGGGACGAGGGTCATCCAATAACTAGTTCATATGGGGTATAAAACCTTGGCCCTCTACCTTTAACCTGTACAACTCTGAAGAATCATGCCAGCATCAGAACTTCCTGTGGGGTCAACTGATAATTCTACTGGGACTGTATCACAGTTCAACTTTCTTGCTTTAAACAATCCTGCTTCCTTCCCTTCCCTTCCACAGGTGTTGACCCCAAGGACCTATCTTACTTAATCTCTTGCATACTGTCTTGTCAGCATCTGCTTTTCAGGAAACCCAACCTGCAACAGAGACAGCATCCTTTAGGATCACTATAGAACAGGCATCAGCAAATTCTGATAATAATCATCTACTTCACTGCCTGTCTTTGTAAATAAAGTTTTATTGCAACATAGCCACATTTATTCATGTGTATACTGTCTATGGCTGCCTTCCTACCACAGAGATCGTATGAGTATGGTACACAAAGTAAAAAATGTTTGTTATCTTGACCCTTTGCAGAAATAGTTTACTGATCTCTGCTATAGAATCCTGGATGAAACAAATATCAGATGATAGAGAAATCTAAGACAATAACCTCTCAGAACATTATGTATTTGAAATGGAATTTTAAGCATCTGTTTTACCAAATAATATTTGATCTGTTTCTCTCTAGTCATATTCACATCCACTCTTTTCTCTGACTCTTTACTGGGCTGATATGGAGAAAATGAAAGACATTAATTTCTGATCCTAACTTTGGGTTTTGACATAATAAAATGGCTTGCTTTCTACTGTGCTTCAGAGCTTACAAAAGCATTTTTGCATACTCATTCTCATTTATCTTGAGGTAGACAGGGCAGGGTTCACCAGTTTTCCTTGACTGATAAAGAAACTGAGGTTCAAAAAAGTTAAGTTATTGCCTATGATCATGCAGTTGTTTTTAAAGCCTGGATGTTTTGCTTCATATTTTAGTTATTTTTCTATTTGTTATCAAAGTAATAAGCACTGAGAAGGCTGAAGGTGATTTTTTTGAAGGAGAAAAATTTACCTTTTCTCAATTCTTGTTTACATATTAATTCATCAAATATTTATTGAACAGCACTGACTGAGTGAATATGTTCAAAGATTGGTATCTTGAAAAGGCTCTACAGATGATTCTAATGCACTTCCATGGTTGGGGATTGCAGGGCCATGCTTTGATTGTTAATGTCTAATGTTATTAGGTGGTGCAAAAGTAATTGTGGTTTTTGCAATTTAAAAAAATGCAGGAACTGCAATTACCTTTCCACCAACCTAATAGTATGTTTGAGTAGGGCTTGCATTTATGAGGAGATACTTTTAACACCAGAGAATAATACCTTCTTGCCTTTCTTCTTTTGATTATCAATCCAAAAAGCAATTATGAAGTGCCCTTCAGGTATCAGGCACTGTATGAGAAAATGGAGATAAGTGATAAATGAAGAATGGTTCCCGCCTTATGGAGCTCCCAACCTGTATGGAAGAAAGACTATTAAGCAATTAATAACCGTAAGTGGGTCAGGTATTGGATAGCGGCAGTAAAGGGTGATTCTGATGGGTCTACCTGTCATATGTGGGAACTGGGAGAGAACATTTAAATGCAAGCCAAAGTATGAGTAATAGCTACCCATGTGGAGAGGCAGAAGTGTGTGCTAGGTAGAGAGAATAGGATATCCAAACGTTCAGGGATGATAGCGAACATGATATAGTTGAACATGATATAGTGGAAGAACTGACTGAAGTTTATTGCAGCTGAAGTATAGAATGGAGGGGAAGATTGGTGAGAGATGAAGCTGAAGACACACCACAGATAGATGCAGTTCCTGAGCTATTGCCTGCAAGCCACAGCAAAGAATTTTATCCTTATTCAAAGGGTATCAGGGAGCCGTTTCAGGGGTTTAAACAGTAGAATAGCACTTATTTTTCCATAAGAAAAAAAACCTGTTAGCTAAGTCCAAGGTAGCTGTTTTCCACGGACAAGTCAATGAGACATACAGACTGATTAAGGAAGCCAAGGTTAGAGTCACCATCTGTGTTTGCAAGCAAAAGCGGAGCTCTATACTTTCCCAGTGCAATGCATTTTCTTGGATGACCTCTAAACCTTTTCAGTACCCGCATTCAGAAAAAATTCAAGCCCTACCCACTCTGCCATTGTCAGTCTCACTTTTGTAAACACCACAGACTTGTTTTCAGTGGCTTTCCTCCTTCCCCTCAGAGACCCAGGTGAAAGGGCATTCTGCTATCTAGGCTTTCTCTCTGTTTATCAGCATTTTGATTAAAGTCACCTGCAGGCCCTTTTCTCTGAATGAAAAGGATCTTCCTTGAAGGGGCAAGAGTGAGTCATTTCTGTTGAATTCATGTATTACTTAGGTAGAATGTGACGTTCTATTGAAATTACACCTGATTACAGACCATCACACCACTGCCCAGGGAACCCATTGCTCCCTTGGTAATAGGCCTTAAGGTTGTCTGTCCTCAGAAAGCAATAGGCAGCTGAAGAGAAGGGCAGATTTATACTTGATGCCGAAAATCTCAGTTGAATAGGTTGAACATCCTAAATTACTTATGAGCCTGCAGGCATGGCTCAGGGAGAGGCTACGGTTAGGGGAGTTTATCAATGCCCTCCACCTTTCATCAAATGAAAGGGTAAAAAATTGTTTCTCATATTGGAGAGGTAACGTTTATTTTCTAAGCTTTTACTTATTTTCCTTATCCTCCTTAGATCTTGCAAGACAAATGTACAAATAATGGACAGGAAAGTTTTACATTATAAACCATCTGGTGAGATAAATTGAGAGGAGAAAGCCTTAGGGAAGGTTTCAAAAGATCCTTAATTTCCACGTGTTTGACGATCTTCCTGTTGCCTTTCTGTTATTTACTTCCAGTTTGATTTCACTATGGTAGAGAACATACTCTGTATGATTTCAATTCCTTTATATTTGTAATGTTCATTTTGTGGCCCAGGATGTGGTCTATGTTGGTGACTGTTCCATGGGCACGTGAAAAGAACGTGTATTCTATTGTTATTGAGTGGGATGATCTATATATGTCAAGTACATCTTGCCGGTTGATAGTGTTGTTGAATTCTTCTATATCGTTGATTTTCTAATACTTCTATTAATTGTTGAGGTTGGGTGTATAAGACACCAGCTATAATTACGGATCTGTCTATTTCTCCAGTGCTTGTCAGTTTTTGCTTCACATTTTTTGCAACTCTGTTGTTTGGTATATCCACAGTTAGTATTGCTGTCTTCTTTGGAATGACCTTTCAATTATTATGTAAGGCCCCTCTCTATCTCTTGTAATTTTCTATGCCTTTAAGTGTACTTTGTCTTATATTAAAAGCCACCCCTCCTTTTAAAAAAATTGTTTGCACAATATATGTCTTTTTCACCCTTTTACTTTCAACTACCTATGTCATTATGTTTGAAGTAAGTTCCTTGTAGACAGTGTAATTAGATCATGATTCTTTTGGTAATCTCTGCCTTTCAGTTGGTATATTTAGAACACTTACAGTTAAAGTAATTATTGGTATATTAGGGTGTCAGTCTGCCATTTTATTTATTTTCTGTTTGTTTTCTGTGTCTTTTTTCTCTGTTTATCTTTTCTTACTTTCCTGTGGATTATTTTACACAGTACTGAAAGCTCTGCCCAGTGGAATAAGGCAAGAAAGAAATAAATGGCATACAAACTGATAAGGAAGAAACAAAACTGACTTTGCAGATGACATAATTGCGATAAAGGCTGGAAGGGATGCAGAGAAACTGAATCACTCAATAATTGCTGGTAAGAATATAAAATGACATAGTTCTATATTTTGATTTTAGTGTTTGTTACCAATGCTACACATCAGGAAAAATTACATGAAACTATGCACACACATACACACACAATGTGCATGTATCTGAATAAGGTCTGTGAATTATACTGACATCAATTACCTGGTTTTGATATTATACTATAGTTATACAAGATGCTAACACTGAGGGGGGCTTTCTAAAAGGTACACTGGACCTTCCTGTACATGTCTTTGCAATTTTCTGTAAATCTATAATTAAAAATGTAAAAGTTAAATACCAAATATAATAAAAAGTTTAAAAGGTATTTAACTATGAATACATAAATATTCACACGTATTTGTGTGTGAAACTGCTCAGTTTGTTTTATTCTTCTCCGTTCCTTATCATTATCAGAACAATTGGGATGCAGATGGGTTCTGGGTTACATAAAATGAGGGAAGATGATACCTTTCAGACTGGTCTAGAATCTATTTTTAAGGATATGGGGAGCAGAGGGAGATTAACTCCACCAGCTGAGCCAGTGGACTTGGGACAACTTGTGGAAAGACTGTAGTTTAATGTGCTGCTTTCCAAATTTTAAGGTACATTAAAGGGGAGCTAAATGGACCCCACTCTGAGAGATTCTAATTCCAGTCTCTATGGGGTATGTATCAATCTATTTCTTAAATAAACACCAGGTAATTCTGATGTCTGTGGTTCTCCAACCACACTTAAAACTACATCCATGTAGTGGGTTAAAATCCTACGTCTGCTCTTATTTACTGAGTGAACTTGGGCAAGTTCTGAGCCTCATTTTTTTTATCTGTAAAATAAGAGTAATATCTTTTTAGGATCAGTACAAGCTAATGCTCAAGAAATAATTGTGATGTCATTGTTAGTATCATTATTTGCATAATCATTATCATCATTAATGATACTGGTATGCAGAGAGACTGTCCTTAATAAAAATTTCTTCCTCAGGGATGATATGCTTGTAATACTGCACTAAGATGTATCTAATAAGTTATTATTTAGCACTATCAGAGCTTTTGATAAAGTGAGTTTGATGACCTTGTAGATACATGAGGAGGCTTCTCCAGGATGGTCACTAGGCAGTGGTGCTGGGGCCTTGAGAGTCCAGTTTCACTGCCAGGAAAGGTCAGGGGTAGGGGAAGGTGTTACTGCCTGAGGACAAGTGAGACATACATTCAGGTAGCTTTCCTGGTGACTGACAGGCAAGGAATCATGGCAGAGAAACTTCCTCTTAAAGGAAGTCTACAAAGGCCTCCAAAATTTGGAAGAACAGATTGGGAAAATGTTAGAGATAATGTCATTATGTCCTCTGTCACAAAGGGAGTATTTTCATATGTTCACTTATTGAACATTACTGAGGACTCACTGTACGAAAAGCAATGGGTGATATACTGGGGGCTGTGTTGGTGAAAATGCTGGCTTAGTATTAACCCCTCCCATCGAAAGGAGATCCCAGATACACTGCAGTTAAACTTTATCCCTTTTTGCCCATAGTCACAAAACACAAAGCAAATTCACTTAGCTTTGGTCTCCTAGAGCGATGGGAGCACAAAATAAGGTAAATTTACTTATGGAAAAGCAAAGAACATTACACCTCTTGCACATATGGGTTGGTAGACTGAGATATGTACCTACTTCAGATGCATTTCCTTCTGAGTTTCACAGTCATTCCCCAACCAAATTTAACATAAGTTTTGACGAGCCCAAGGTTAACATACTTAGGCAGAGCCAACCTACCTCTCTAAGCCTCCCTGACCACCCAATCTAAAGGAGGTTTCCCCTCCCCAATATTCTCTCATCAGACCTTGCTCTTTTCTATACAGCCCCCACAAATTTTGGAATGATACTGTTAATTACTGTTTAAATGTTTACTTCCTGTCTCCTCCACTATGCTATAAACTAGCAGAGTGCCTGGAACACAGTAGGTGTCAATAAATATTTGTTTACTCAATAAATAAGGATTTGGCTCCAAAAATCTGTGCTTTTAGACACTATGTTATATCACATTACAGATTGTAAGTTTGATCTTCTTAACAATTCTTTGAGGTTAGGATCATTAATAAGCTTCAGGTTTATTCACAGGTGATGAAACTGAGACCCGGATGGATTAGGTTGCTTACCCATTTGCATCCTGCTATTAACAGTTGTGTTGAGACTTTAACTCAGACCTCCGCACTTCAGGTGACATGTTTTGCCCATTGCACTAGAGATGAGTACCTCCTGTTTCTGATAGCACCAGAGACCCGGGAAATGCATTTTCAGCTGAGTCAGCGCAGCCCAGGCTGCAGTGGGTGGGATTCTGTTCAGATCCCAGCTGGTTATACTGCTATGAATTTTGAAACAAGCCATAGAGCTCTCTCTAGCATTTCCAGAATGCTAACACAGCTTGTGATTTCAGGATACTCGTTCTACAACCAGAAACTCAGGTGATCAAAAGTCCAGGAAGCACACTGACATTCTGTCCTGTATGCATTCCATCCTGCACCTCACGCTGCACCTGGGGTAAACTGTTAGTCCCAGGCTGGGTAACTACCCTTAGGAGTATGTAAAGATAATCACAACAAACTGTTAAAAGGCAAAGTTGCAGAGAAAGAAAATAATGTGAATTCCTCCTACTCTTGAATTAATGGGAAATGTTTTTTCTGTCTCAAAAAAAGAAAAGTAAAATAGAATGTCTTGTTCTCTGCAGTTGATAAAAAGTTTTCCTGTTCATTTAAAAGGTTAAGTAAAGCCACTTACATGCTCTTATGTCTTTCGAAAGAGCACACTGTTCCTTCGAAACTTGAAGAGATACCATTTTATATGTTTCCAGACAGAGCCAAGGCCGTGTGTCTTCTTTGTATTATTATTTTTAATAATTCTTCATTTTATTGTCATAGTTTATAAAGCCACATTCCAAAATTGGCCTTTGGGGTTCCTCAGGATTTGAGTTGGTTCTTGCAAAGTGACTGGATGTGTAGCACTTCTCTCTCACAGTCTTATTTTAGGAGGCAACTATATCACCACTGTGAGATCCACAAACTGTCTTCAATATCTAGCCTACAACCAGTTCTGATAGCATCAGAGATAAAACCTTTAATTTCTTAAAGAAAAAAATTGCTAATCCTTCCAAAATTAAAAAATACAACCATAGCAACCAATGTGTTTAAAAATCTTACACTTCTACAATTTTAAGAAATATCCCATGGTCTGAAATTTATATTCTTAAGGTCAGCAATGGACTGATTATGTGTTGTTATGATCAAAAAGAACAGTGATTAATCGGTTTTACCGTCTCAAAAAAAAAAAAAACCAAAAAACTCTTTCCTCCTCCTCACTGTGGAGAATCATGTTTTTAAAAGAATAAAGAAAATCTATGAGAGTTATATAAATGCAGAGAGTACTGTGGTGTCATGAAGAACATACTGCAAAGCTGAGCCATATGTCCATGCATCAGAAAGGGAGAGGTCTGCAGAATACTCAGAAAAATAACAATTACAGTCACAAAGGGTTAGATTCACAGTTAAGCTAGAGAGGCAGTCATGAACCTAGAAAAGATTTTTAAAAGGTTATGATAACAGTAACTAGGAGCAAAACAAAAGGTGGGTAAGGTTAGAGAGGTAAAGATGAAAACCTTTACAGGGCAGACATGGGATGGCAGCATAGAATATCAGAGATGGTGGTTCAAAGATGAGCAAGTCAGAGAGCATTGCCATGGAATGTGGGAGCAAAGTACAAAGCCAAGTAGAATTGCTTTAGCAGACTGGAGAAAAAATGAAGAACTGGATCCTCTAAACACGTTTTGAAGAATGCAGGACCCACATTAGAGATCAAAGAATTTTTATGACTTCCCCTGGTGAGAGAAATGACTTCAATGCCAAGTCAGTCTGAGCCAGAAATCAGAAGGTCAAATATCAGAACTATACTAATTTCCTCTGTCTAGAAGATCTATCCCATCTTTTTAACCTGTAAAAGTCCTATTCACCCACCAAAGTCTATCTCAACTTCCACCCACTGAAAAGTCTTCCCAGACCCCACTGGTCAAACTCCTCTCATTGTTTTTCACACTGTGTGTTTCCTATGACTGTAGTCTACCCTGCATTACAGTTAATTCTGTATTGTTCATTTGCTTACAATTCTCCTTTCAGAGTTTTCTTTTATGTAGCAAAGGCAACTCCTGGGGAAGAAGGTAAGGGTTAGAAGAAGGTGTCACTGCCTGAGGTCAAGTGGGACATGCACTCACATAGCTCCCCTGTGACTGACAGGCAAGGAGACTTCCTCTTAGGGAAAGTCTGCAAAAGGCCCCCAGAATTTGGAAGAACAGACCAGAGAAATGTCAGAGATAATTGTATTATGTCCCATGTGACCAGAGGAGTATTTGCATATATTCATTTGTTGAATGTTACTGAGGATTTATTGTACACTGGTTTATTTATGCAGGTTGAAGCCCTATCAAGGGAAGAAATGATGGGTAGTGTCCATATCCAAAACTCTAATGAAAATGAGAGCTGGGTGCAGTGGCTCATGCCTGTAATCCCTGCACTTTGGGAGGCTGAGGCGGGTGGATCACCTGAGATCAGGAGTTCAAGACCAGCCTGACCAACATGGAGAAACCCCGTCTCTACTGAAAATACAAAATTAGCCAGGCATGGTGGTGCATGCTTATAATCCCAGCTGCTCGGGAGGCTGAGGCAGGAAAATTGCTTGAACCTGGGAGGCAGAGGTTATGGTGAGCGGAGACCTCACCATTGCACTCTAGCCTGGACAATAGGAGTGAAACTCCATCTAAAAAAAAAAAAAAAAAAACAGAAAATGAGGCTTTTCCTTTTATCCATAACCGAATCTATGATCCAAATTACCTTCTCCTCAGTCTCCACACTTTCAGACTCAATAAGAACACTGTGTATTGACAAGAATAATAAAAACTTGTATTTTTCTCTGTCAAAACAGCACTAAAGGGCATTCAGCTATTGATCCCAGAGAGCAGTTATCAGCACATGCTCTAAAATCGCAGATGCAGTTCTAAGTGCTTCAGTACTCCTCCCAATCCATGGCCTCAGGAACACCCTGAGCTGACATTTCTCTGGGTGACATGAAAAATAAACAAGTCAACCTCATGACTTCTACTAACTTAAAAATTTGCATGGAATTACCATAACATGTTATGATTTTGTTTTAAAATGATTACTTCTGACAGGCTCCCCAATCTCAACTGAGTATCTGTGGTATGAAGTCTTAAGCTTCAAGAATACCTTTTAAAACATACCTTTTAAAACATAAAACAATAGGTACTCTTTCACCTCAAACAAGATCATGAGAAAAATCAGTTTTCATTTCTAAGGGACACAAGGAATCATGTATGTCTCTCCTGGGGAATTTAAGGTGGATATTATGCATTTCCTTGATATAATTAGGCCCTACATTGTGGTCCTTTTGTTTTGTTCTCTGGCAAATGGGTTCTTTAATGCCATCAACATAACTTTGAAAACTCATAGCTTTTTTTCTTATCATATTAAATATGTCATACTCTTGTCAACATTTTAGAAAAAAAAATCTCTAATAAAATAAAACTCCCCTATACTTTTACCTCACCGAGATCTTCATCTTAATGTTTAGACACTTTCAACATTTATTTCTCCAAGAGTTTTATAAGCAAGGACATTTTGGTAATTCCTTGCAAATTACTTTTTTAAACAAGTTGAACAAATTTGGTTGACTTGACTTGCTTCCTTTTCTCTGTGAAGGTTCAGCGCTTTGATTACTCTCACACATTTTAAAACAAAGGCTGTTTGTACGTTTCAGTTCATTATTATTATATTGTGTTTATGAGGTAGTTACCAATCAAATCAATAATGTGCTCACAATACATTTATTCTGATTAACTGGTTGACTGCACTAGAAGATGTTTAGGAGACCCAAGTTCCCGTCCAGCTCCTTGATTACTTAGCTGCATATTGGCTGCTTCACCACTCACGCCACCACCATCACCATCAGGCTAAGCCCCAGTTTCTTCATCTATAAATTAAAGACGTTGAACTAAATTGTCTCTAAGTAACTTACAAGTCTCTTGGTTTAAAATTCTACAGCCTACAGTGTCAACCAAAAGCTAGCTGAGAGATGGGGTTGTTACGAATGGCTCTGAGCAAACCCATGACTACAACAGGGAAAATGGAGGAGTTATACTTGTCACTAAGGGTTATTCCTTTAAAAGAATAGAAGAAGAAAAAAAGTCCTCTGCTGAACACTGCTTTGGCCAAAAGCACAAGTAAACAAACAAGTAAATAAATAACTAGCAAGGATACATTATAAGATGTGAAATAATAAATCATGATCAAACACCAAAACATCTAAAGCAATTACAACAAAAGCAAAAATTGGGAAATGGGATCTAATTAAACAAAAGAGCTCCTGCACAATGAAAGAAACTATATCAGAACAAATAAACAACCTACAGAAGGGGGAAAATTTTTGTAATCTATCTATCTGACAAAGGCCTAATATCCAGAATCTCTACAAGGAACTTAAACAAATTTACAAGGAAAAAAAATGAAAGCCCCATTAAAAAGTGGGCAAAGGACATGAACAGACACTTCTCAAAAGAAGACATTTATGTAGCCAACAAACATATGAAAAAAGCTCAACATCACTGTTCATTAGAGAAATGCAAATCAAAAACCACAATGGGATGTCATCTCATGCCAGTCAGAAAGGCCAGCATTAAAAAGTCAAGAAACAATAGATGCTGGCAAGGTTGTGGAGAAATAGGAATGCTTTTACACTGTTGGTGAAAGTGTAAATCAGTTCAACCATTGTGGAAGACAATGTACGGATTCCTCAAAGACCTAGAACTAGAAATACCATTTAACCCAGCAATCCCATTACTGGGTATATACTCAAAAAAATATAAATCATTCTATTATAAAGAAAAATGCACACATACATTCATTGCAGCACTATTTACAATAGCAAAGACATAGAATCAACCCAAAAGCCCATCAGTGATAGACTGGATAAAGAAAATGTGGTACATATACACCATGGAATACCATGCAGCCATAAAAAAGAACAAGATCATGTTCTTTGCCTGGACATGGATGCAGCTGGAAGCCGTTATCCTCAGCAAACTAATGCAGGAACAGAAAACCAAACACTGCATAGTCTCACCATGCTGACTTCTGTTTACTCTGTAGACCACTATGACTAGTGAGTTCTTTCTCTTAAGGACTGCTTCCTGCTGATTCTTTTAGTTTGATGACTTCTGGGTTTTACTACTTCTGTGAAGTGGTAATATGAGCATTTTTTTTCCTTAACAAAATGCATTCTTTCTAATTATCCAAGATTCTAGGCTAAGAACTCAGTGAGACTTTCTTCATTTGGTTAGCCTTCCAGTTTGACATGTAACAACTGAAGTCTGCTCTTGGAGAACAGCTTATTAGTTGGTTACATTTAGATGATATTTTAGCTAATTTCTAGGAAATGGTATGAAATTATGGCAAAACTTCTCTAATAAAAATGAAGTAATTAATCTCAAAAAAAGATCGTTCTTCTTTACTAATAAAGTTATTTAGTGCTATAAATTTTTCTCTGAGTGCTGCTTTAACAGGATCCCACACAATTCAATATATTGTGTTTTCATTTTTCTTCTATTCAATGTACTTTCTCATTTCCCTTTTGATTGCTTTTTTATGCATGGGTTATTTAGCAGTATGTTATATTATTTCTAAATATTTGAGAATTTTCCAGAGATCTTTCTTGTTTGGGTTTCTAATTTAAATCTAATGTGGTTAAAGAACATACTTTGTATGATTTAAATTATTTTGCATTTACCAGTATCCTAGAATAAGGTCTGACTCGGTAAATGTTCTGTGTGCCCTGTAAGGGGACATAATGTGTATTTTGCTTGGGTGGAGCATTCTGTAACCACCAATCAAGTGAAGATGGTTGAGTGATGTTCAAAACCTCGGTATTCTTACTGATGCTACCAAATATTATGAGAAAAGTATTTAAATTTCTTAATATAATTGTGTAGTTGTCTGCCGCTCTTTGCAGTTCTAACAATTTTTGTTTTATGTATTCTGAAGCTCTGTTATTTGGTGTATAAACATTTAGAATTGTTATGTCCTCTTGATGAATTGACCCCTTTATAATTATAAAATTACCATCTTTCTCCCGGATATTATTCTTTGCTCTAAAGGCTGTGTGTCTGATATTAACATAGCCATTCCAGTTTTCTTTTGTTTAGTGTTAGAATATTATATCTTTGACACTTTTAACCTGTGACTTCATATTTAAAGTAGGTTTCTTGTAAGTAGCATATAATTAAGTTTTACTTTTTCATGATCTAAATTTTCCAGTTGAAAGGCAATCTCAATTTAGACCATTTACATTTGATGTGATTTTTAGTTAATAGATTGATTTCTATTTGCACCATCTGTTCTTTGCTCCCTTTTTCCATCTTTCAGGGATCAATGACTCATGTCCAATATCTTGAAAAACCATTGTTTTATATATTTTTCTAGTTTTTTTGTTGTTGTTGTTTCAGACGGGAGAATAAATTAAGTCCCTGTTTCTCTAAGTTGCCCAGAAGTGGAAGTCCCTGGCATAGTTGCTTTATTCTTAATAGCCAAAAAGCTGGAAACAACTTAATGCCTAACAACGGGTGAATGGATAAACAAATTGTATTATCGCCATGTAATGAAATACTACTCAGCAATAAAAAGGAACAAACTACTGTTACACACAAAAATACATATTTGTGATTAAAATAAAGTTTGCTTACTGAAAGAAGTCAAACACACACAAAAAACTATTTAACGTAAAATTTCATCTGTATGAAATTCTAGAAAAGACTAAATTAAAGTGACAGAAAGTAGAGCAGTGGTTGTCAGGCACCAGGCGTAAAGAGAATAGACTTAGTACAAAATGGCATAAGGAAACTTTTGGGATAATGAAAATGTCCTATATCTTAAGTGCAGTGGTGGTTGCATGACTCAGTACATTTGTCAAAACTCATTAAATTGCATGCTTAAAATTGATGAACATTTTAGGTGAATTTTACTTAAATAAAGCTAGTCTTTTTTAAAAAAAGTTTTAAAGGCCAACAAAAATTGATGGCAAGGCAGAAGAAAATGTTTTCATGAATATGACAAAAATAAAAAATATTTGCTATATAACAGATTGTACAAATCCATAAGAAAAAACATTAACACTCAACATAAAGGGGACAAAAGAACTAAACAAAGTTCACAAGAGAGGAAAAAGACAAAATATTCAGTGCTAATGAGGGAGGGATAAACCAACATTGTCAACTCAATCTAGTGGAAATATAATTTGGCACAACTTTCTTGAAAGCAATTTGAGTATCTGGACAAGAATCTTAAATTATTCTTGCTTTTTGACCCAGTAAGTCCATATGTACCACAGTACAATTAGTTATTGGAGCCAAAAGTAGCATGGAAAAACTTAATATTTATTAGGAAAGTTGTTGAATACCTTATAATTTATCTTTCAATTGTATATTTTATGATCATCAAAAATTATATTTTCAAAGAATTGCAATGACATAAAAATGACCTTGATATAATTGTAAAAGAATAAAAAGGACAAAAGTATGCAAATTCATTTTCATTACTGTAATTAATTAAACAGTGTATGTGTATATGTGTGTGTGAGTGTGTGTGTTTGTGTTTGAATGTCTATAAGAAAATACACCAGAAGGTTAGCAGTCTTCTTTCTAGACTGGAATTAGGGGTGGTTTTTATTTCTCCTTACATCATTTTCTGAATTTTGGCATTATCCACATTGAGACTGCATTTCATATAAAAGCAAAATAAGATAAATGCATATATAAACATATAAGTATCATTAATCATAGGACAAACAGCATTATTTTTAAGTACATCAATTTCTTGACAAACCAATATCATCACACATAAAACACAAATTATAAATTCATGCCTTTTTTGGAATTTTATTTCACATCTCTCGTTAACATTGACTTATTCACAGCCATATAGGAAGTACAGTGTAAGACAATGTAGGACAGTGAGAATACAAAGATCTACAAGCCAAAATCTCTGTCCTCAAGTAATCTACACCCTTAGGAGTCAAGTCAGTCTACAAAGATCCAACTGAAAGGTTGGAGAGGATATCAGTAGACACAGCTGCTCCAAGATTACATACTAGGAAAGAAAAAGAATCTAATCGTTAATTTATTTGCTTATTCATTCAAAAAATATTTATTGAGCACCTACTCATTTCAAGTACTGTGTTATTTCCTGGTTTTGCAGTGGTTAACAAAATACATGTAATGCTTGTCTTCATGGCACTTAGATGATTAACAAATAGAAAAGTAAATATATAATTACAACTTGTGTTGTAGAGGAAACAAGCTAAATTCAATGAAAGAGAGTAATGGAAAGGGGAGGAATGTGAGAGGAAGAGCAAAGGAGATGCAAGGATCAGGGGTGGCCTCTATGAGGAGGTGGTATTTGAGTTGAGACTGAAGGATGTAAAGGAAACAGTCATGCAAAGACAGAGGAAGACCATCAGGCAAGACTGAGCTTGTATTTTCAAGCTTTCAAGACTGAAAGACCAGAATAGTTGGAGACAGTAGGCAAATAGGAGAGTGGAACACAAGGAGATTAGAGATGAGGCAGGAACCTGATTGTGCAGGGCCTTGCATTTTTCAACATTCAGAACAGACTGAAATCTGAGCTCCATATTTATATTGTTGGCATCTTTAAAAGTAATTTTTTAAAGGCAAACATGAATTTTAAGAGGCATTCTGGAAGGTATCTGGGCAGCTAGATTCCCAAGATGCTACGTGAGCTTGAGCCAGCTTAGACCTTTCATTTTTCCTATATGAAAAATGGAGGAATATAGAATAATAGAACTGTTGTGAAGGAAGCTGAAGGTTAAACATGTCATATGCGTTGAAAGTATTACTGTTCTGCAAAAAGCAATAATCAGTTGAGAGAGAGGAAAGGGTTCTTTTCAATAGAAATATAAATTTATTAGCTCTAGTTGGATGTTATTGAATGCTATCAAAAATAGCACTTCAGCATTGATTCAGAACTGTAGGGTGCACTATCAGCATAATTAAAATGAAAGAATCTAAGCCATTTCCCCATCTTGCTTCCTTATTATTGTCTAATTGTTCAGAATGTCTGTCTGTTATAGAGACAATGCAATTAAGCCCAGCAAGTCGCAAAAATGGGGATCATAAAGCAGGGGCCTCTTTCATTAGCAACTTGGATATCAGCATAGAAAACATTAAAGAAAGAAATGCAATTGTAATTGGAAATAATTGGATGGCACAGTTCACTTAGCTGGGGAAGATACACTATCTGCATTTGGAGTCTCTTCTTCATTTTGTGGATCTGTTTTCACCTGGGTTCTTTAAATTGAGTCCCATAAACATCATGGTATTATAGTTGAGGTACCATGGGGCTCAGTGAGTGCCAGGTTCTGCTTCAGATAATGGCATCTGTCCCCTGAGAATCCAAAAAAATTTTGTTTCATGTTAACTGTCAACTATCCCAGGAAGAAGAGGAGCAAGGAGTCAATGCTTCTGTTAAACATAAATCACCAGAAATAAAAACTCCTATGGCTCTCTCATCCCATTTCTCACGAACACAGAGCTGCCTTCCAAAAACCCAAGATCTACTCCTGGAACATAAACAGTGATTATCTTTACAATGCAAGGGGTTATATTACAAGCAGAAAGAATCATAAACATTTTTAGATCTGAGGATGACCAGAGTTTCAAACCCCCCTCATTTAAAAGCTGACTCAGAGAAAAGACTGACTGGCCCCAGATAAAAGGAGACAGAGAATTAGAAATGGAAAACAAAGGTCCCCTAATATCAATGGGACAACATACTAATAATAGCTACTGAATTGTAAACACTATGTTGAATACTTCACATACATTATATCATTTAATCCAACGAGGTATGGAATTATATATTTTATAGATAAGGAAACTGGTGCTCGGAGACTTTATGCAATTTGCCCCTATAGTAAAGGGGCAGAAAAAAAAAATTACAAGGATTAAAACTAGAAGTAAAACTAGGATTTGAACCTAATTGTATCTAGTTACAAAGCCCATGCTTATAACTGCTAAGTAATCCTACCTTCCTATACTATGTTCAAAACATGAAGCAAGCAATGAGTCCTACTATTTCCTGCCACCAAACTAAAAGCAAGAGAAAACAGTGATATAGGTGGTAAATTAGCTAATTCCTTAGATAAGGGATCAGCAAACCGTAGCCTGCTGCCTGTTTTTTTATATAGCTCATGAGTTAAGAATGGTTTTATATTTTTAAATGATTAAAATATATCAAAAGATGGATATTTTGTACCACATAAAAATTGTGTGAACATCAAATTTTAGTGCTTACAAATGGAATTTATTGAAACACAGCCTCACTTATTTATTCATGTATTGTCTATGGTTGCTTTTGAATTTCAGAGGCAGAACTGAGGAGCTGACAAAGACTGCATGACCCACAAAGCCAAAAATAGTTACTACCTGTCTCTTTACAGAAAAAAAAAAGTTTGTTAACCTCTGTCTTAGACCACACTCACTTCAATTGATGGAAATAAGAATATGAAGAAATATCTATATGGTCAATGCTCTGGGCTTCCAGGGAGAGGAAAGAGGAAATGAGGATGATGTAGTAAGAGGAAAATGACTTGCTTTGTCTTAACAGCTGAGGATCATTTTGTCTACAGGGGTGGTGTGTCTCCCTCAAAGGGAGGGCAGGAAGGAGACCTATGTTGGTGGGCCTACTGAACTACTTGATCCTCCAATCTGTCAAAGGACACCCTTTAAAAGAAAATGCCATCCAAAAATCTTAGTGCGTCTATCAGATAGTGGCTCTCAGGCTGTAATTTCCCCCTGTTCACAGACTTGGCTAACAAAGTGAGCTGAGTAGGTTGGCAAAGGCCCTCCTCTCTTTATAAGAAGGAAACACAAAGGAAAAACATTAATAATACTGGGCTTTGAACTCTATTATGTTCTCCCTGGAAACTCACATAAATTCAGTTCCTTGTGAGTGTATGGGAGAAAAGTGAATTCAGCTGGACATAAAAGTGATTTGTCCATCATTGGTCCAACCAATTCCCCAACTGCTGAAAACTCATACACTCTTTGTACAATACAAGCCAAGAGAATGACTGGCTTGCTTGAGAAATGAGTTAACCCTTTCATCCCCCAGAATCTTTTAGATCATGGTCTTGATCCAGTTTCATTTATCATTGAATATTTTAGAATTGCCTTTGGAAATATAATTTGGCTTCCCAGATTGGCTGCTTATAGGAAAATTATAGTGATCTGCTGACACTAGCATTCTAGTCTGTGCAATAGCTATATTTCTCAACATAAATTTACATTCTGGTTCATACACGTACTGATCTCTGTTATCTAGGGAAACTATCACTGTTGCTAAAATTCTGAAGTTATTGAGAATTTAAGAACGAGACTGTTGACTACATTAAAGTCACCAAAGGCCATTTGGTGAGTCCCTTGAATCCAGGTATCTAGTTTTTCCAGAGAGGGCAAAAACGCTCTCTGAAATTGTGTGTACAACACAGAGGTATTGCAGCATAAGCAAATTGAATGTATGTAAATTAATAATATATGCTGAGAGAGGATAAAAAGACAGAACTACTTAAGAAGTATGGATAATTCCATGAACCATTCCACTAAGTTCATTCAGTCTCCGTGGCTCAGGAGAGGAGGCATGAGTGTGCTATTCCTCAGTCAGTCTTAGCTTCTACCCACATCTAAAAGTATAAGCATCTCATCATGCCGTGTGTAACTCTAGTGTTTAAAGATACATGCTCTTCAAACTAGATGGTGTCCAAATACTTGTTCTGTTACTTACCTACAGAAACAGTGGCAAGTGCCAACACTGAAGATAACACAAGCTGTATTGAACTTCTGGAGTGAGTCTATAATTCAGTACTATCTAAAAGTTTTTTCAAAGAAATTTTTGACAAAAATGCAATTTTTGCTTTATGAGCTAACTTTAGTTCCTAACCATCATGTAAGATATAATTTCACTACTGCTGTCTTAACCCTTGGAAAATCTACAAATTTGAAGCTCTGATCAATCTCATATTGGGAGGAGGAAGGAGCGTGTCAATCTATCTGTTCCAACAAGAACCGTGGTGCCCCTGAGACTGGCACTTCCCATACTGTGTTCCATGACACATTCATTGTTAATAGATGTTCTTGCCAAACAGGGTTCTGTAATTTGAAAGTCTGGGCAGTGTTGCATATTATATTCTCTTCTTAAAAGTCACAATGCAATTACCATGCTAAGAGAGTACTGCTGTAAAGAAAGCAATTTAATTTCATTAGAACTGGCATTTTCCATATGCAGTAGGCAGAAGCTTTCAGCTATCTTTGTCCTGCCCCCTTTCTCATTTCTTCCCAACAGTAGAGAGAAATAATTTGATTTCTCCAATTTGAGATAGATGAGTCCCTGATTAGTGGAGGGTAGAGCCACTGTGTGTTAAAGTGGCAGTGAAGACACGCCAGTGAGCTAGTGAGTTGACCCAAGGCCCATCTCCTAGGACAGTGCTTCTCAAACACAAACATGCATACAAGTCACATGGGGATCTTGTGGAAAATGAAGATTCTGATTCAGCAGGTCTGGGGTGGGGCCCTAGATTCTGCATTTCTGAGAAATTTTCAGAGGATGTTGATATTGCTGGTATTATGGATCACACTTTGAAGAATAAGGTGCTAGGAATAATCTCAACCACCTTCCTCCCCATCTTCTCTTCTCATTCTCACCCAGGTATGCAGGGCATTTCTGTCTCCAGAAGCTGATGGTAAGATTGAAAATTAGGGGAGACAGAGGCCTGCTTAGGGGAGGCCTGGAGCCTGAGCTGACTGCTCCAATCCATCTGTAAGGACAGCTCTCACGAGGGGACTATGCACCAGCATAAGTGGTGGCAGTTTTGATTACCGTTTTCTTTGCCTCTGGTATGTGAGTCCCTTCAGTAACCCTGCAGTGAAAGTGGTGATTCACAAAACAGAATTCATGCATTCTTGGATTCCTTAGCCATAATGCCATCTTAACATGATCAAAATTTCCCCTGTGCCCCTCACGCCACACTTGCTGGATGCTGGACCATGATTTGCAATGGGAGATCTCTTAGCAGAGAGCTATGGTGTAGGAAATAGAGCGTCTGATGCTTGCAAGTCTGCTTCTTTACTAGTGCAGGGCATATGTAAGTTGATCGTCTTCCAGCTGACTGAGGATAAGACTACAGAAACTTCCTCTCATAATTCCCCAGGCTCTGTCTTTTTACATATGGCAACTCAGATCCCACAGCATCACGAAGTATAGTTTGAAGTCTGTAGCTTCATCTTTTTATCACTAGGAAACAGGAGAGCATATGCCAGATCTGCACATAAGCAACAGGTAACCAAGATCTTCAATATGCCAGGTTCGCCTTTGAAAGCAAGCAATCCAGGGGGGACCCTCTCTGTCACTGCTCAGAGTAAGAAACTGACCTGCAGGGGCATGTTAACTCCACTGGAAAATGGGCCTTTATTCAATGTCCACATACTGAAAGAGAACTGTGCGTATTTGGGAAATTAAATTACCAAAAAAAAACCCAGAAGGATCTTCCCAACTCACAGCCAGTTAGAAAATAGTTCCTCTTTGTATTTTTTTCTTCCAAGAGTAAATTATCTTTGCTATTAGATTATGATAAAGAGGATTTCGATGGGGAAGGAGGATAAAGATGGGCCAGGTGATCTCCCAAAATGCCATGTAATACTTGAAGCACAGGTGTCTAAAATACTGGGTCTTGAGTATTTACAATTTATCATCCAAGAAGGCAGACAAACTGTCTATCTTAGCTTGTTAGCTGTAAAGGGCCAGCATTCCAAAGAAGGATTTGATAAATCCTGCATTCTGATTTCCGTAACAAGAAAAATGTTAAGTTTAATGTGTTTGGGCTGCATGAATTCTTGGATTCAATAACAGAAACAATTTCAGATGGATGGATGAGTGGGATGGCAGATATTCGAGATTGTATCATTTCCCAAGGGTTTTCTTTTACGTAAAGCTTTATCCTTGGCCACTGAGTTATCCTGCAAATGTGGACTATCATCACCCTCAGCTTCCATAAAAGAAATGGAGTATGTCAAGGTGAAGATGTTACTCAGCATGAATTATAGAGCTGAACGTAGAAACCAAGAGGTGTACTTTCCACTTGGAACTCTAACAGAGTGGTTAAAGACAGATTTACTGCAAGAACAGGCTTCTGGCTCAAAAAGGTGAGGCGTTTGTTTACAGAGCTCAAAGATGGTAGAAAGAACCATTTCACTGTCAACTTGATAATTTTGAAAAGTAGATAAACTACCATCCATTTCATATTTAGACGTGGCTTGTAGGAAAAGCATGGAAGCATAAACAGAAAAGGAAGCTCTTAATAAAAATCCCATATCTATGGTTTTTTTTCACTCCATGTGAAAAGAACTTTAATATCTATGACACATTTACCTATATATCAATCTATAAGTTAGGCAGGATAGGTAATAAAATGACCAGTTTTCAAAACCATTAAAAACAATTTTTAAACAAGTGGGAAATTATTTTTATATTATGTTTCTTCCAGTTATAAAAATAATAATTAGTTTAAAGAGTTCAGAAGTTAACTCACTACCCAAAAATAAACAGTTAAAATTTTGGTGCATTTCCCTTTTCTATGGCCTTATGTGTGTATACACCTGTGCTCACATGTAGGAATCTACATGAACCAGCATACCTCATTTCATTGCGCTTTGCAGATGTTGCATTTTTTTTAATTGGAGGTTTGTGGCAACCCTGTATTGAGCAAGCCTACTGGTACCATTAATCCAACAACATGTACTCACTTAGTATCTCTGTGTCACATTTTGGCGATTCTTACAATATTTCAAACCTTTCAATTTTATTATATCTGTTATGATTATCTGTAATCAGTGATTTTTGATGTTACTATTGTAATTATTCTGGAGCACCACAAACTGTGTCCATAGAAGATAGAGAATTTAATAGATAAATGTTCTGTGTGTTCTGACTACTCCACTGACTGGTTGTTCCCCATCTCTTTCCCTCTCCTTGAGCCTTTTTATTCCCTGAGACACAATTTCACAATATTGAAATTAGGCCAATTAATAACCCTACAATAGCCTTTAAGTGTTCAAATGAAAGGAGGCGCCATACGTCTCTCACTTTAAATCAAAAGCTAGAAATAATTAAGCTTAATGAGGAAGGCATGTTGAAAGCTGAGACAGGCTGAAAGCTAGGCCTCTTGTGCCAAACAGCCAAGTGGTGGATGCAAAGGAAAAGTTCTTGAATGAAATTAAAAGTGCTACTCCAGAGAATACATAAATAATAAGATAATAAAATAGCCTAATTGCTGATATGGAGAAAGTTTGAGTAGTCTGGATAGAGCAAACCAATCACAACATTACCTTAAGCCAGAGCCTAATCCACAGCAAGGCCGTAATTCTGTTCAATTCTATGAAGGCTGAGAGAGTTGAGGAAGCTGCAGAAGAAAAGCTGGAAGCTAGCAGAGGGTGGTTTATGAGGTTTAAGAAAAGAAGCCATCTCTACAGCATAAAAATGCAAGGTGAAGCAGCAAATGCTAAGGAAGAAGCTGCAGCAAGTTATCCTTATGATGTAGCTAAGATAATTGGTGAAGGTGGCTACACTAAACAGCAGCTTTTCAATGTAGATTAAACAGCCTTCTATTGGAAGAAGATGTCATCTAGGACTTTCATAGCTAGAGAGGAAAGGTCAATGACTGGTTTCAAAGACAGGCTGACTCTCTTGTGAGAGGCTATTGCAGCTGGTGACTTTAAGTTGAAGTCAATGCTTATTTACCACTCTAAAAATCCTAAGGCCCTTAAGAATTATGACACTGTAGTCCCAGCTACTCGGGAGGCAGAGTTAGGAGGATGACTTGAGCCAGGAGTTTGAGGCTGCAGTGAGCTAAGATCATGCCACTGCACTCCAGCCTGGGTGACAGAGCAAAACTCCATCTTTAAAAATAATAATAATATCCTAAACAGAACAACAGAAGTTAGATAATAGCACATCTCTTTACAGAATGGTTTATTGACTCTTAAGCTCACTATTGAGAACTATTGCTCAGAAAATAAAAAGATTTCTTTCAAAATATTATGGCTCATTGATAATGCACCTGATCACCCAAGAGCTCTGAGGGAGATGTACAAGTAGATAAATGTTTTCATGCCTGATAACAAAACATCCATTCTGCAGCCCATGGACCAAAGAGTCATTTTTACTTTCACATCTTAAGAAATATATTTCATAAGGCTATAGCTGCCATAGATAGTGATTCCTGTGATAGATCTAGGCAAAGTAAATCTAAAACCATCTGGAAAGGATTCACAATTCTAGATGCCATGAAGAATATTTATGATTCACAGGAGGAGGTCAAATTGTCAACATAAATAGGAGTTTAAAAGTAGTTGATTCCAACCCTCCATGGATGACTTTTAGTAGTTCAAAACTTCAGTGCAAAAAGTAATTGCAGATGTGGTAGAAACTGTAAGAGAACTAGAAGTGCAGCCTGAAGATGTGACTGAATTGCTGCAATCTCATGATCAAACTTGAAGAGATGAGGAGTTTCTTCTTTTTCCTTTCACAAAAAAATTCTACTGTAGCATGTAATGCTGTTTGATAGTATTTTACCTACAGTAGAACTTCTTTCAAAATTGGAGTCAATCCTCTCAAACTCTGCCACTGCTTTATCAACTAAGTTTATGGACGAGTCCAAGTCCTTTGTTGTCATTTCAACAATGTTCCCAGCATCTTCACCCGGAGTAGCTTCCATCTCAAGAAACCAGTTTTTTGGCCCACTGTAAGAAGAAACTCCTCATCTATTCAAGTTTGCTATCTAGACTTTACTGTGTAGTTGCTTTATAGTGTCAATGGTCTATGTACTTGTGTTTTTGTGATGGCTGATGATGGTGTTTTCTTTCCATTTTTAGCCTTCCCTTAAGGGACTCTTGTAAGGCAGGTCTTATAAACTCCCTTAGCATTTGCTTGTCTGGAAAGGATTTTATTTCTCATTTGCTTATGAAATCAAACTTGTGTTCTTGATTTGGCTCTCAGCTTAGACATTATTATAATATAGAAATGCTACTGACTTTTGTTCATTGATGTTGTATCCTGAAACTTTGTTGAAGTTGTTTATTAGTTCTAGGAGCCTTTGGGCAGAGATGATAGAGTTTTCTAGGTATAAAATCATATTATCTGAAAAGAGAGATAGTTTGATTTCCTTTCTTTCTATTTGGAAGTCTTTTATTTCTTTCTCTTACCTGATTGCTCTGGCTAGGACTTCCAGTACTATGTTGAATAGGAATGGTGAGAGTGGGTGTCGTCATCTTGTTCCAGTTCTTAAAGGGAATGCTTTCAGCTTTTGCCCACTCAGCATGATGTTGGCTGTGGGTTTGTCATAGATTGCTCTCATTATTTTGTGGTATGTTCCTTTGATGCCTAGTGTGTTGAGGGTTTTTATCATAAAGGGATGTTAAATTTTTTCAAAAGCCTTTGCTGTGTCTGCTGAAATATTCATGTGGTTTTTGCTTTTAGTTCTATTTATATGATAAATTACATTTCTTGATTTGCTTATATTGAACCAACCTTGCATCCCAGGAATAAAGCCTGCTTGATCATGATGGATTAGCTTTATGGTGTGCTGCAGGATTCCGTTAGCTAGTATTTTGTTGAGGATTTTTGCATCTTTGTTCATCAGGGATATTGACCTAAAATGTTCTTTCTTCATTGTTTCTCAGCCAGGTTTTGGTGTCAAAATGATGCTAGCCTCTTAGAATAAGTTAGGGAGGAGTCCCTCCTCCCCAACTTTTTGGAATAGTTTTAGTGAGATTCATACCGGTTCTTTTTAACTTTTAGTTTCAGGGGTACAAGTGCAGATTTGTAAACTCATGTCGCAGGGGTTTGATGTACAGGTTATTTCATCATCCAGGTACTAGGCCTAGTATCCAATAGTCATTTCTTCTGATCTTCTCTCTCCTCTCACCCTTCACCCTCAGGTATGCTCCAGTGTCTGTTTTTCTCTTCTTTGTGTCCACATGCTCTCATCGTTTAACTCCCACTTATAAGTTAGAACCTGCACATACCAGCTCTTTATGTTCGAATTTGGCTGTGAATCCATCTGGTCCTGGCCTTTTTCTGGTCGGTAGGCTTTTTATTACTGATTCAATTTCAAAACTTGTTATTGGTATGTACAGGATTTCAATTTCTTCCTGTTTCAATCTTGGGAGGTTGCATGTTTCCAGGAACATCCACTTCTTGTAGGTTTTCTATTGTGTGTGCATAGAGATGTAATAGTTTCTGAGGGTTTTTTCTATTTCTCTGGGGTAAGTGGTAACATTCCCTTTGTCATTTTTTATTGTGTTTATTTGGGTATTCTCTTTTTTTCTTCATTAATCTAACTATCAATCTATTAATCTTAATTATTCTGTCAAAGAACCAACTTTTAGTTCTGTTTCTCTTCTATGGTATTTCGCATCTATTTTGTTCAGTTTAGCTCTGATTTTCGTTCTTTCTTTTCTTCTTATGGCTTCAGGGTTGGTTTGCTCTTGTTTTTCTAATTCCTCTAGGTGTGATGTTGGGTTGTTAATTTGTGAGTTTTCTAACTTTTTGATGTGGGTGTTTAGTACTATAGCTTCCTCTTAACACAGCATTAGCTGTGTCCCAAAGATTTTGGTATATTGTATCTTTGTTTTCATTAATTTCAAAGAATTACTTGATTTCTGCCTTAATTTCACTGTTTAACCAAAAGTCATTCAGAAGCAGATTGCTTAATTTCCATGTAAATTGTATGATTTTGAGAAACCTTCTTAGTATTGATTTCTATTTTTATTACTCAGTGGTGCAAGAGTGTGGTTGGCATAATTTTGTGTTTTTTAAAAATTTATTCAGAATTGCTTTATGACTGAGCATGTTGTCAATTTTAGAGTATATGCTATGTGCAGATGAGAAGAATATACATTCTGTTGTTAGGTGGAGTGTACTGTAAATGGCCGTTAGGTCCATTTGGTCAAGGGTCAAGTTTAGGTCCCAAATATTTTTGTTAGTTTTCTGCCTTGATGATCTGCCATACTGTCAGTGGAGTGTTGAAGTTTCCCATTATTATTATGTGGTTGTCAAAGTTTCTTCATAGGACTCTAAGAACATGTTTTATGAATCTGGGTGTTCCAGTGTTAGGTCCGTATATATTTAGGATAGTCAAGTTTTTTTGTTGAGTTGAACCCTTTATCATTATGTAGCACTCTTCTTTGTGCTTTTTGATCATTCTTGGTACGAAGTCTGGTTTATCTGAAATTAGAATACGTTTTTCTTCATCCCTTTTCTTTGAGCCTATGGGTGTCATTGCATATGAAATAGGTTTCCTCAAGACAGCATTCAATTGGGTTTTGCTTCTTTATTGAGCTTGCCACTCTGTGCCTTTTAAGTGGGGCACTTAGCCCATTTACATTCAAGGTCAGTACTGATATGTGTGGATTTGATCCTGTCATCACGTTGTTAGGTGGTTGCTATCTAGACTTTACTGTGTAGTTGCTTTATAGTGTCAATGGTCTATGTACTTGTGTTTTTGTGATGGCTGATGATGGTGTTTTCTTTCCATTTTTAGCCTTCCCTTAAGGGACTCTTGTAAGGCAGGTCTTATAAACTCCCTTAGCATTTGCTTGTCTGGAAAGGATTTTATTTCTCATTTGCTTATGAAGTTTAGTTTGACCAGATATAAAATTCTTGGTTGGAATTCCTTTTCTTTAAGGATGCTGAATATAGGCCCCCAATCTCTTCTGACTTGCAGGGCTTCTGCTGACAGGTCTGCTATTAGCCTGATGGAGTTCCCTTTGCAAATAATGTTCCCCTTTTCACTACTTGCCTTTAGTATCTTTTCTTTTGCACTGAGCTTGGAAAATCTGATAACTATACGTCTGTGGATAGTTATCTTGTATAGTATCTCAATGGAGTTCTCTGAATTTTCTGAATTTGAATGTTGACCTCTCTAGTGAGGTTGGAGAAATTTTCATGGGCAGTATCTTCTCCAAACGTCTTCCAAGTTGCTTGCTCTCTCTCCCTCTATTTATGTATTTATTTATGTATTTATTTATTTATTTGAGATGGAGTCTTGTTCTATTGCCAGGCTGGAGTGCAGTGGAACAATCTCAGCTCACTGCAACCTCTACTTCCTGGGTTCAAGCGATGCTTCTGCCTCAGCCTCCCGAGTAGCTGGGACTACAGGCACATGCCACCACATCCAGCTAATTTTTGTATTTTTAGTAGAGATGAAGTTTCACCATGTTGGCCAGAATGGTCTCAATCTCTTGATCTCATGATCTGCCTGCCTCAGCCTCCCAAAGTGCTGGGATTACAGGTGTGAGTCACCACACCCAGCCCTCTCTCCCTCTCTTTCATGGATGCCAATAAGTTATAGATTTGGTCTCTTCAGATAATCCTGTATTTCTCATAGGTTTTGTTCATTCTTTATTCTTTTTTCTTTATTTTTGTCTGATTGAGTTGATTCAAAGAACCAGTCTTCAAGTTCTGAGATTCTTTCCTCAGTTTGCTCTATTCTGTTGTTAACATTTCCAATCATATTATAAATTCTTGTAGTGAGTTTTTCAGCTCTATCACATCAGTTTTCTTCTTTCTTAAAATGGCCATTTCATCTCTCATCTCTTGTATCATTTCACTGGATTCCTTAGATTCCTTGGATTGGATTTCAACTTTCTCCTGGATCTTGATGATCTTCATTGTCATCCAGATTCTGAATTCTAAGTCTGTCATTTCATCTACTTCAGCCTGGTTAAGAACCATTGCTGGGGAACTACTGTAGTCATCCAGAGGTTAGAAAACATTCTGGCTTTTTGAGTTGTCAGAGTTCTTGCACTGGTTCTTTCTCATCTGTGTGGGCTGTGTTCTTTTACCCTTTGAAGTTGCTGTCTTTTGTGTGGGGCTTTTTGCCTTCACATTTGATGCTCTTGAGGGTTTGACTGTGGTATAAGTTGGGTTCAGTCAACTGGCTTTGTTTCTGAATGATTTCAGGGGGGCCTGGCTCACCTCAGCACTGCATGCTGTAACTCTGGGGGGCTGGACCCAAGCCCACTGCTTGATTCTCTGGCCCCTTTAGATTAAGCACTTGCTGTGCTGGAAGGATCAACATGTTCCCAGTCTCTGGCAACAACACTCTGAAAGGGTTGCTAGCAAAAGTGTTTTGTTGGAGTGGTGGCAGTGGGGTCTGCATTCATGCACACACACCAACAATGGCTAGGAGGCAGTATGGTAGGGTCCAAACACACACACACATGCATGTGCTGCCAGCAGCAGGGTGGTGAGATCTGCATGCACCCATATACCAGCAAAGCAGTGAGGATATCCTGCAAGTGGGGCTCATCAGTAAAATGGTGGAGGGAGGCTGCTGGTGGGTACACATCAGCAGGAACCCATCTGTTGTATCTCTCCAGTGGTTAGGCAGGGTCTACCAGTGAAGGAGCTATGTCAGCAACCACCAGGAAGTACCCCAGTTGGGCATCCAAATCTGCACTACAAATGAGCATGGCCAGTGAGGGACCCTGGAAGAAGCTGGGGACAAGGGGGCACTCAGATTAACCTGGTCACATCTGACGGGCAAGACAGCCCTTCTCTGTTCAGATCCAACAGTTAACAAATGCCAGAGTTACCTAAAGGAGTGTGGTGAGCCTTGGGGAATGGGCATCCCTGGTCTTGCTCCACTGAAGCTATTATGACATCAAGCCCTCTGGATGCTACACAGGCTGGAGTCATGTCCTGGCCACTTCTCCAAGCAGCTCACTCTGCCAGCTCAATTGTCCGTGGGGGTCATGCATTCTCCTGCAGCTGGGATTCTGGAGTCTGTAGTGACAGTGGGCCTTTCCTCTCCTATTTAACTCACCCCTTCTTCAGGAGTTGCTGGGGGATGGGAAGGAGTCCTGGCACTCAGGAGTCCTGTTCAGGGTTCCCAGCTTCCTCCCCCTCCAGCCTGGGATCTGCATTCTCTCTCTATGCACTCTCAATGCCTTCCTTCAGAAGATGTGCTTGAAGGGGGATGGTCTTCTTGATGGTCAGGTCTTTCAGTGGGAGATCCTCTTCCCAACTGCATCTAATCAGCCATCTTGGCTCCCCTCAAAACTCATTATTATTTTAATTTGCATCCCCCTTATAACACATTATGTGGAGCATTTATTAATATGTTTATTTGTCATGTGAATAACTTCTTTGGTGAGGTGTCTTTTAAGGTCTTTATCCTTTAGCCTTTTAAGATCTTTGTCCTTAAAAGACACCTTACCAAAAAAGTTATCCACATGACAAATATGGTTTCTTTTTGTTTGTTTTCTTATTGAGTTTTAAGAGTCCTTTGTATATTTTGGATAACAGTGCTTTAACAGATGTATCATTTGCAAATATTTTCTTCCCATCTGTGACTTGTCTTCTCATTCACTTGACATTGTCTTTCATAAAGCAGAAGTTAATTTTAATGAAGTCCAGCTTATTGCTTTTCTCTTTCATTTCTTTCTTTGGTTTTGTATCTAAAAAGTCACCACCATACCCAAGATCATCTAGGTTTTCTCCTATATTATCTTCTAGAAGTTTTGAGTTTACATATAAGTCTGTGATCCATTTTGAGGTAACTTTTGTAAAGGGTATAAGGTCTGAACCTGGATTTATTTATTTGTGCATGTAGATATCCAATTGTTCCAGCACCATTTATCGAAAAATCTATCTTTCCTCCAGTATTGCCTTTGTGCCCTTGTCAGAGGAGAGTTGACTATATTTGTGTGGGTCTATTTCTGGTCCATCTATTCTGTTCCATTGATCTGTATATCTATTCTTGGCTAATGCCACACTGTTATGATGACTGCAATTTTATAGAAAGTCTTGAAGTCAGATACTACCAGTCCTCCAACTTTGTTCTTAATATTGTGGGTCTTCCACCTCTCTATATAAACTTTAGATTCAGTTTGTCAACATCCACAAGGTAACATGCTTGATTTTTATTGGGATTGTGTTGAATCTATAGATCAAGTTGGTGAGAACTGACATCTTGACAATATTGTGTCTTCCTACCCATGACCATGAAATAGCTCTCCTTTTTCTTCTTTCCATAGAGTTTTGTAGTTTTTCTCAGGTAGATATTGTACATAATTTGTTAGGTTTATACCCAAGCATTTATTTTTAAAGTGCTAATATAAATAGTATTGATTTTAATTTCAAATTCCACTTGTTCATTGCTGATATATAGAAAAGCAATTGTTTATTGTGTATTAATCTTGTATCCTACAATCTGGCTAATGATTTATTAGTTCCAGGAGTGTTTTTTGTCAATTTTTTCCAGACTTACTACATAGACAATCATGTCATCTATGAACAAAGACAGCTTTATTTTTCCTTTTCAATCTTGTATCTTTTATTTCCTTTTCTTGTCTTACTGCATTAGATAAGACTTCCAGCACAATGTTGAAAAGAAGTGGTGAGTGGGGGGATCCTTCCCTTGTTCCTGATGGCAGTGGGAAAGTTTCTAATTTTTCACCATTAAGTGTGAGGTTAGCTGTAGGATTTTTGTAGATATTCTTTATCAAGTTGAGGAAGTTCCCCACTATTTCTAATTTACTGAGAATCTTCTTTGTCATGAATGCATGTTGTCGAATGCTTTTTCTGTATTTATTAATTGTGGGACTTTCCTTTTTTAGCCTGCTGATGTAATAGATTATATAAATTCATTTTTGAATGCTGAACAAGCCTTGCATATCTGGGGAAAAATCCTACTTGGTAATGGTGTATAATTCTTTTTATGCATTGTTATACCCAATTTGCTGATATTTCATTGAGGATTTTTGCACCTATGTTCATGAACTATTGGGTTTTTGTCTTCTTTCCTTATAATGATCTCATCTTGTTTTGGTGTTAGGATAATGCTGGCATCACAGAATGAGTTAGGAAGCATCCCTTCTGCTTCTATCTTCTAAAAGAGATTATAGAGATTTAGTATAATTTCTTCCTTAAATGCTTGGTAGAATTCACCAGTGAACTCATCTGGGCCTGGTGTTTTCTGTTTTGGAAAGTTATTCATTACAATTCAATTTTTTAAATAGATAAGCCTATTCAAATTGTCTATTTTTGTGTGAGTTTTGGCAGACTGTGTCTTTCATAAAATTATTCCATTTCTTCTAGGTTATGAATCTCGTGGACGTAGAATTGTTCATGGTATTCCCTGATGAGGTCTCAGTCTTTCCATGAGCCTCTGCCTCTGGACTGTGAACTTTGTAACTGATTCTCAGGTTTTTCAATCCTGTTAGGTGGCATGTAATAGCTGAGGGTGGGAGGGTTGGAGTTAGGTATTTCCCTTTTCCCGGTAGAAGGCTAGAGGGCACTGGAATTGGGTACTTCCCTTCCCTCAGGTCATTTAGGCTCTGATAAAACCCCAGCAGTTAGGTTCTACTTAAATAGAGTCCTCTGAGGGCAGCCTTTGCTAAAAACAGAGTGCTCTGTCATATTTTTAAATGACTCTTCCCTTCTTCCTGTTGGAAGCATGAGGGACTTTACTCTGACATTTACTCTGAGAACCTGGTTTGACTCCTGGAGATAAAATTCACAAAAGTATGGGGATCTTCCTGTAACTAGGTCCTCCTGAAGTTTTTAGCTCTCAGAGTTGCCTATACTGAGCTTCCTGCAATTCATCAATTACTGTTCAGGTTTTCCAACCCCAGTACTGCTTCCTGGGAGTGATTTCCACTCTTGAGTCTCTCCTCTAGTAAACCCTGATTCCTTGTATTCACCTGTCTCTCCAATCTTGAGGTTAGTAGTATGCACTCCTGCACTCCTCACCTCTCTTATAGGCCCAAGAAGAGTTACTGATTTATTAGTCTGTTTAGATTTTTATTTGTTGTTAGGACAGAGTGGAAACTTCCAAACTCATACAGATGCAGGAACCAGAAATCTGCCATATGTTCAACTTTGGTAGACAATGCCAAGCTTTTCCAAAGTGGTTGTACCAGTTTACATTCTCACCAGCAATGTATGAACATTCTTGTTCTCAAATTTTTGACAACATGGTAATATCCATTATTTTTAAGACTTTCTGTTGTATCTAATCATGGCTTTATTTTGTATTTTCCCTAATTACTAATAAATTTAAGCACCTTTTCATATGTCTTTTGAATGTTTTAATTTGTAAATTATATGCTAAGTATCTTGTGCAATTTTCTTAGATTTCTTTTGCATTTTTCTTACTGATTTGTAGGAGATGCATAGAGAGATATAGATACATAAATACACACACACAAAACTCCAACCTTTAAGTTATATTTATTAAAATTATCTTTGCCATTGTAGATTTTTCTTTTTACTGTTTCACAAGATCTTCTGACACACACACACACACACACAAAAAGTCCTAATTTGAAGGTGATTCATATTATCTTTCTTTCCTTTGTGGTAAGAAATCCTTTTGTGTACTATTTAAAATTTGTTGTACTTGAAGGTCATGAAGAAATTCCCTTCTACAATCTGATAGAAGCTTTGCTGGAATTTATTTGTATATATGGTATGATATAAGAGTCTAGATCCATTTTGTTAAGGATTTTTAATTGACTCAGGATAATGTATTGAAAACTATTAGTTTCCCCACTGCTCTGTAGTACCACTTTTGTCATCAATCAAATATCTGTTTATGTAAGATCTTTCTGGATGTTAGAAATGCTTGTTCCCCGGTGCCATAAAAACAAATCACTTGGACATAAATCTAATTTCCTCGGCAAGGCCTTTTTTGCTTTCTGCAGAAAGGGTACCCTCGCCAGCAGTTTTGCCATGAGAGTACACCAAACAAAGGAGACAGGGTCATTTATAACCTGAAGTGTCCATCCTACTGCTGTGTCCAGTTTCCATTGGCTGGAACAGGACCTCACATTCTGTATTTGTCCCAATTGGCTAGCAACTTACAACTTCTTAAAAGAGGCAAAGGCAGAGGAGAACAAAGGAAGGAGAAAGTAACTTGTAGAATGCTGAAAAAGGGAAAAACACCTCCAAATAAGGAAAAGGAACAGGCTATGACCTAACGCCCTCTTGAACCAATATAAGCATGCCAGGGCAAATATTTAGGCTAAATTGTGGGAGCTAAGAACATAAAGTACATTGATTTATTATGTCTAGCAGATATTTAACAATGTTAGCACAGGTAAGCCAGGCACGGTGGCTCACGCCTGTAATTCCAGCACTTTGGGAGGCTGAGGTCGGTGGATCACGAGGTCAGGAGATCGAGATCATCCTGGCTAACACAGTGAAATCCCATCTCTACTAAAAATACGAAAACGAAAAGTTAGCCGGGCATGGTGGCGGGCACCTGTAGTCCTAGCTACTCAGGAGGCTGAGGCAGGAGAATGGCATGAACCTGGGAGGCAGAGCTTGCAATGAGCCGAGATTGTACCACTGCACTCCAGCCTAGTGGACAGAGTGAGACTCTGTCTCAAAAAAAAAAAAGAATGTTAGCATAGGCCTTTGAATACATTTTGCTTCTAAGAGAAGCTACTATTATTGCTAATTAGATGGAGAGGATAGTCTCTTTGAAGAAAAACCTCTACTTTACTTTTTACATGGATTATTTTTCCTATCGCACTAGTTTATTTGTCTATCCTTGCCCAAACATCATAGTGTCATATTTATACGTCTTCATATTCAGTAACGTCTAGAACTTTTTTCATCTTCAAGATCATTTTCACCATTCCCATTCTTTTGCATTTCCATACATATTTTATTATCTGTTTGATAATCCCCATACCTGAAAAAACAAACACACAGAAATCTCTTCAGTGCTTGCTTCTTCTACTTCTCCTTCCCTTCCCAAACAATTTCATCTTAAATCATTAGGTAAAGAACAAGAGAGCTATCCACAATGGGTGAAGCAGGCTAGCTTTGGTGACTTCGAGAAGAATGTGAGAGCCCAGGCAAGCGGATAGGAAGTCCATGCAGAAGATGGAGGGTGAGGGCAGTATGACATGGGGCCTCAGAGCCAACACAGGGTAATGAGGGCATCCATATGGGGAAAAGGAGGAAATGAATGTCATGAATTGGTGATATAAAGAGCTATGGATAAAATAAGTAAATATACTAAAGATAATAGAAGCCAGGGTTTTCACTGTCAGAGTAGGGAATTAGATATACAGAAAAGGACAAAACTAGAATGTATTCTGTTGTGTTGGACTGCAATTTAAGGTACTAGTATAAGGTCAGATTTTTAAATACATAGTTAGATTTTGTGTATATAAATATACGTATTCCTTTTGTACATTGAGAAAGCCTAAAAGTAATTAATATTCTAATATCAATGTGCACATGTTGCGTCTAGGCCTTGACTCCATTTTTCACTAAAAGGAACTCCTTGGAGAGATGACAAATTCCTGGGAAGGAACAGAATGTACAAGGTGGACCTGGAACATCTTTTGTGCCACAAAGGAAGAAAGTGCTCAAAGGGTAATGAAAGCACGTCAAGTCAGCTTGAACAAGCTTCCACTGGCCAAATTGGGGACAATTTGAACATCAAAATAAACAATGACAAAAGTAGAATATAGCCTATCGGATAAAATAGAAAACTATTTGATATTTACATATTTCCAAAGTACCTTCTCACAAAATACTTATTAATTACAAAGGGGAAAACAGTAAATTTATAGTGAAGGAGCTTGGCAAGATACCACCTTAATCAAGTGATCAAAGAGATCATTACTGATAATAGGACAAACTGAAATTGTGCAGCATCTGATAGGATTCATTAAGAATCCAGCATAATTTCTGTCTTATTCCTCCAAAAAATGTACAGTCTGAATCTAATTGTGAGGAAACACCACACAAATCTGGCTTGAGAGACATTATACAAAATAATTGACCTGTAATCCTCAAAAGTGTCAAGGTCATGAAAGACAAGGAAACTAGGAAATGCTTCATACTGAAGAAAATACTAAAGACAAATGACAACTAAGTCTGATTCTAAAGAGATCATTTTCTATAAAAGACATAATTGAGACAACTGGTGAAACTTAAATGAGGTCTGAGAATTATATAGGCAATATAGGGTTTCTGTTTCGGTGGTAATTAAGGAAAATGTCTTTGTAGGAAGTAGACAAACTATTTGGTAGTACTAAGGCATTAGGTCAGCAACTTACTCTCAAAGTTAAGGAAAAAATTTCTTTGAATATGTTTCTAACTTTTCTGTAATTTTGATTGTTTCAAAATACATACACATTCATAGACATAGATATAATAGATATAGATATTAAGCCTGCTAAGATTTTTACTGGGCATGCTTAGTTTTGATATATCAATTTGAGGAATATTAATATCTTACCAATATTTAGTCTTTCAATCTATGAATCTATTTCTCTGTGTAACTGTTCTTTCAATAATATTTAGTATCTCTCTGGACAGAGGATTTGCACTTCAGTTAGATTTATGCCCGAATATATGACCTTTTCATATAATTTTAAATAGTATATTTCTTTATTTTACTTCCTATTTTTTTGTTGCTGACTGATAGAAATGCAATTGATTTTTTGGCTGTCAACCCTGTATCTGATAACCTTGCCAAATTATACAATACACCTAATAAATCACCTGCAGATTCTTTTATATTTTCTTCATACCCAATCATAGCCCCTATAAATAAGAATATCTAAACTTTATGCTTTTGTTATTTTTCATGCTATATTTAGCTGGCTAGTTTCTTCAATATATTTTTAATAGAATTTAAAGGACATCCCTACTTACTCCCAATCTCAGAAGGAAAGAGTTCAACATGGTACCATTAAGTATGATGTTTATTGTATTCCCTTTATCAGCAGAAGCTATTCCCTTAATCCATTTCTAGTTTGCTAAAATTTGCTCATGAATAGATGTTGAAATTTGACTGCTTCTTCTGCATTAAGATTAAGATTTTCTTCTTCACAACATGCTTATTTTGTAGTCTTCATTTGATAATCCTATTGTTTAAAGTGCTTTAAGATCTGAATTCTCTCATTTGTGTTTCTGCTCTTTCTTGTGTTGGATTTTCTTTGTCTTCATCTATTTTATAGTTTGTGGTAAATTTAAATAAATATGTATAATTTTATATGAAACTTTATATTCTGGGTTTTGTCAGTGAGAATAATGTTTAATCTAGATTTTAGGTGTGTCGTTTCAAAGAAGTTTTACAATTGCTTCTGTTGGGTATTCCCAAAGTATTACCAGCTCAGGATGACTTTAAGGCATAATTCCTAGATCATCTGGGTCATTTACATTCAAATCTCCATTTCAATGGAGTAAGCCAGTGATTATGATATCCCATTCAGAACTTTTTACTTGATTTTATTTTTCAGTCAGTGCTTAGAGAGGGAAGAACTGCCTTGCTGACCCACTTTGACAACGTGTGAACATTTTTCCTAGTCCACCTACTCACTGAAATCCAACTTTATTCAGAGTGTGAGATCCCACACCTCACCTAGGGACCTCATCTTCAACGTCACATAGATATTAACATCTAAGCCCCATGGTTACAGAGACCAGAAATCCCCCTCTCCAACTCTGCCCTCAGAGCAGTCAACACTTCTGCTTGACATTCACTGTTTCAACATCCTCTTCATTTCTGGCTCCTACGGATTTCCCTTATGTTCTTGCCAGTGCAACTATTTATTTAAATAGGTCATTTAAGTATTGTTATATTTTCTCCAGCAATTCTACATGTTTTATAATAGGAGGCTTTCAGATTAACTAATCTACACATATCACTAGGATTGGAAGTTCTACCTTTCTCAGCCTCAGTTTCCTCATCTGACATAGAAAATTAATAAGGTAAAATATGTAAAGTATCTGGTATATAGATAATCAATAAAAGGAAGTTGCTATTTTTATTAGTATTACATCATAGTTATTTAGCTTGCTAACTATATCTGTTTCTTACTTCTGTCTATTATACGTAACACTTCAATGTATACACGAGTATAAATATTTGTTCTTTCATGATTATTTCTTGAGATTAAATGCCAAGAAAAATCATTCCTGGATCAAAGGATATGTTCACATTTTAAGACCCTTAATATACATTTTTAAGTTGTCCTCCAAAAAGATTTAGCAAACTGCCTTTCCACTAGTAGTGTATTAGAGTGCCCATTTTATTCTCTATTATCACTAACACCAGCTAACAAAATTTTCAAAGTGTTTTCCAAATTAATAGGTAAAAATTGTACTCTGAATTAAGATTAGTAATCCTTTGATTGCTACCATAAGGTCTAAGCATACAAAATATTAACGAGGTAGAGATTATAGAATTACTAGCAGAGAAAGACACACTTTGTGAGTTGAGAGTATATCTAATTGCATAAGATACCAACATGTGAAACTTGGGAGGCTAGGCTTAAAGGATGTAAAGAGTGCCTGTGATTGCAAAAGAGAGAGAGAAGTTTAGAACATACGATCAAGATGATGTAAATTTCTGGCACATGTGCCAGTACTTCCCTTTCCCAGATTCATCAGACAGGCTTTGTTGATCACAGAATTCTTACTCACTGAGCTTAAAAGCAGCCTCGGTACCCTTCTCAACACAGCACTCCCACAAGCAATTGATTACATTTGGTCCATAAGATAAAGCCTCCTTATTTTTCTTTACTTAGATTACAATTTTCAGGTCACGACAAGAGGAAAAAAGTATGTAATATTTAATGTTGCTTTGCATTTGAACCAATACAATTTGCAACTTTAGTTTGCAAATGCTATTTGCAAACTAAAGAGTACAAATGCTATTCTTTGTCAGGGTTTATTTATCTAGCATAGAGCCAGCCTCATAATCATTGTTGGGAAATTCTCCTCTCTTAGGGTAGGACAAAAGGAAAGAGACACTACCTAAAATGCAGGAGATAATCTAAACAATGGTACCTGAGTCACTCAGCTAGAGAATGGGATCCCAGTGGGAAAAAGAGTGTAATCTGCAGACTTTTAGCAAAGGTTATTCCCTTTGTGAAATCAGGAGGAGGGAGGGAGTAAACATTGGCTTCAATCGTCTTTCCCTTTGGCCTGTGAACCCTCAGGTCACAGTCATCAGAACTCATCAACCTCAAATGCTCTCTGAAAAAAAGCAAAGGCATTCCCAAATGACTGCCAGGCAGTGAAGCCTCTAACTACTTTGAGACCTTATTTTTCACCTCAGCATCAGTTCTGCATGGAGAGGAGCTCCCCAGAGGGCTGTCCTGAAACAGAGGTTTCAATCCAGGAGCCCTGGAAGGGAGTTTCTTTCTTTGCTGGGGCTCAGTTTTCTTGACCGAAATGCTGATTTGTAGGATAATCAACTACTATATAAGGAGTCAACCTGGACTGGATCACAGTTGTTAAAAACCCAATCTGAGAGCATTCGAGTCCCCTCTCCCCCATTTATTTTTTGTTTTTGGCATCTTACTCTTCGATGCTGCTATAATGGTTGTCTGTTGAAGTATATATAGTAGTAAGACAGTAAACGAAAGGACATATATCATAAAATTTAACCACCACCAAGGGAATTTTTCCAATATAAAGAAAAATGTTTATTATTCTTCTCTTTTTAACCTAAACATTTATATGATTAGCCAAGCACACACTTTCTGGCATTTTAAACCAATCAAATGAGTTCTCATAACCTGGAGATCATCTAAACAATGGTACCCGAGTTACCCAGCTAGAGAATGGGATACCAGTGGGAAGAGAATGCAACTGGATGATCTGCAAACATCACCTGACCTTTAGCTAAAGTTATTTCCTTTGTGAAACCAGGAAGACGGGATTCCCTGATTATTGCTATTCCCCCAAAAAATGGCAATATCCTTTCCATTATGGGGTAAATTCACTTATTCCAGCATATAATTCTCTAACCCCATAAACCACACTCTTTCATGACACTTGACCATGTAAAAGTATACACACACACACACACACACACACACACACACACACGCCTCTACCTCATCCAGTTTCATATATCCTACCTTCAGCCAAGACAGGACCATCATTTTCGCAGGTAGGGTGGGGAGAGGTTTTAGATGGTTAGGGCAGACAAAGAGAGGGCACAGAGCCCCGCAAGAGAGGGAGGAGTCTGGCCTCAGTATGTATTACTTTAAGAACAACCAAAACTTTGCACTGTACCTGGACATGATGATGGTGCAGGCCTGTAGTCCCAGCTACTTGTAAGATTGAAGCAGGAGGATCACTTGAGGCCACGAATTCAGAGCAGTCATGGGCTATGATGGCACCTGTAAATAGCCACTGCACTCTAGCCTGGGCAACATAGCAAGACCCCATTTCTTAAAAACGAAACAAAACAAAAAAAAAAACCCTACAACTTTGCACTGCAGAGATGAACCCCCAGTAGTATAACTCCTCTACTTACTATACTAAAAAAAAAGTCACTGTCTCCCCCTTCACCCTCGAGTTTAATTTTAAAAGGCTCCATTCTATTCTTAGCATCCATTACCTTCCATATGGGACTCTCTGGAAAGGGGAAGAAAACACATCTAGTTATACACATGCTCTACTCTAAGCTGGAAAGCCCCCACCCTTTCTTCTTCAGCTGACAAACCCCTCCTCATCCTTCTCTCTCTGCTCAAATCCTTTGTGAAAATGTGGAATGCCCCTGGGAGACTCAGGGATTCCTCCCTAATGTTTCTTCTGGAATCTATTAAGCTCTAATTACATTCCCCCATGCCTGCTCACATGTCTGCCTTCCGGCTGCACTGTGAGCTCATGAAGGTCAGAGACCCTTGTTTCTGATCTTCCTTTCTCCAGCATCGAGTCCACTGTTAGGTACTAGGAGGGCAAATGATCAATGTTCTTGGACGGTTGGATGGATGAATCCCCATGATGATAGCCTGTCCTAATATCAAGTATAAATCTTACTGTGGAAAGGCCGGAAAGACCCACAAGACTCATAGTATTCAATGCCCTCTTTTCAAAGATGAGGCTGAGAGAAGTGACTTAATTAAGGTCACACAGTGAGTAGCTGGCATGGGCTATCTGTAGATTCACAGCCTAGTCCTCCTTCCACTAGAAAAACTACTTTTCATTCATTCATGGGAAAGAAAAAAAAAAAGACATACTGAGCACATCCAATGTGACAGGCCCTGCCCATACCATGGTGAAAAAGGTAGAGGTGGTTTCTTCCTCCTGCAGCTTACAGTGGGGTGGTGGAGGTGGGGGAGGCCGGGGACGGGGTGGCGTGGGATACAGGAAGTATTTAGACAAGCAGACAGGACCAGGAATTGGGTTAAGATGGGTCGTTTTCTGACTTTACTTAAAATGTTGATATTTTGTTCGCCAAGGATTTTTAGTAGTAATTTTGATGTTTTAAAAATATTGCATTAAAATACTGTATCTTGATTCTTGAGTTTTTGGCACCCTTTTTCATTTTGTTCCTGAGGCAAGTACCTCATTCATGTCACCCTAGTCCTTGTCCCCATAAGTAACAATATAGTAACTATAGAAGTAACTATAAGTTACTTAGAGTAACTTATAATCATATTATAAGTAACTATAAGAATTTAAATTAAGAAGAGAGCAAATGACCAAACCTATCTGACATACATCTTTGGAGCACTTTTATAATTTTCTACAGTTATTGGCCTATTCCTGAGTGGGAAGGGATTTTATATGACAAGCATGGATTTGTTAATTCATTGTATAATTGCTGAGATGACATACATTTCCCAGCTTATAAAGTCATCTCTTAAAATGTGCCAGTTTATGAGGTAATTTTTGTGGCCCTCAACTAATTATGCAAAATCATTTAGTTTTAAGTAAAGTCTCAGACCTGCTGGCAGCTTCCATGATCAACATCCACACCGTGATTCGTGTCACAAGGAAGATTTCACAAGGTTGATTCAAGGCACATTCATCGAGTAAAACAGGAGTTTTGTTCACATACCAATGCCATTCTTTTGAAGTTCCCCGATATTATATTATTACCAATGATGACATCAACATTAAAATGAATTAAAGAATACAAAGTAAAAAAATAAAACTAAGCAAAAATGCCAAGTGCTTACATTAACAGGCAATTACTGAGGCCTCTGAAAACACAGCAAAACTGCTGATCATAAGAATAGTGGCTGAAATACCAACAGTATAAATGCACATGTCACACTGAAGCTGCTTACAGGTGCCCCCTGATTTTAAGGTGACTCTTTGATCCAATGGTCACAGCTAAGGGCACAGAGCCGGATCTACAGATCATGTGCTGGCATCGCCACTAGCCTGCTTGACCTTGGGCAAGCTATTTGACCTTTCCATGTGTCAATCACACAGCTAATGTAGTAGCTGCTACATTCCCAGTAACTTGTGGGAAGCAGGCTTCTTTAAGAAAACATACAAAATACTTTCTCATAAAGAACTAGAAAGTGTCACGTTGCAGTGCTCAAAGAGGATCTGTCTCACAAGTTGTTGTAAAGAATGGCCAGTGAAGAATACTATTGGATCATGACCCCTTGTAACAATGGAGATCCAAAGGCAATTTAAGGGCAACTTACCCATATCAACATTAAAATACATAAGAAGAATACAAACAAGAACATAGAACTTGCTTATGTTAATGGGGTTAATGACTGACCTTTCACGTGTGAACCCTCATGGAATATTGGCATTGATTCTTTTCTCAAAACAAAGAATCTGCCTGGGTTCAAATTCCAGCAAGGCACTTATTGACTGTGAGGCTTGGACAAGTTATGTGAGCATCTGTGTCGAGTTCATCTCATAGCATCACCAATCTTCTTCATGGGGTTTTCTGAGGATTAAACAAGATAGTGCACCTAGAAGCAGTGAGTACAGTGCTAGGCATGTAGAAAGCACAGGGTAAGTGCAAGTGAGATGGAGAAAGAGGATGAAAAAACTGAAGATACTTTCTGATGAATTCCTCCAACCGCCTAGAACAATGCCTGGCACAGAACAGGCATGAATGGATGTTTGGATGAATGAGCACTTATACATTCCAAGTACTGTATTAAAAATGAAGGAGAAAGAGCAAGAAAGACATGAGAAAGGGATAAAGACAGAAAGCAGGAAATATGTATGTCCCCCACCAAGGGCTAGGCCATTTATTACTGCCCATAATTCCATATACATTTTAACCACTGGCCACTTCTCCTTACACACAAAATAGTCCATTGGGTGCACTACCCTAAGTTCTGCCCAATGAGGGAATTTTGCCTTGTCACTGTCTTTCAAGGCCAATCTCCAGACTGCAAAGCAGTTGTCATCATTTTCAGCCTGCCCCCACATACCATGTTAACCCATCCATAAACCAGGTTTGAGTTTTTTCCTCCTCTCTCAGCTGGTCCTAAAGGATAGCTCATACAGCCAGAGGTATATGCAGAGGCAAGGGCTTTCATGCAACAGAAGATGACACTGATTTCTGCACTACCTACTTGGGCACCTTGCTAGTACCCTAGTCCTAGTCATGCTCAACCCCAGATACAGCACACCCACCTTACAATGTATTCCTGGGCACATCTAATCTTACTACTTCGTGAGTATAGGGACAGCTAATTATAGGCAATTCCAGACACATGGTATCCCAGTAACTCATGATGCCCAATCTCTACCAAGGTCCAGTAGCACGGCAGGAGTTGTTTTTCAAAGCGTGCATAAAGGCATATTATTCTTGATCTAGAACAACGAAGAGCCTATGTTGTGTTTTTCCCATTGAGGCTTGACATAGATCTATGTGGCATCTTTTTCTATTGCCGTTACCTTTAATACCATGGGCTCTTCAAGGTTGTGTAGCCCAAATAGCAGGTTGCTTTCACCATAGCCTGGACCTGCTACAAAGCCTTTTTCCACTCTGGGTCCCAGTCGGACCTGGCAGCCTTTTGAATGATTTGGTAAACGGACTGGAGCAATATTCTCAGATGTGGAGATAGGTTACTTTCAGAACACAAAGAAGCCTACCAGACATTGGGTTTCTTTTATTGAAGGAAAGTGCAAGATACATAATTTCTTTTTTACTTTGGAAAAGGTGACCTGAGCTGCCTTTCCCCCTACTGAACCTCTAAATATTTTACTGATGTGTCTGTCCCTGGATCTTTACAGGATTTATCATCTCTTCACTGGAGAGCATGTGTCTTGCCAAAGTCTCTAGCATGCTAGCCACTTCTTGTTCATTGGGCCTGATTAGCATAATGAAATCAATGCAGTAGATCAATGTGATGTTCTGCCTAATGACCAGATGGTCCAGTTCTCTTCAGAGGGCAAGAGAGTTAACAAAGCTCTCAGGCAAAATTGTAAATGTATATTACTAACCACTATATATGAATGTAAACTATTTCTGATTTTCTTTTCTCATTGGAATAGAAAAGAATGTGTTTGCCAAATCAGTGGCCACATGTCACGTTTCTGAGGTCATGTTAATCTATCCTTGCAAAGATACTGCATCTGGAACAGCAGCCATGATTGGGGCTTCCGCATGGTTGGCTTTCTGAAGATATTTTTTTTTTATTTTCCAGGGCACATGAGGTTTCTCCAGGGATCAGAGTGGTAAACTAATCGAAGATATAGGGGCTGCCACTCCTGCATCATTTTGATGCTTAAAAGTGGCACTAATTATAGCTATTCCTCCCCTATCTATCCTGGAATGCAGTATTGCTTTTGATTTGCTCTACTTTGTTGACGGGTGTGAGGGGAATTACACTTTCAGAGCTTTCACTTAGTTTTCCCCACTATGACATCCCTTACCCCATGGGTTGTCCAATGTGGGGCTCGTGGCAGCTACTAAGTATGATAAACCCAATTTTACATTAAGAGTGAGAGGAAATGACTATCAGGTGGGTCTATTACTTAAATGGAACACTGTAAACTGGACTTTGGCCAGGACTGTTTATTACCTGGATCCCATATTCACTTCACTCTGAGTCTCCAAGTGTCAATATAAGCTCCAGGTCTCCAACCATTAGTGTCAAGTTGGGCCCTGTGTCCAAGAGTCCTCAAAAGTTTGGTCTTCCTCTTTTCTCCAGCACAAAACTACACGAGTACATGGCCACAGGTCCCACTGTGGAAGCACTGGGAAAACCATTACTGTGTATCCTTGCCACAGCATTGCAGGGTTGTTCCTCCTGACGACCCAGCCCCCTCATCAGTCAATGCATTCTGAGTTTGAAAACCAAATCAGGTCCAAAAACTGGACAAATAATCAAAACTTTATATTAGAGCAACTGTCCTCAGCCTCCTGGTTCTTTTCATGATACCCTTGTTGACCGCATAGTACACTTATTGGCAGTCGTCTCCTTTACTCCTAGGCCTTCTGTATTTCATTAAGCATATCTCAGCCCTGTGGATCAGGCCCGCTCTGCTGCCACTCTGAACCTGTCACTCATTATGATAATTGCATCCACCTGTCTACTCTTGTTTCTGGGCCCTATCACTCCCACTGCGATCCATGAGACTGGTTCTTGAATAGCAACTTTGACCATCAGACCTGGCTTCAGAGGAGAGTCATCTTCACCCATCTCTCGACCCTAAGCTATTTACGCTGTGGCTAAAAATTCAGCAGGAAAAGTATTTTTATGAAAAGGTCATTATTATTCTATAGTTTTTTTAAATTTTCTCTATTCGCCTGTATCACCTAGCTGCCCCAAGAGATTGGTATGAGTATCCTGGAGAGCTGGAGAAATCATGGACCAACGTCTGACTGATGCCTAGAAATCTGAAGGTCAGAAGCTTTGGCTATGAACCTCAGGGCAGTGGAGCAGAAAGAGACCCCTCTGTACTGGGATTCAGCCGTCTATCCACAAAGGGCAGGGGGTAAGTATGCTTAAAGATCTCTTGGCTGCTAGACACATTCTTTCAATCCTGGCTTAGAGCACTGTCTGGAGGGATAAGAAGACAGCAGAGAGTCAGAATGAACCGTGTATTCCTTTGGAGTGACAGAGAAAATAAAAAAAGGCCCACAGATTAAATAGAATCATCTGCTTTGCAGGGAACACAAGAAAAATTATCCCTATATGGTAGGACCTGTAAAGAATCCACCACTGATTCCCAAGAAAGTAGTCAGCTGTGACTGTTCACTAAGCCCAAGTGAAAGTCAGCTTTAAATGCTGGTCAAATACAGAAGAAAAAAGAAACCACTGCCAGCCTCCTAAATCCTTTCTTCCCTTTTCTATATTAGGGAAGAAAAATCTTTTCTTCTACCCTCCTACGTCCAGAACCTGGCCTATGAATTAAAATAAGAAGAGATAGATAAAGGCACACAATTTTTATCAATATTTATGTTCATGGGCGTTCACAGAAAAGAACTGAAACTCAAAGAAGCAGTTGAACTTGCGGGTTTATACACCCTTTTAACAAAGGAGAGGGGGTTTGAGCTTCAAGGGATGATAAATTGTGGGGATATGACTAAGAAATATATGAGGGGGGACTAATGGAAGATAAGGGCTATTTTGGTAAGGCCTCATTTATGCAAACTCATCTTGGTGTTGATTTTCTGCCTTCAATGATAAGCCTCTCTCTTTTTGTTCTGGCACAATGGGGGTACCTTTCTCAAGGGAAAATGTATGCCCTGCTTTTAGGCAGATAAGGGGAGGGCAGTGAACTCTTCCTCTATGTGTCGATTCTCAATCGCTTTCAGCTCAAAATAATCCTTATGCCAAAGTGGCATGTTTTGGGGTGGCATATCCTGATCATCTTTACTCCATCCTGTCCCCTACTCCATCTCTCCCAGACTACCTAGCTAGGGACCAAACAGAGAGCAGGAGGATAAGTGAAAAGGTGGAGAAATAGAGAAGCCAGCCCAGGCCAAGGCTAGTGAGAGGAGAAGGATTAACTGAGGTTTCAAGCCCTTCCTGTTACGTGGAACAAGACAATTACTAAACTGAGACTCCTTGAGCAACTAAAAAGTCTAGTGGATTTTTTATCATTTGAGAACTTGAAGATAAGCTACAGGACCTGCTTATTTACACCAATAGGCCCAGGACGAATTATTGACCCTGAAAAAGAGAGAGAGACAGAGAGACAGAGACAGAGAGAGAGAGAGAATACACACGTGTACTTGTGTACACTTGAGCAAAAAGTTAGGTGGGAGACAGTGAAAAAGTCAAGTTTTTTAGTGTGTCCCACCCCATTTAACACATCAATTACAGATGTTTTAACTTTTTTCTTAAAGTTAATTGTAGAGCAAATACATTTTGGAGCTGCCATCTTGAGATCACTAAAACGATCCCTTTCTATCCTCTGGGAAGAGAGAATTTCAATTCTTAGAAAGTGTTTATTGATTTCCTCTTCCACAACATGGTATGGATTTTTAGCTATGTGTAAGATCACTGTTGTCTAGTGTGTTTTTCTGGGTGTTCTTCTTGCAGCTGCTTTTGAAAAAGCAAATTCTATTGAATTGTAGAGTTTATACATCTCAGGGCTCTGAGTTTATTATCCATTAAACACTGTACAACTTTTTGAAACACTTCTCATAGCTTTTCCATGGTCTTTCTGGTCCTGGGAGGGAAAACAGCATGAATTTCTGGAGTTTCCAATTCCCTCTTCTAATGTGTAGCTAACAGGCAGGATGACTTAGATAAAACATGATTATTCTTTCATATCATAATAAAATTGTTAAGTCTTTACAAAAATCCTCACACTAGGGCCTTTGCTGCTGCCTAATAACATAAGAGCAGATAAATAAAGACATTAAACAAGTTTTCTCTTTGTGAACCAACACTTGAAAAAGCTACGAGGAAGGGGAGGAATGATTCAGACTTTTCCAAGACTGGTGGATTTTTTTTTTTTTTTTTTTTTTTTTGAGACAGGGTCTTGCTTTGTCACCCAGGCTGCAGTGCAGTAGTGTGATCTCAGCTCACTGCATTCTCTGCTTCCTGGACTCAAGCGATCCTCCCAACTCAGTTTCCCAAGTAGCTGGGACTACAGGCCCAGCTAATTTTTGTAGCAACGTGATTTTGCTATATTGCCCAATCTGGTATCAAACTCCTGGACTCAAGCAATCCTCCTGCCTTGGCCTCCCAAAGTGTTTGGATTACAGTCATGAGCCACCACGCCCAACTGGACTTTATCACCTCCATTTTACCCAAGAGTCAATTAGGTGAACAGTAGAGCAGTGAATCAACTTAATTCTTTTTTAACAAAAAAATTCCAGTGCATAATACAAGGCCTGGCACACAGTAAATGCTCAAGACCTATGTGTTAAATAAATGGCAGCTTGAATTCTAGAATCAGGGTACCAGGATATGAGCAAGAGGACCAGACTGCTGACCTTTAGTTATACAGACAATGTTGAGAGAGCTGTGCAGATCATACTGAACAGAACCAAAAAGTCAAAATAATTATCCTACATCATCACATTATATCACATCTCCCTCAAACCTAACATTATAGTTTTTTAATAACAATTGCTATTATAAGAAATAATCTTATTTACTTTTAAGTATATATCTACATTATAAACATATATACTGTATATTTATACATATACACCCAGCTCAAAGGTTAGCATCTCCAGCAAATAACCTCCCTTCTCCTCCTCCCATAGACACAACTGGGTCTTTGATACAGATGCAAGCTGTATCTTATATAGATGTAGCTTACCTATATCAAAGAATAGTCTACTTTGTTGACTAATCTTATCTCCCAGTCTTGGGTCAGGTTTCCTAAAAACAGAGAGGTTTGGATGCACCTGATTTATCCAAGACATGCTGAATGGCACGGTGGGATGGATGCGAGAGAAGGAAGCAGGATAGGGCAAGGAAGTTGCTCAACTGGAATGTAGTATCCAACAAAGTTTAGCCTTAGGCTGAGGGTGGAGTGCAGTGCTCTGAAGCATCTATTGCACCTAAGGACCACATCAGTCAGTCACTGGCTGCTGCTGGGAGGAAGTGAGAGGATGGGGAACAAAAGTGATGAGCCACAATACTCACAGCTCCTGGGGATAGGTGCACTAGAGGACAACAATGACAGTCCTTTCTATAGTATAGAGTCCACAGGATCATAAGTTCCTGTGATTCAGTCCTTATGATTTTTTTTTCCAACTTCCCACATCCCTTAGCACAGGGCCTACAGAGCTGAAATCCACTGTTCCTCCTGCTTTCAGGATACTGGGGAGCCATCTTGGAAATGGATGTGAAGATCTTCCTTCAGAAGCACAGCTTCTCATAATTTGAGCTGCCTACTAGAAATTCAGGAAACTCAGTCCCTCGATGGGTTGCATTAAGGCCTGTCCGCGGTCCCCAGGCTGACTTCTATCCTTACCCACCACTATAGCAGCTGAGAGCGAGTCAAACTTCAGCAGTTTCGAATAGGAACTCTCAGTCCCTCTTGGTGAGCAGCCAAGACAGTAGCAACCACCTTCACTGGCCAGCTGGGAGATATTTGTTCGCAGTAAAAATCCAGACTTCCTGGAAAGCTTCTGTGCTCAGAAGCTGCCTGCTTGGCTGTCTCCAACACTGCTTGTAGTAGAGGAAGTGGGTAGAGCCACTGTGGAGGCAGTTCAGTATTCCCTAACGCCACAGCCAACAGTGACTGAATACTTATTCTGTGCTAGAAATGATCCTAAGTGCCTTACACATTGGCTCATTTCATCCTTACAACAACCTATGAACTAGGTATTATTATTAATGTTCTTATTTTCATATAAAGAGTTAAAAATGTTCATAGCTGGGCCGGGCACAATGGCTCATACCTGTAATCCCAACACTTTGGGAGGCCAAGATGGGTGGATCACGAGGTCAGGAGATGGAGAACATCCTGACCAACATGGTGAAGCCTCATCTCTACTAAAAGTACAAAAATTAGCTGGGTATGGTGGCGCACACCTGTAGTCCCAGCTACTTGGGGGGCTGACGCAGGAGAATCACTTGAACCCAGGAGGTGGAGGTTTCAGTGAGCCAAGATTGCACCACTGCACTCCAGCCTGGCAACAGAGCAAGGCTCCATCTCTGAAAAAAAAAAAAAAAAAAGTTCATACCCTTTGATCCAAATACTAAGAATTTCCCCCTTAGAAAGCAATGCTTACCACAAAAGACCTTGAAACGGCCATTGCAAAACTATAACTGAGACAATGAAAGACATCTGACCTAACCAATTCCATCTTGCTTCTAACCTCCAAGCCCTTGTTCATTCCTGGGCACAGGCTGAACTAACTTTGGGAAGAACTTAATTTGTAGTTTATAGTTTAAAACAAAGGTGATAACAGCCTGTTTCCAAAATAAACCCCCTTGTTGCCTGGCAACTATATTGCCTTTGCAGGACTAACAAATTTTAGCCAAAAGATTAGGAATTATGGTTTAGGAGCCACGCAGCTGGAGGCTACAAGATTCTGACCCTCCCCAAATTGCTCCTGGGGATAGCATCACTATTGTAAAGCCAAAATTCAGTGCTTGAGATATTTCACAGACCCTGCACTTGATGGATCAGCTGGCACCACCCAGATTGATAAAACGGCTCCTCTGATCTTGTGACCCCACCCAGGAACTGACTCAGCCAAGACAACTTTGACTCGGTATGATTTCATCTCCAACCCAAACAAACAGCACTCTTGACTCACAGCTGCCTCACATCCACCAAATTATCCTTAAAAACTCTGATCCTGGCCGGGAGCGGTAGCTCACACCTGTAATCCCAGCATTTTGGGAGGCCAACGCGGGAGGATCACAAGGTCAGGAGATCGAGACTTTCCTGGCTAACACAGTGAAACTCTGTCTCTACTAAAAATACAAAAACAAAATTAGCCGGGTGTGATGGCGTGCATCTGTAGTCTCAGCTACGCGGGAAGCTGATGTGGGAGAATGGCGTGAACCCCGGAGGTGGAGGTTGCAGTGAGCCAAGATCGCGCCCCTGCACTCCAGCCTGGTGAAGGAGCGAAACCCCATCTCTAAGCAAAAAAAAAAAAGTTCATGCCCTTTGATGCAGTAATTCGAATACTAAGAATTTCTCTTAGAAAGCAATACTTACCACAGCTGAGATCGAGCCACTGCACTCCAGCCTGGATGACAGAGTGAGACTCCATCTCAAAAATAAATAAATAAATAAACAAACAAACAAACTCTGATCTCTAGGCCGGCACAGTGGCTCACGCCTGTAATGCCAGCACTTTGGGAGGCCAAGGCAGGTGGATCACCTGAGGTCAGGAGTTCGAGACCAGCCTGGGCAACATGGCAAAACCCCATGTTTTGTACTAAAAATACAAAAATTAGCTGGATGTGGGGGTGCATACCTGTAATCCCAGCTATTCGGGGGGTTGAGTCAGGAGAATGGTTTGAACCTGGGAGGTGGAGGTTGCAATGAGCCAAGATTGTGCTACTGCACTCCAGCCTGGCTGACAGAGCGAAACTCCGTCTCCAAAAAAAAAAAAAAAAGATCCCTGAATGCTTGAATGCTTGGGGAGACGGATTTGAGTAATAATAAAACTCCAGTCTCTCTGGGTGATTACTCCTTCTCTATTGCAATTCCTCTGTCTTGATAAATCAGCCCTGTCTAGGCAGTGGGCAAGGTGAACCCATTGGGCGGTTACAGCCTTACCCACAAAGAAGTTTGTCAGTGTGATATTTATCATAGCAAAAAATAAATAAACGAAGAAATAACAGCTAATTGTCCAATGAAAGGAAAATGTTTGAGGTACATCTAGACAATGAAATTGTATATAGCCATTAAAATTATGTTTATGAGTAGTCATAAAATCAAAAAATCTTATAAGTTTCAGTGACATAAAAAGATGCAAAATTTTCTGTTCAGAATGACCACAAAAGTGTAAGTTTGAAACCATGCACAGAGGGTTTTCTGTCTCAAGATAGCAGACTAAATATGCAACACTATTTTTACCGTAAGAGAAATTCCTGATGATCTTTGAAATTTCAGATAATAAAAAAATGAAAATAGAGAAACATATGTCAAATTGTAAAAGTTCAATGAGGACCTAGAAGCTTATAAGCAATCTTTTCAAGCTCCGTCACCAATGTGGCCCAAAACAGGTATAGTGTTTTTGTTGCAACTATCACTCATGAGAAATCACAAAGCCCAGATCTCCAATGCTACTATTCATTTAGAGAAGCTAGGAACCCCACCTCCTTTACTCCTTAAAAGGTTGTTTCTTATATCTGGGAATAGAAAAATTAAAAAATCGTCATTGATCTGGATCACCATGTTATTGCCAGAAAGCAGACATGGCAAAAAGCAAAGGACCTGGCTTAAATGGAGTCCCACTGCCCAATTTGAGCATCAAAAATGAAATAATCATAGTTAATTGAAAAACTCCATAAGGCCATGACTGCATAATGGTACACAAAAGAGACTACAAAATACACAAAAAGATAATTGTAACACAAAACGAGAATAAATAGAACATAATTAATTTCATTGATTTTAATAAGTAGCAATGTGTTATTACATATTTTCATATTTTAAGAGCATTTTGGTTTAAATGAATATATATTGTTTAGTCCACAAATCCCCCCAGAACGTGAGAAAAATGGCCCCCAAAGAGGTAGAGACTATTTCAGGAAAGGTGACCAGTACGACAATTTATTTACAATAACCAAGTGGAAGGAGATCCCTGCTGCTCATTAGTACCAATGATCATACACAGTAACTAATGTAAACAGAAGTCTAGCAGTGTGCTCCAAGATGATAAATTAGTTGTGTGCCAAAGACTAAAGGGAACTAAATGGACTTGACTGCTTATATCTTAGAAGAATAAAGCTCAAACTAACCCTATTAATAATGAGGTCCTGATTAAGTGTACATAAATTTCCAAGAATTTTAACCTATCAGGACAATATATTGTGATGGCAGGACAACGGAATAGATAATGCCAGCCCAGCAAAACTTAAAACATGCATCATTTCTGGAAAAGATGCCAGATTTAAAATGAAATTTTTAATCCATATGAAATACAGAGAACCATGACAAATAAATCTTGATCATAAGAGGAGATTTGGCCTAATGATGAGTGGCTTGGGTTTGAATCACACTGGACCTCATAACCAAGGCCCATATCTTAACCAATTGTGTACCAACCCAAATTCTAAAACTTCTACTGACTTAAAAGGGTATTTTTTTTAGTCTGATAAATATGAATACACCCCAGGAAGATATAAAATAATAGCTGGTAAAACTATAGCAAACTTAAGAAAGCAATCATTGGAAGACATTTTTTATTACTTTTTTGGGGGGCATTAAACTTAGCCAACTAGGTATAGTTTATAAAAAACAAAACAAATTTAAACTGGTGTAATAGTAAGAGAATTTTTTTTTAAAAGAAGGAGAAATCTATGATATTCACACTCTAGGTTGGATTTTTAAACAGTCTAATAATCCGTTTAGTAATCATTCAGTAATTTTGCATATGTTGTTTTCTACATTTTAGGTACTTACAGAATTAAAGAGATTCTAATATAGCAAACTTGGAATAAACTTCCTAAGGGTTTATTAAAGAGTTTATTAAATAAGTTTGCAACCAATGTTTAAGTATTTGGTGAGAAACAATTTGTTAAATTAATAAGCATTGATTTACCACTTGTGTAAGTACTGTACAAATATTTAGAGGAGTATTTAAAGGAATAGTTTTTAGTAAGTTGATAAGATTTTTTAAATTGGGGTTTACACTAAAATACAAATCAGAGTGAATCTTCATGCAAAGGAGTTGCCTGGATTTTTAAAAATCTATCAATACTTATCGACTTCCCATTCAGAGACACCATCACCATGGTAATTTAAAACTTTTTTTAAGTTACAACCCACGATAGTGAGAGAAAAAGGAAGGACAATCAAAGAATATTTTGACAACTTGCATAAATGCAAAAAGAGGTGAACAAGTACTAGATGATGAGCAGGAAGGAGGAAGCCGCAGCTTAGAGCTTGGCTGAGTGTTTAAAGATGGCTGCAGGTAAGGGGAGGTAAGAAGAGCAGAAGACAGGGAGACAGGAGAAGGGGCAAAAATGGGGGTCTGACAACCAGCCCCTCCTCCACCTCCGACCCCAAAACCTCAAAAAAGCACTCTAAACACATGGAAGAAAACATCTGAGGAGAATGAGGCTGGTTGGTGAGAACATCCAGGTTTTCAAAAAGGAAACAAGAAAAGGGACATGACATAATTCAAAGAAACGAAGTACTAGGAGTGGAATTTTTAAGTGCAAAAATCCCCCCTTATTTTTGGTTTTGCTTTCTGCAGTTTTTTTTACCCATAATATAGCATATTGCTATAATTATTCAATTATATTACTGTTGTTAATCTCTTACTGTGCCTAATTTATAAATTAAATTAAATTTTATCATAGGTATGTATGCATAGAGAAAAACCTAGAATATAGAGAGTTTGGTGCTATCCACAGTTTCAGACATCCACTGGGGGTCTTGGAACAAATCTCCTATGGATAATGGGGGACTAATGCATAAGGGGAAGCACTGTCTCAGGCAAGGAACATTCCCACTGCCTCTGAGATTTCCCCCAAGCAGGCAACCAATTACTCCCAACCTTGCAGCCTATTCATCAAGTTCCTCTTTTTCTCTCTCTCTTGTTTATTAACCATTATCTTCTAGAAGTATTGGTGAACATTAATAAGTTTAGAGTCAGAAGAGTTCTTAGGCTTAACCTGGTTCACCCTTTCCAGAATGAGGAGTTGAAATGATGTGGGGAAATGACTCCTTTGGACAGCAGCAGAGTGAGGATTTCTGACTTCTAGCTCAGTACCCTCCTGCAAGCAGGGCAGTTAGGTGAGGATTTCACATGGAAACCAGAAGCATGACTAAAATCTGGCAAAAAAAAAAACAAACAAAACCTACTCACGTGTATGAAACTCCAAAGACACATAAGTGAAATTTTCAGACAAAGACCCCATCTTAAATTCAGAGTTCTTGGCTGGGCGCATTGGCTCACCCCTATAATCTCAGCACTTTGGGAGCCTAAGGTGGGTGGATTACTTGAGATCAGGAGTTCGAGACCAGCCTGGCCAACATGGCAAAACCCCATCTTTACCAAAAATATACAAAAAGTAGCCTAGTGTGGTGGCACACGCCTGTAATCCCAGCTACTGGGGAGGCTGAAGCATCAGAATCACGTGACCCCAGGGGCAGAGGTTGCAGTGAGCCTAGATCAAGCCACTGTACTCCAACCTAGGTAACAGAGCAACACTCCATCTTAAAAAAAAAAAAAAAAAAAAATCAGAGCCCTTCCCACAAACTTCTACCAAATCTACAGAACTAAAAGAAAAAAATTTCCTCATTTAAAAATAGATAAAAGCTTTTAGTACGTTGTTCCTTGCCAGGAAGACATTGTTGGTTGAATAGAGGAGATTCACTGTCTCCTCTACTTGAGTAGAGATGAACATAAATTTTCCTTTAAAAAAAGAAAAGGTATACAGAAAAGAGGAAGGCTGGGAATATTCTTTTTTTTTAATCCTTTCCTCTTCTTTTTTTCTAATCTGCAATGAATCTAGGATATAAATAATAATGATTCTCAATTATTATGAATGCAATCCATAAAGCATCAGCCTGGTATATCAGAAGGAATCTTGATTGTTAAGACCCACCTAATGTGAATTGCAACCCTTTCATAGACTTCAGAAAACTCCATTTTCTTCTCTAAGCCTTCCTTTTTATACCTGAACACCACGGTGATTGGATGATCCTGATGATCCTAAGAGTTTCTTTACTAGTTCTTCCCACTTCCAATATTCTGATTCTATATCATTAGTCCTTATTTTTAAAAATGTATCTTCTTATTCCTGTGAGCATGACCACTAGGTTTTGCAAAAATGCACTTACATCCAAAGTCCAGAACTACTGGACCTGAGATCTCTTGGCCAATAAAGCTCAAACCATGAACACTTGGCCTTCCCCATGGAATAAGAAACAGGATTGGGCTAGTCAGAAGCAGTGACAATCTCATAATTCAAAATAATATGAAGGTTGGCATGTAGAAGAGGCACTTAAAAGCTTATGGAAAATCTTATAGCCAGCCCCAAAACAATGTTTTTCATTGCACAGTCAAATTTATGAGAGAACTATGCCCCAAATTTGGAATAGGATTAGGGCTTGAAAGCAACTTGATTTAGCAGATTTTATTGGGTTTCTAAACTCTGCAAAACTCTGTGCTCAAAGCTTTGGAGGACACCAAAATTGTACAACAATGGTCCTTATCCCTGGGTTCATAATATAGAAAAGTTTAGTCATTAAGGGAACAGGTTTTCCATTCCTTACTGACTCTCCCCCCTGCTAGTTTCATAAGTTTAGCCAAGTTACTTCATGTTTCTTTTGTTTGTTTGGTTTTGGTTTTGGGGGGTTTATTTATTTATTTTATGATGTTCTGGGATACATGTTCAGGATGTGCAGGTTTGTTACATAAGTAAACGTGTGCCATGGTGGTTTGCTGCACCTACCTACCTGTCACCTAGGTATTAAGCCCAGCATGCATTACCTCTGTTCCCTAATGCTCCCTTACCCCTCCTCATCCTCCCCCAACAGGCACTAGAATGTGTTATTCCCCTCCCTGTGTCCATGTGTTATCGTTGTTCATCTCCTACTTATAAGCAAAAACATGTGGTGTTTGGTTTTCTGTTCCTGTGTTAGTTTGCTGAGGATAATGGCTTCCAGCTTCATCCATGTCCCTGCAAAGGACATGATCTCTTTTTATGGCTGCATAGTATTCCATGGTGTATGTGTACCACATTTGCTTTATCCAGTCCATCATTGATGGGTATTTGGGTTGATTCCATGTCTTTGCTATTGTGAATAATGCTGTGCATGTACCTTTATAATAGCATGATTTATATTCCTTTGGGAATATACCCAGTAATAGGATGGCTTAGGTCAAATGATATTTCCCATTCTAAATCCTTGAGGAGTCACCACATTGTCTTCCACAATGGTTGAACTAATTTACATTCCCATCAACAGTGTAAAAGTATTCCTGGAGGGGCGCGGTGGCTCACATCTGTAATCCCAGCACTTTGGGAGGCCAAGGTGGACAGATCACGAGGTCAGGAGTTCAACACCAGCTTGGCCAATATGGCAAAGCCCCATCTGTACTAAAAATACAAAAATTAGCTGGCCATGGTGGCAGGCGCCTGTAGTCCCATCTACTTGGGAGGCTGAGGCAGGAGAATCGCTTAAACCCAGGAGGTGGAGGTTGCAGTGAGCCGAGATCGCACCACTGCACTCCAGCCTAGCAACAGAGGGAGACTCTGTCTTAAAAAAAAAAAAGCATTCCTATTTCAGCATCTGTTGTGTCTTAACTTTTTAATAACCACCATTGTTACTGGTGTGAGATGGTATCTCATTGTGGTTTCGACTTGCATTTCTCTAATGATCAGTGATGTTGAGCTTTTTTTCATGTTTTTGGCTGCATGTATGTCTTTTTTTGAGAAGTGTGTGTTCATATTCTTTGCCCACTTTTTAATGAAGTTGTTTCATTCAGGACATAGGCATGGGCAAAGATTTGATGATGAAATTGCCAAAAGCAACTGCAACAAAAGCAAAAATTGACAAATGGCATATAATTAAACTAAAGAGCTTCTGCACAGCAAAAGAAACTATCATCAGAACAAACAGACAACCTACAGAATGGGAGAAAAATTTTGCAATATATTCATCTGACAAAGAAAGGTCTAATATCCAGAATCTAGAGGGAATTTAAGCAAGTTAAAAACAAATACTTCATGTTTCTAAGTCTCCATTTCCTCATCTGTAAAATGGGGATGATAATAATAGAAGATAATGCCCCACTGTCTGGGAAGTGAGAACCGCCTCTCCCTGGCCGCCCCACCATCTGGGAAGTAAGGATCACCTCTGCCCAGCCCCCACACTATCTGGGAACTGAGGAGCGCCTCTGCCCGGCCACTGTGCAACCCTCCAAGTGTGAAGTGACAGCCTTGTATGTGATCTTTCTGCCCTCCCCAAGTTTGCATTTTTGACATTAAAGTATACTTTTTAATTAAAAGTTTTAAATTGGAGAATATAAAAAATAATAATAATAGAAGATAATGTATCTAAAGCACATTGCACAGTGTCCCAGGCACAGTGAATTCTCAATAAATATGAATTTATGTATTCATATATGTTATAAATGTTATAAGTAGTAAGGCAACAAATATATATGCAGATATAGTAAGCAGGTAACTATAATCAAGGACAAGATTGAGTGAGCATTCCAGTAAAGGTGCAAGCAAATTGTCAAGAGAACACAGAAGCAGGGGAAAAAGCCAACAAATTAGAGTAAGGACTCATAAAACAACTAGAATAGTTGGAGAAAGTACAGGACAAAGTTTTGGCTTATTTCTTTTCCTGGGACCCTAGACCAAACCTCACGTTATTGCGATATTTGCAAAATAAAATCTCTCTAGCATCAGAAAAGTTTTCAAAGTCATAATTGGCAAAGGAGTTCGGGTGACATGATTACTAAGAGAGATCCTGGTGCTTTTCAGGGTCAAGAGGCTAACTATGCCATGTAATTAATGAATAAGGTATGTTAGCTTAGAGTCAGAGAATAAGTTGGTTCATGAAAGCCTAAATATCAGGATGAAAAATATCCTCTACTCCCATGACCTAGTTAATGCATTTGTTCCTATATGTAGTTACAGTGTGTTTGCTCCTATATTCAGCTGGAGTGATATAAGATCTATCCCTACCCAGTCTTAAAAGTAATAGGTAACTACCAACAATAGTTATCACCTTATGAAGCAGCTATGATTAGCAGTTCCATTTCACAGATGTGGAAAGTAAAGCTCAGAGAGGGTAAATAACATCCAAGATTACATAACCAGCACATGGCAAGAGGGCCTTGTCAATGGTTCACTACTTCAGCATCTAGATGAGTGATGTCTTAGTCCATTCAGAACATTGTAAAAAAAATTCCTTAGACTGGGTAATTTATGAACAACAGAAATTTATGCTTCACAGATCCAGAGGTTGGGAAGTCCAGGGTCAAAGTGCCAGCAGATTCAGTGTCTGGTGAGGGCTCACTCTCTGCTTCACAGAGGGTGCCTTGTTGCTGTGTCCTCACATGTCAGAAAAGAGGGGCGAGGGAGCTCATCCAAGCCTCTTTTACAAGGGCATTTTTAAACTCATTCGTAAGGGCTGAGCCCTCATGACTTAGTCACTTCCCAAAAGCCCACCTCTTGAAACCATCATATTGAGCATTAAGTTCCAATATATGAACTGGGGAGGGAGTGGGGAAGCTAACATTCAGACCATAGTAAGTGACCAGTATGTAGTGGGCCCTGGACAGAAATGTGTTTACTGAATGAGCTGAAAAAGTTAAGAGCCACATTTGGTACTGTTTGGCTTGCCTACCACATTTACTACCTTTCTTTTTTTTTTTTTTTTTTTTTTTTTTTT
>NC_045437.1:135354245-135356254 GCF_002776525.5 Piliocolobus tephrosceles
AGAATCGCTTAAACCCAGGAGGTGGAGGTTGCAGTGAGCCGAGATCGCACCACTGCACTCCAGCCTAGCAACAGAGGGAGACTCTGTCTTAAAAAAAAAAAAGCATTCCTATTTCAGCATCTGTTGTGTCTTAACTTTTTAATAACCACCATTGTTACTGGTGTGAGATGGTATCTCATTGTGGTTTCGACTTGCATTTCTCTAATGATCAGTGATGTTGAGCTTTTTTTCATGTTTTTGGCTGCATGTATGTCTTTTTTTGAGAAGTGTCTGTTCATATTCTTTGCCCACTTTTTAATGAAGTTGTTTCATTCAGGACATAGGCATGGGCAAAGATTTGATGATGAAATTGCCAAAAGCAACTGCAACAAAAGCAAAAATTGACAAATGGCATATAATTAAACTAAAGAGCTTCTGCACAGCAAAAGAAACTATCATCAGAACAAACAGACAACCTACAGAATGGGAGAAAAATTTTGCAATATATTCATCTGACAAAGAAAGGTCTAATATCCAGAATCTAGAGGGAATTTAAGCAAGTTAAAAACAAATACTTCATGTTTCTAAGTCTCCATTTCCTCATCTGTAAAATGGGGATGATAATAATAGAAGATAATGCCCCACTGTCTGGGAAGTGAGAACCGCCTCTCCCTGGCCGCCCCACCATCTGGGAAGTAAGGATCACCTCTGCCCAGCCCCCACACTATCTGGGAACTGAGGAGCGCCTCTGCCCGGCCACTGTGCAACCCTCCAAGTGTGAAGTGACAGCCTTGTATGTGATCTTTCTGCCCTCCCCAAGTTTGCATTTTTGACATTAAAGTATACTTTTTAATTAAAAGTTTTAAATTGGAGAATATAAAAAATAATAATAATAGAAGATAATGTATCTAAAGCACATTGCACAGTGTCCCAGGCACAGTGAATTCTCAATAAATATGAATTTATGTATTCATATATGTTATAAATGTTATAAGTAGTAAGGCAACAAATATATATGCAGATATAGTAAGCAGGTAACTATAATCAAGGACAAGATTGAGTGAGCATTCCAGTAAAGGTGCAAGCAAATTGTCAAGAGAACACAGAAGCAGGGGAAAAAGCCAACAAATTAGAGTAAGGACTCATAAAACAACTAGAATAGTTGGAGAAAGTACAGGACAAAGTTTTGGCTTATTTCTTTTCCTGGGACCCTAGACCAAACCTCACGTTATTGCGATATTTGCAAAATAAAATCTCTCTAGCATCAGAAAAGTTTTCAAAGTCATAATTGGCAAAGGAGTTCGGGTGACATGATTACTAAGAGAGATCCTGGTGCTTTTCAGGGTCAAGAGGCTAACTATGCCATGTAATTAATGAATAACGTATGTTAGCTTAGAGTCAGAGAATAAGTTGGTTCATGAAAGCCTAAATATCAGGATGAAAAATATCCTCTACTCCCATGACCTAGTTAATGCATTTGTTCCTATATGTAGTTACAGTGTGTTTGCTCCTATATTCAGCTGGAGTGATATAAGATCTATCCCTACCCAGTCTTAAAAGTAATAGGTAACTACCAACAATAGCTATCACCTTATGAAGCAGCTATGATTAGCAGTTCCATTTCACAGATGTGGAAAGTAAAGCTCAGAGAGGGTAAATAACATCCAAGATTACATAACCAGCACATGGCAAGAGGGCCTTGTCAATGGTTCACTACTTCAGCATCTAGATGAGTGATGTCTTAGTCCATTCAGAACATTGTAAAAAAAATTCCTTAGACTGGGTAATTTATGAACAACAGAAATTTATGCTTCACAGATCCAGAGGTTGGGAAGTCCAGGGTCAAAGTGCCAGCAGATTCAGTGTCTGGTGAGGGCTCACTCTGCTTCACAGAGGGTGCCTTGTTGCTGTGTCCTCACATGTCAGAAAAGAGGGGCGAGGGAGCTCATCCAAGCCTCTTTTACAAGGGCATTTTTAAACTCATTCGTAAGGGCTGAGCCCTCATGACTTAGTCACTTCCCAAAAGCCCA
>NC_045437.1:135356354-135356628 GCF_002776525.5 Piliocolobus tephrosceles
TTCGTAAGGGCTGAGCCCTCATGACTTAGTCACTTCCCAAAAGCCCACCTCTTGAAACCATCATATTGAGCATTAAGTTCCAATATATGAACTGGGGAGGGAGTGGGGAAGCTAACATTCAGACCATAGTAAGTGACCAGTATGTAGTGGGCCCTGGACAGAAATGTGTTTACTGAATGAGCTGAAAAAGTTAAGAGCCACATTTGGTACTGTTTGGCTTGCCTACCACATTTACTACCTTTCTTTTTTTTTTTTTTTTTTTTTTTTTTTTTTG
>NC_045437.1:135356728-135366391 GCF_002776525.5 Piliocolobus tephrosceles
TGGATCTCAGCTCACTGCAAGCTCCGCCTCCCGGGTTTACACCATTCTCCTGCCTCAGCCTCCCGAGTAGCTGGGACTACAGGCACCCGCCACCTCGCCCGGCTAGTTTTTGTATTTTTAGTAGAGACGGGGTTTCACCGTGTTAGCCAGGATGATCTCGATCTCCTGACCTCGTGATCCACCCGTCTCGGCCTCCCAAAGTGCTGGGATTACAGGCTTGAGCCACCGCGCCCAGCCTACCTTTCTTATAAATAATAGATAGTCGTGTGTTCTCAGCAACTGCTTCCAAGCCCCAATTAAAGATATACAGACCCTAAATTTTGGTCAAAGGTCAACATTTATCTGTAGTTAGAAAAAAAAAAAAAATAGCTAACACTTAGTGGGCACATACCACATCCCAGGCACTGTGCTTAATGCTCTGTGTATTAACTCCATTAATCCTCATATCAAGACCTTATTGGATTACTATCACTATTTCCATTTTTAAGACAGAAAAGTGAGGCACCAAGGGATTAAGGAAAATGGCAGAGCCAGCATTCAAACCCAGGCTTTCTGATTCCACACTCACAACCACCACAGCACACATTGTACTTCCTTTGCAATTTCATCACGGGCATCAATCAACTTGACTTTTAGTCCTTGACTGGAGAAGTAACAAACGGTGTGTCTTCTCTCCTCTTAGAACAAATCTTGATGGGACTCCTCAAGTGGTGACTTCTTGTGGGGAGCTTTGCTGACCCCAACCATAAAACTAGTTTCCAGTAGGAGGAAGGAAGTGCAGCCAATGGTGAGTGATAAATGGGTGGGTTATTGAATGTGAACAGAGCATTAAGTGAGTGACAGCAGCTGCCTTGTTCATCTTTCACCTGCTTCCTCTCCTTGTAAAGTACTCACCCTACTACATTTTAATGAAAAACGTGGCTTGAGCCATGATTTAGTGGCTTTCTTAAACATGTGTCTCTCAGAGATGTGCCTGCAAGATATCCTTTCTCCTGACCTTGGAAGTTCAAAAGCAGAGTCAGGCTCATCCCTGTAGCACTGTAGGCAGTTGCTAGGAGATGGGAATTCAGTAGGTAGGAAAAGTTTTTCTCTGGGAAAAAAGGAAGGGGAGAGCCAACTCTTCCTGCTCTAGGAAGCCTGAAACTCCTCTAAGAGGGAAAAAAGAACTTTCACTCCACAATGACAGATGAGCCTTATGTGCAAAAGCTCACAAAAAAAGAAATGGAATGACTTCAATTCTCATTAAAGAGCTAATATCAAAGCATTTCCTGACTGTCATTATAAATTGAAGAGTAAACATGGGACTAGGGCTCCCACAGAAGAACGGGAAAGGGTAGGATATCACCCAGTTCACAGTTAAGGCCTCAAGCACCCTCCCTCCCTCACCTCAACCTCAGGATTCAGTACCTTGCCTCTGGGTCTTCCTACGATGTTCCCTTTACCTGGGACCCTCTCCCTCCCCAGTCTTTACCATGAAAATTTCTCCTGCTCATCCTCCAGTGCCCTGCTTGAACATCTGTTTGTTTATCTTTCCACACTTCCTGCATAGCTCATCCATTCCTGCTCCTGTAGCACTTTTATATCCTTTTATCAACATTATTCCTATTTTAAAAAGAGAGAAGGAAAAAAAAGAAGGGGAGGAAAAAGGCACCATATGCTTATTTCATGTCAGTACTATTGTGAGGTACACCTATTATTTCCAAATGACAGATGAAGAAGCAGGCTTAGAGATGTTTAGTAACCTTCCCAAGGCCACGGGGAAAATATACCGCAGAGCAAAGACTCTACCCTGTAAACCATTTAATCCAGCCTGGCCCTTAAGCCCTCTTCCTTATCAGAATTTATCATCTGCACTTCATGGTAGTCTTTCCTGGCAGATTATGAACTAACTGCTTGGAGCAGGAATCCTAATTAAGAGCTTCATTTCCCACCACATCCATCTCAGTGAAAGGCACATGGCACAGACTAGGTAAAGGTTTGCTAAAGGGAAGAGGAAGGAGAGAAAGGAGAAAAAACAAGGAAGGAAGCAAAGAAGGGGGAAAAAAAGTGACTCGATGAACAAGGAGATGGGGGAGGGTGTGTCTCAGTGCTACAATCCAGTGTGTGCACGCAAAAGTAAACCCAGTGAATCCACGCATATGTGCCGGAGCTCTGTCAGCAGGCGGGCTCTAAACTGCAAACAGTAGCAGAATCGCATTAACCTGAAATAGTGTCTGATACAGATTATGCCTCCTATCTACTACAGGCACAACTCTTTTAAGGATATTATCTAATAGCTGGGACAATTTTGCTCTGCGAGAAATGCTGTTTTCTAACAGTCACTGAGTTAGACCCATTTAGTGTGCTTAGGGCTGTGATTTCCAATTGCTTTGCAATTTTGACAGCCTATCAGTGCTTGGCCTCAGGATAGCAGAACCCATCTTTACCGGCACAGTACAGCAAGAGTTTTTATTGTTACTGCTTTTGCCGATTACCAACATAAAGTCAGCTCATTGCAAGATTCCAAATGATGCTGAAATGTATACTTTATAAAGTAGAAGTTCCCCTGCCTCTCTTGCCCAGCTTCCATTCCACCCCTCCCTTGGAAATAACCACAAAGAACCATTGGCATAAATACTAATACATGTATAATCTTTTACACAAATGGGATACTACACTCATATACAATCCTAGAACCAGCTTTCCTCATTTGCTGATTTTGGACACCTTATTGTGCCAGTTCAAAAACTTTTTCATTATTTGTATATTCCCCTATGGAGATGCACCATTGTTTATTCAACCAATTGCCTACTGGTAGTTATTAGAGTTGGCTTTACTTTCCTTGATATTAAAAATAAGGTTGGCTGGGCATGGTGGCTCACGCCAGTAATCTCAACACTTTGGAAGGCCAAGGTGGGAGTATCACTTAAACCCAGAAGTTTGAGATCAGCCTGGGCAACATGACAGAACCCGATCTCTACAAAAAACACAAAAAATTAGCTGGGCATGATGGTGCATGCCTGCCATCCCAGCTACTTGGGAAGCTGAGGTGGAAGGACCACTTGAGTCCAGGAGGTGGAGGTCACAGTGAGCTAAGATCACACCACTACACTCCAGCCTTGGGGACAGAACAGGACTCTGTCTCAAAAATAAATAAATAAATAAGGTCATGTCTCTCTAGAGGTATACATGATGATGTAGATGGTGGCATGGGTGACATAGATGTAGACATAGATGAGATTATATATAATCATTATATGGATATATATTATATATATAATCATTATATAGTTATAGAGGACATACATATATATCTCCAAATGTTATGCAAATATTCCATAGTCTAGATTTCTGGGGTGAGATTTCTGGGTCAATGTGCATGCACCTATTTAGTTTTAATAGATACGTCGAACTACCCTTGAAAAGTTGTACTAATATACGTTCCTATCATTTGCTAAAAATGATGAAAAGGAAATTTTTGAAAGTATGATCCAGGCAAAGAACTTCTTTCCTAAGAGCTTTGGTTTTCTTTGTTATAAAATTAGAATATCTCTAAGAGTCCAAGTCTGTGAAGAGAAGGTAGAGAGTATTAGAAACCAACTTGGAAATCGCTCCTTTAAGATCGTAACACTAGTGTTCTGAAGGAATTCAGCTGAACTCCAAATGTGCCTCACAGGGTTCCCCATGTTTAGAAGCAATAGGGAATACTTTCTGGTCCCATTTCTCCCCCTCCCAACCACCCACACAGCATTACTAAAATGGCTCATCAAACTCCAGGGCTCCAACCTCAGATAGCTACAGGGGCCAGGAGGTGAAGTCAGGAGTAGAGGAGGTCAGGGTGCCCCAAGTTGAGTGATGTTTCTATCACTATCATCCCAAATCCCAAGTGTTAAGTTGCATCATAGACTTTAGCATTTGTGTTACATTTTCATGTTAACTGGCCAAGGAGAAGCTAACTTTCTAGAGAGAAAGAACATGGTAGGGGTTGTACATCACTTCAGGCCATAGGTAAAACCTAGAAGTCAGTATTAGCTTGCTTGGCATTAGCACAAATTGTCTGGCTCTGCTCCTTCCTCTGAAATCTGAAGTCATTTAACTTACTCCTCCCCAGCATCTCCATCACTTTTCCAAGTTCATTTTTAACTATGATGCTGAGGATGAGAGAAAGGTTCATTCATGTGGGTAATAAATGAACCTCTGACTTTGGAAGAGGGATAATTAGTGTACATTATCACTTGGGCTAATGAGATCAGATTGGTGCTGTCCGCGCCCAACATGCCTAATCAAGAATTTAAATTAAGAAGTCCCACTCTCTGTGACTAAGGAGATATTCACTGAAACACTGCACTCTTAATTCTTTTGTATTTTCATTCACCAGCTCGGTATCAAATGTTTTATGACACTGAAAATATGCTTAGTTTAAAAGGAACAGATGCCCAAATCTCCCTGTGCTCATTTAGAGAGACAACCTGATTTTTCTTTATCTGGGTTGTTATCAGCCAGGATTACACACAAAATGGAGACATACAAGTGATTCTAACTGAATTTTGGTGAAATTGTTTTTTATGAGCTATATAACCAGAGCTTTAACAAAAATCCTACTGCCATGGGGGAAAAGAAGAGGTTAGACATGAAAGAAGGTAGAAAGGGATGTGTCTAAATTCTACTATCATAAAACCTCCTTATTTTATTTGAACAATCATTCTGGTAGGGGCAGGGAATAAAGTGCCCTTGAATTACCTGAAAATGCAATCCAACAAAACTTTCATGAACTTCTATTCTATGTCTGACCTTTGTAGACACTGCTGCGTAGAGACAGTGCAATCTGGTAGAAAGAGATCAATGTTTTCCTTCAGATCTGGATTCAAATCTTTCTCAACTACCATCTACAAAAAGGCCTTCCATAAGACATTCAAATATGCTAAGCTTCAGTTAGATTTCTTACCTCTTATAAACTAGACTGCTTTAAAATTGAAAACTCCCCATCAGTAGACACCATCAAAAGAGTAAAAGACAAGCCACCAATGTAGAGATGCTATTTGCAACAAATATAATAACAGAAAATAATATGCAGAATATATTAAAAATATCCTGAAAATAAATAAGAAAGAGATAAATGATCTAATAGAAAATGGACAAAAGCCTTGAGCATTTTATGAAGAGAAAATCCAAATGGCTAATAAATATAAGAAAAGATGCTCATCTTCATTAGAAATTGGAGAAATGCAAACTAAAATCCCAAGATACTATTTCGCATACATCAGAATGGCAAAAAAAAAGAAAAAAAAAAGTCCAGCAATATCAAGTGGTGGCAAGAATGTGAAGCAATGGACTAGTTACCCACTGCTAATGGAAGTGAATTTTGTTATGATCATTTTAAAATATTATTTGGCATTAGGTAATAAATTTGACCATAGGTGTAGCCCATAACTCAACAGTTTTCAAGCTTCAACTTTAGATGTCTGCTCCTAGGAAATTCTAGCAAATGTGCACCAGCACTCAATACATGTTTATAGCAGGACTACTTATAGTAATAGAAAATCTAGAAATAACTTAAATGTCTATCAACCATACAGTTGATCATGTCTGGCATATTTACCCAGTGGAATATTATATAGCAGGAAAAAACAAATTAAAGATACAAGACACAACACGTGTGAGCCTCAGGAACATAATATTCTAGAAGTCGTAAAAGCAAGTTGCAAAATAATAAATATAGAATGATTTCAATTATATAAAGTTTTTAAATATGCAAAATTAAATCATATATCAAACCCACTAGTCTGACTTCGGAACTCATCACTCGTAACACAAGCCTAACACCTCCAGTGCAGAGTAAGGGAAGTAGAACAAAGGGATACAAAAGTGACCATAGGTGAAGATTCACCCCCAAAATCACTTGGACCTCATGAAAAGACAATACAGAGGTATCTACAGAGTGAAGAGAGTGGATAAGGAGGCCAGGGAAAGAGACAGTAGTGACCTATATCTCAGAAAATTATGCATGGTAAGCTAGTCTAGCAGTGTTTTGGTGACTTTTCTATGCAGTATCTTACTACTTGAGGCGCATTAACCAGAGCTGAAGCAAGCAAACTCTTTCAGACCAGTATAATGAGAGAAACATGCCTACCAAGTGCAAGCCTCTAGAAAGCATTAGCTCGTGCCACTCCTTAAGCCCCATGCTAAGTCGCAGTCAGGATTCTCACTCACACCTAGCATGAGAGTCCTTCCTTCTCTTCTCCAGTGAAGAAAAGTAGAGAATAAACAAGCAGGCATGAAGCACCTGCTATGCTCTGGACATAACACATAGGACCACATCTAATCCTCATGGCAACCCTGTGCTGTAGTTAAGATTATCCCCACTTACCAATGCTCAGAGGTGTTAAGTAACTTGCTAAGAGCCACAGAGCTAGAAATTGACTAGATTGGCATTTGAATCTAAGTCTACCAGTGCCAAAGCCCCATAATAATCCTGGGCAGTACAAAACCATCTGCAGGCAACTTAACCTCTGGAGGACACATTGAATGAGAAAGAATTGGTAGAATAGGCATGGAAGAGAAAATAGAAGAGTATAAAGTGTCAGAAGCGACATCAGCTACACAAAACAATGGCTTGTGGCTACAGGAAAACCAGTCTCCCCACAGTGCACCAACTGGAAGAGAATAAACACACAATTTTAAGGAGATTTCCCATAAGGAGATTTTCTTATGGGAGATTTGTGAAAGGAAATAGAAACTCAAAGTCAAAAAAGAAAAAATAGTAACAAAAATTATGGATGTCAGAAAAATTATATCCTCTTAATAAATTTTGAGGTCCACAATACTGTATTGCTAATTACAGGTATTATATTTTATAGCAGATTTATAGAACATAGGACACTTCAAAATTTGTTAAGAGGGTAGATCTCATGTTAACTTTTCTTATCAAAAAAACATAAATAAGCAGAAGGGATACTAAGAAACTTGGTTGGTGGTGTTGGACATGTCTATTACTTTGATTGTGGTGATGGTGTCACTGGTGTTTGCATATTTTGAAATTCATCAGATTGTACACATTAAATATGTAAACTTCTTTGTATATCAATTATACTTCAATAAACCTATTAGAAAAGAGCACTCCTACCCTAACCTTTGTTGAGATCAGGAGAAATCATTAATCTTTCTATTTAGATCAGGGTCCCAATACCATTCACCACTGAGCTTTCTACACCAAATCCCTCAAAATAAATCCAAGCACCTCAGCCTGCTCCACTTCTTCAAATTGGAGAAGTTAATAAATTAGCTATCAGAGACTGTTTCTGTCTCCCTGCTCACCCGATTAATGATAATCTACTGGGGATGAACACAGTGTTCAGGCCGATGTCAGGAGAACGTTAAGGGAATTCCAATTAATTCCTCAGAAACTAACTTTCCTTTGACAGATTCTTCTGCAGAAAGTTCCTGTATTTATCTCAGCCTAACAAAGCTGTCATGTGATCCAAAGCCTTTAGAAAAAGCTACCTTTGACTCAGACCCAGTACTCTGGGTAGAGCCAGTCATGGCAACAGGGTGTCTGGCTGGGATAGGGAGGTGGATGGGGGGTCTTCCTGCCCACCTCATATCCCAATACTAAAGCCCACCAACACCTTGCACATTTCTATGACCAGCCAGTCTCTCCATAGCCTTCATTTATTCCCAAGTATTGTTCATTGCTATTATTCGTGGAGTGTCTACTCTTTCTTAGGCACATGAGGTACTGGCTTTTAAGAGCACTGCCTCTGGGGTTAGACTGCCCAGATTGGAAAGCTAACTCTGCCTTTTATTAGCCTGGTGATCTTGAGCAAATTGTGTAATTTTTCTGAATCACAGTTTCCTTATCTATCAAATGATTACAATAGTAATACCTCTGTGCACAGGGGAATCACAGGATTGAAGCCCCTCAGGCAATACAGGATGCAAAGGAAGCTTCATAGATACTAACAATTTGATTATTATTCTAATGATCTTATTTAAACCAATAATCCACTTTAAACTTAAAGAAACCAAACTCAAAGAGGTAAAGCCATTTGCTACCTAAGGATATATAGCTCATTACTGAAAGAGCTGGGTTTCAAATCTACTTCAGGATGATGTCAAGAGTAGGATGCATCTTTCTCTAAACTTGTTTTTCTCTTGGATTTATTTGCAAGTTGTCCTTCTGAAATGAAGGAAGCCTTCATTTCTGGACTCACTTCTGACATCCTCCAGAGGGAAGCCCCTCTCCAAGAGGCTCAGGATAGATTCAGAATCCAACAGGAGAGAGATTCTCCCACAAGATGAGAAGAGCAAGAATGAAGTGTGGTGGCATCACCCAAGAGCTGGGTCATTGCCTGGCAATAGGCAGATCTCATTCACCTCTGCCATTGACACCCCACCCCTAGCATGAGCTCAGATCGTCACATGGAACAGCTCAAGGAAGTAGACTTTCAGAGCACAACGTGGGTCCCAATTTCAGAGGAGTACAATAAAATTTGAGAACATCTACAGATTATGAAAATCTGGTTTAGGGAATGTAGGGTCTCTAAGGACAGAATAAAAAGTTTGAAGGGTAAGCTCTTAGTCTTTAGATGATTTGAATATAAGCCAGTTTTTCCATGGGAAATTTATCCTTAGAATAGTTTGGGGCCATAGGGAGGTAGCCTGGTATTTCATAAATGGTCAACTGCAATATTCAGATATTGGTTGTCATCCTTGTAGGAAGTGGCTACAGCAACTCTGATTCTACAACTTTGGAAGGAAATTATTATCTAGTTTTAATATCAACTTCAAAGGCTAGGAATGGCCCCCAAAAGATCCCAGTTTCCTTGAATAATGTTTATGTTTGGGAATCATACACTTACGCTAAATGTTCCAAATACCCCTCTACTCTTCGACATTGATAAACTCCCTTCTCACAAAGTGGCCAGCTCTTTTAGGTCTTCTGAGTGACTTTTTTAATATAAAGGGCAATAGCATCGTATCCTAAATCTTATATGGGAGGAAGCTAAGCGAATCATGGCCAATACAAGGGAAGAACTCTATCCTCTGCACATAATCTCTTCAGTTTATCTTTTAAGTCTCACTTTTAAGTTCCATCTTTTCCAGAAAGCCTTCCTTAATGACCACAGGCATGACACCAGCCAGAAGAGACCATGAAAACTCTTAGAAACTGACTCAGTTGGCCCCTTATTCTTTACTATTCTATTCTGTGATGATAACTGTAACTCAGCACTTGATTACATCATCACTGGATGTTAACAAATATATTTTTCAAGTTCTAGAGTTCGCTGTTCAACTATCATGTGTATCTTTTCTCTTTAAATTGATCGTAAGCTCACTGAGGAAAAGGGACCATATTTTCCTGCTTTATTTGTGTTCCCTTTTGCCTACTAAGGCTTATGAAACAAAACTGCAGCTTAGTGAGGACTTGCTGATGGGTCACTTGAAAATGACACCATTTGTGTTGTGTCTCGCCCAACTTATGGTAGTTTTATTAGCTTTTATTGGCCCTATCATGAGTCAAGAAAACATAATGAAACCATTATACCTAGGCTGAAGCTTCTGGTAAAGAAAAAAGAAAAAAAAAGGAAGAAGAAGAAGAAAGAAGAAGAAGAAGAAGAAGAAGAAGAAGAAGAAGAAGAAGAAGAAGAAGAAGAAGAAGAAGAAGAAGAAGAAGAAGAAGAAGAA
>NC_045437.1:135366401-135407022 GCF_002776525.5 Piliocolobus tephrosceles
AAGAAGAAGAAGAAGAAGAAGAAGAAGAAGAAGAAGAAGAAGAAGAAAAGTTTAATTTTCTGCCCCTGATAATTCTAGGAGGCCCTTCTCCTAGGAATTCACTTTTACCTGAGTGGGACCAAAGAAAGAGGAAATAAGAACAGTTGTGTCTGGAAAGTGCTGGTGTGGGCCTTACAATAACAAGCTTTAAAGGATTCCTAAGATTGAAAAGAACTTGGCAAAATTATAACAGTAAGAGAAATCTGACATAGTTGGTTCCATCTTGTTTCGACCTCCAGACTGTCCTTGGTCATTCCTGGTCATAAGCCAAGCTAACTTTAGGAGGAATTTCATTTATAGTATAACTTGAAAGCAAGAGTGACAAGCTACAGGAGAATCCACGAATATTTATGAAAGTAGAAATCCATGCATGTGCAATTGAGCTTCATGCCTCTTCGTAGGACCCATGCTCAAAAAATGGAAGTGTTAATATGATCCCAGGGTGGAGTTTTCAGCCCTCTGATGTCAAGTGGTGAAGCAGTAATTAGACCTAAAACTAATCCCCTCCCTATTTGGGTGCTGAAACCACCTTTGTGAGACTAATGAGAGGTTGCAAGATAGGAGTAGTTTCTATAATCCCTTACTGCTCAGGGGTCATATGCTCCTATAGATAACATCACTCTTGTAGAACCTAAGACTGGTTTCTTTTGAGATGTTTTTCAGACTCACCCCACCTGGATTTCTGATTCATGACTCATCTGATCCTGCAGCCCCATCCAGAGGCAGACTCAGTGCATCAGGATTGTTTTCCAAGCTTTTATAATTTCATCCCTAACCAATCAGTAGCACTCATTCCCCAGCCCCTGCTCACCAAATTGTCCATAAAAATTCTAAACTCCAAGCCTTCAGGGAGTCCTAAATTAGGACCATTCAAGCCTGGATCTGGTAGCAACCATCTTCCCTGATTATATGAAGGAAAGTAAAGCCATGAGATGGTGGGGAGAAAGATAGTCTCCCTGGCATCATTTGAGCCACTAAATCTAGGTATGACTGCATCCTTCTCCAACCCTGTTCTTCCCAGTTGGATTTTCCAGTTTCTAGAGCCATTCATTCTCTTCTCACTTAAGCCAGTATAACTCAGGCTTCTGTCACTTATACAGAAAAAGTCCTGACAAACACAGATAGAAGGTCTAACAAAAACAGAAAATGTACTCCATTAGAATATGAACCATATCAGTCTTGTTGCTATATCTCCAGTGTAAGAAATAAAAATGAAATCCCAGGCCCCCAAGCTGGCTGAATGGACCCCCTCTTGACCAAAAGAACCCCCGTGTTGACCAAAGGAACTTGAACACTGAGTTGTTGGCCGTGATGGGATGGGAAGTCAGACATGCCTCATTATATCTTCTCTCTTGCTAAGCAGCCTTAGGCTTTCTTCTCTAAGGGCTCAACAAAAACCAACCCTGTCAACGGACTCCAACACCACTGATATCAACCTACCACCAGACTCTTGCCCCTCCCTTTTGTGGTTTCAACAAAATAGCACACCAGCATTTCTTTCTGGTAAGAGACCACCAACCATGGAGTGGTTCTGGCCAGCTGATAGAGGATGATAAGTGTTTCCAGTCCTCTGCTTCGCTTTTTGACATCAGAGGGCCGAAAACTCTCCCCTTGGATTATGCTAACACTGTCATTTTTTGAACATGGGTCCGATTGAGAGGTATGAGGCTCAATTGCACATGCATATGTTTCTGCTTTCATAAATATTCATGGATCTTCCTATAGGTTATTGAATATATGTATCTGGCCATCGGGCTCAGCATATACTCCTGTTCCATTTGCCCCTCCCTTGATGTATTTGTTTCCAGCTTCTGGCTGGAGGTTATGCTTCCCAGCCTCTCAGCATGGCCACCTGCAGGCTGCAATCCTTTATGAGAAATAAAGTTCTCCTTTCCAAATTTATGAACTTCATCATTCTTCAGTTTACAAGTGGTTAGCTTGATACTTATTTGGTAAATGAATGCATAAATGTCTTAGGAATCCTAAATACCTCAGCAGGTACTTGTTCTGCAGAGAAGAGGCAAAAGGCCCAGCAGGTATCTGAATTATCCCCATTTATTCTTTGAGGAAGAATACCCATTTCTTCTCTTTATTCTAGTCTACTTTATGAGATTGTCAAGAAAGCATCTGACAATTTATTGGTTAAATACTGCAGTTTCCTAATCTAACTCTTCCTTGGTGATTTGCTCAGTTTTTAACTATGTATTGTGATTAGAATGCTTTTTGTAGTTTCTATAAAATATGGCTCCAATACCTTTTGGTTCCTTCTTCATCCATCCCCATTCTCCAGCACACTCCAGACCCTCACCAAACTGTAAGTAAGTTTTCTGGTAGGATATTCACTAGATATTTTAAAATAACTTCCATTCCCCAAAGTAGAACCCTTCAGCATGGTAACTTAGCAACATGACAAAACACCTCCACAAGCAAAAAGAAGCAGGAAAGAATTGGTCTTTTGTCATACTTACTTACTTGCAACAAGTGTGTTACTTACTGATAAGCAAAATAAACAAAGAATTGCCACCACTCATATGTTTCCTCTGCTGGTGTTGACAGCGATGTTTGCATACAAAAAGGAGGCCAACAGAACCCATGTATGCAAGTAGGGTCTGGCAAATCTGCCATATATCTGAATTCCTCAGTGAATTGTTCATCTCCTCATCCATATGAAATACTAGAGTCTTAAGAAGAGAAAAAATATTTGGAATAAATTTTTAAATGTGATCTTTTCCCTGTGCCTTGGCATCAAGCTATGGAATACAAAAGCAAAATGTTCTTATATATTCTGGGCACCAGCCATGGAGATCTTGCGGAGGTGAGAGTTAATGTTTCTGATGGTATCGATACAGTGCTTGGAATTAAGGAAAACATGCTGAGGATGCTCCCTGTGTTTTAGGTCTGCATTCAAAGTTGCTAAATGGCCTTAATGAGACACTAGGTCATTAGCAGTGATGATGAGGAAGCATGGCAGAAAGTTGAGGCAAACATCAAGAAGTAGGTACTCCAGATAAGAAGTTTGTGTGGCAATGATATTTGTGCCTTCTGAGTTCACAGATCCTTTCTGATGTCACTCCATTGTACTATGGTTATCAGCCAATGAGATCACAAGTGCCATCTCAGCGTTTGCTCAAAATCACATTACACTGATAATGCAATTCCAAAACGTCACCAGAGTGATCTTCCTTATGAGCGGATGACTCCATATCACTTCACTGTTGAAAGTTTTCAAGGAATGCCCACCTCCTACAGAATAGAGGCCACATTTCTTACCATGGGACACCAGGCCCTTGGTGACATGGGACCTCCACACTCAGCCTTGTTTCTCACCTGCATAGTCTCATGCTCATATCTCCAAAAGCACAGGCTTTCTCAGCATTTCCACTCATCTCCCAGTGATTTTTTACTCTAATGCATTTATTCATTGTCTTCCTTCTTCTTGGCCACCCCACATCACCCTCAGCCATCAAGGTCATACCCATCTCCTCTGAATCCTACCCTGACTCCTCTTTGCTCCACACATCCACAGGCTGGGTAACTTCTCCTTCTTAGTGCTCTATAATACTTTATACCTGCTGCTCTCATGGCATTTGCCATGGGTCATTATAATTTTTCTGTTTACAAGTCAGTCTCCTCCACTAGACTGAGATCTCTTTCTGAGCAAGAACCACATCTTAGGCAATTCTGAATCGCCACTGCTCAGCACAGCAATTGATATACTGGAAGCACTCAAAAAGTATTTGTTGAATAATGAATAAATTAACTTCTAATTTTTCCCCCAAAGCAAATCATAATTTCCCTTAAAGCACACCCACAAGTGTGTGTGTGTGTGTGAATATACACATACGCATGCATATGAGTGTGCAGGCACACATACACCTTATTACTTTTCAAAAGGAAGGAAGGAAAGGAATTATAAAACAATAAAATCTCAGCATTAGAAAGTATAATATCTTGTTAAAGGCTAATCTTTCTCTATATGTGCACTAATTCCTTCTATATCCAACCCAATAATTCATGTCCAACTTGTACATCTTCAGTGATTGATGGAGAACTTACAACCTCCAAAAGCAAGCTTTTCTATGTTCAGGCTACTCTGAGTGTTAGCAGGTTCTTGCTTATCATGAGCTGAAATTGGCTTAACTGTAAGTTCCACTGACTTCCTGGTCTTAGCTCTGTTTCCTAGAACTACACAGAACAAGTCTAATCCTTCCCACATGGCAGCCCTTCAAATATTTAAAGAAGGTAAATCTTCTCTTCTCCAGGGTAAACACCACAAATTCTTTAAACTAACACCCACACATTTGAGTTTGGAGTCCCTCTCACAGTCCTGGTCATTCTTCCTGGACATGCTCCAGAATCATCCCTCAGGATCATCTGTTAAAAGCTGTACAAGTACATCTTTATATGAATTCTAATTCTTTAGCTTTAGTGAACATTCAGATCACCTGGGGCACTTGTTAAGAATGTACCTTGGGGGACTCCACCCACAGAGCTTCTGATTTCATGAGCATGCAGTGGATTTTAGGAATCTGCATTTTAATAAGTTGCTCAACCAATTTGGATATGGGAGGTCCACAGACAACTCTTCAAGAAACATTCATTTAAGATGCCACCAATCTTTTTTCTCTTCTGCAAATGAGGATCAAATCAGTCTTCCTCTCAGATCACAAGGTGAATTGAGACCAAACTCCTAAATTGTTTACAAAATGCTGCTAAACATTGAATGCACATTAATAATAAAGAAATGGGAATCAGGCATCCACTAAGTGTTTACATTTAAGCAAAAAAAAAGAACTGCCAGATGGTGTCCCTTCATCAGAGTTAGAAAGGTTGGTCAAGGGGGTAAGAGAGCAGATCTGATGTTCTTCATTCTTCCAAATGGCAGTCTTTAAAGCAACATAAAGATAAATGACCTGCTCTCTCTGTTTTCTGAATGTGTCATGGGAAGTCTTTTCCATTCCATAAATACTTACATTAGCAAATCAAATAAGCTAGAGAGGTAGTTAGGTGGAATCCCAGGGAAAAACATACCAGCACTGTTTCACTTCACTAACATTATTACTAAATTATCAATTGCTACTGATGATGAAATCTACTTAAAGAATATCTTTAACAAGGCATGGTGGCTCTCACCTGTAATCCCAGCATTTTGAAATGCAGAGGCAAGAGGATTGCTTGAGCACAGGAGTTCAAGGCCAGCTTGAGCAACATAACAAGACCTTGTCTCTACAAAAAATATAATATATAAAAATATACATATTATAATTAGCCAGGCATGGTGACATGTACCTGAGGTCCCAGCTACATGGGAGGCTGAGGTGGGAGGATTGCTTGAGCCCAAGAGGTCAAGGCTGCAATGAGCCATGATCATGCCACTGTACTCCAGCCTGGGCAACAGTGGGAGAACCCCATCTTAAAAAAAAAAAAAGAAAGAAAGAATATCTTTCTATTTCAGCTATAGAGAATGAACTATAGAGAGTAAGATGGCATAAAGACATTTCCAGGCAGGGAGGCAGGACTCAAATGCTGCTAAAAACTCAGACTCCAGAATCAGACAGTACCAAGTTTGAATCCTGGCCTTTCCATTTACAACTTGAAGAAGTTACTTAACCTTTAGAGCTACCATTTTCTCATATGTATAATGGGATTTTTAATGGTACCAATATCATGGGGTTGTTATAAAAATCAAATGATAACAAAGCAAATGGTGTGGTAGAAGGTCCCAACTTATTAGGTGTTATTTATTTCCATATCTATGTATGTATTTATGTGTTTATTCATTAATTTATTGCTTTTTCCATCGCCATACAATACTGTATGGAATCAGTCGTCAAACTACTACTCCATTTCACAGATGAAGACACTAAGGCAAAGGTATGGTAAATCACCCTGGAAACAAAATCCAGGTCATCCAGTCACCAGTCCAAAGTTCCATTTCCCACCATCCTCCTGTCACAGTGTCACCCTGATGTCAACAGAGCAAGGGGAGTTTTTCCAAGCAAAGTGGACTGGTGCCCACCCTGGGGGAGCTAGAACAACACAAGAAGAAAAACTACAGATGTAAATTCCATTTTCTTCTGGGCATTCATTTATTCCTTCATTTCCCCATTTCATAAATATTTATTGAGCCTTTTTCCAGTGACTTAGGGACACTGGTGAGTGAAACAAATCAGATGGTCTTTACTCTTGCTTTACTTACGTCTCTGCTCAAACGTCACCTCATCAAAGAAGCTTCCCTGACCAGTCATCCTATCCAACAGAGCAGCCCCCTCCCTGCCACACTCCATCCCCTTACCTGTCTTGTGTTTCCTCCATTCCCTCAAATAATATGTTTTAATTTATTTTATTCCCTCATCACCCACTATAGAATAAGCTCAGTGAAGTCAGGGACCTTCTCTAGCTTGTTCACTTTTGTATCCCCAGCTTCAAAATGGTGCCAGGCCTACTGTACATGCTCCACAAATAGTTCTTGACTAAATAATCTTGAAGCAGGAGGAGACAATCTTGAAGCAGGAGGAGACAAGGAGGGAGAGGAAGGATAAAGTACCAAGAGGAAAATCCACTGAGGTCGGGCTAGGAAAGATAACCAGCCGTGGAGACACCCCTGAGGTAAGAGTTAATCCAGTGGCCATGCTCCTCCGTGCACAGCCAGGGGGAACTACACTTTAGCCCCCTGAGTTGTCTCATGCCTGTCAGTGAACTTTCCAAACTGTGGCTGACTCCAGATTCAACAAGCAGAAACAATTCTCCCCTGTCAGATGCCTCCCAGGACTTAGCATACTGAAGATGCTGAAGGCTGAAATCACAAGATAGGCCTGGCTGGGACGTGATACTTAAACAAAATTCCCTCATAAAACCCACTGCACACACCACTGAAATTATAGCAGAGAGAGGATTTAAACCTTGGCTTTCAGCTTGAGAAGCCACACAGCTCTACAATAGTTTGGTTATGCTCTAATTAGTCATTAGCATACAGTGCAGGTGTCAGGTAATCTGCACTTACTAGAAAGAAATCTACAAGTAGCAACAAACAAGCATAAGGAAATACCAGGAAGCCATGGCAGACCTTGGAAGAAATCTGCCATTCCTTGTGCCCAATGCAGATGGTGCATTGGTATAGAACTCAGAGGGTCACAGTGTATTAGAGGCGAGGTAGGGAACGGAGATTTGATGATCAGCTAAATAAGTGAAGTCAGTTTCCAAGCCAGCATGTGCAGTGCAGCATCTCTGGGAAAGGCTGCCTTTATACTCCCTATGGGGTGTACCAGGAGAGGGAAGACTTCCCCCACATCTCCCATTTTACTAAAACACCAGAAGGCGTAAAGGGATCACCACAGGCTCATAGTAGAAAAGCAAAGCAGGCAGAGCTGGAAAAGCGGCTCAGATAGGGTCAGAGTTAACCATGCAGGGACTATGACACCATCTATCACCACCACCTCCGCTCCCATCTACCTGAAAATACATTTCCTGAAGTCTTAGCCACAATACCCCATACTCCAACAGCATTCACAACCCGAGATTAAAGCCACCACACTCTACGCCAGAGTCCAGGGATGGTGCCCCCCCTCTGATAAATGGTGGCCAACTAGCCCAGGTGACCCTCCAACTCTGAACCTCCATTTCCTCATCCCTCTCATCACTGGTAAACAGCATTATAAAAGCCAAAGTACAGAGTTTTCAGAAGAGATAATAATTTCATACAAGATAATTCATATTAAGCCATCAGCACTCTACCTGGGATTCATTTATAAGATTACCTTTGAAAAACCTATGCGGTTGAATAAACCAAGAACAGGCAAGTTTTAACGAAAATTCAGAGAAGGACTAAAATGTGGTCCACTGCTGGGGAGAGCAAGCCTAGGCACCAGCCCTAAGCAGTCTTAGATGACAGAACAACACTGAGAAGCTGGAGATGGGCCCAAAGAAGGAGGCACAAATCAGAAAAGCATCACCTTCCTCATTGCTTTGCCAATAGCATGCCCTTCCCTGCACACCCTCTTTGGGCCTCAGTCTATTCATCTACAAAATGGGCATAACACAAACCACTTGCTAAGGTTGGGTAAAGATTAAGTTAAGGAGCATTTGTCAAGCTGGTAGAGAGCTTGGTACAGAGTAGACATTCCATAAATAAGGGCGGCCTTCTCTTTGCTTCTCACAGGAGTGGCTAATTAAAAAAAAAAAAAAAATCATAATAAGACGACGACAGAGTAAGCGCACAGAAAGAAACCTGAACCCTGAACAATGAAGACTAATTCTTTTTTTTTTTTTTTTTTTTTTTGAGATAGAGTCTCACTCTGTCACTCAGGCTGGAGTACAGTGGTGCGATCTCCACTCACTGCAAGCTCCGCCTCTGGGGTTCACGCCATTCTCCTGCCTCAGCCTCCCGAGTAGCTGGGACTACAGGTGTGTGCCACCACACCCAGCTAATTTTTTCTATTTTTAGTAAAGACGGCATTTCACTGTGTTAGCCAGGATGGTCTCGATATCCTGACCTCGTGATCCACCCACTTCTGCCTCCCAAAGCTCTGGGATTATAAGCATGAGCCACCATGCCTGGCCAATGAAGACTAACTTTATATATGCAGCCCAAGATGCAAGACACTTGCTTTAAAATCATTCCTCTGGAGAAGGCAGGCAGCTTAGAGATGGGTAGATGGAGCCTCCCCCACACTGAGTCAAGGTATCTGTGGGTCTGAAGCATCTCAGGCTTGCCTGAGGTAGACGAATGTTCCTACCTTATCAGTGGATTTCTCTTCTAATTAAAATGCATGAACTCCTGTAAGCTCCAGATGCCCAGGGGAAGGAGGGGGGCAGCAGAAGGGGAGGAGGAGAGAAACAAACTCCAAAGATCTTCTTTCGTTTAAAATCCAACTTAAAAATAAAAGTGTATTGCTCAAAAATGTAAGCAACTGACCTCGCCAGAGCATTCTCTATGGAGACACAGAGACACTAAAGGGGAAGGAAAGATAAAAGACAAGAATAGATGCCTAGAGGCACTTCCCCAATGAGGTGGGGCTCCTTATGGACTGGTGGCACCCAGTTCCTTAAGACAAATCTTTCTATCTCAGCTGCACTTCCCAAGTGATAGCACGGTAGGGCGCCAAGAAGTAGTTTCCATAAAAGGACTATGGATTATAATAGTACTAGTTAACCTTTACTGTGTAATCCCTTTGTCCCAGCACTTTGAATTCATCATCTTGCTTAGTTCTTACAATTATTTTACTATTATTATCCCCACTTCACAGATGAGGAACCTGAGAAACAAAGAAGGTAACTTTCTTAGCCCTCATACCTAATAGATGGTGAAGATGGGATTTAAACCCTAGAAATGCAATGATAATCACGAACATTTATTGGGCACTAACTAAATGCCGGATGATGCAAATACCTCAGTACAACATTTCATTTAATCCTTATAACAAACCTAGGAGGTAGCTGTTGTCATGATATCCATTTTACAGATGACTAAGCTAAGTTCAGAAACTTTGGTGACCCACTCAAGGTTACATAGCTGGTAAGTAGTAGAAACAGGACCCAAACCCAGAACTCAAGTTCGTCTAGTCAAAGGCCATACTCTACACACCACACCAACTAGACAAATAGCTGAGTTCAAAGAAGAGGATGCAGGGTCTTATAATGGAAATATTATGGGTTGCAGAAGCCTAAGGGGCTCAGGGAGATGAATTTAATGAAGGCCATTATATGAAAGGCTGCATTGAGAAATGACCTTTGTTCAGGACCTTGAATTATGCCAAGGGTAGCAAGCCTGTTGGCATAAAGCATTCCAAGCAGAGGAGGGTGTGCAACAGGTGGAGAATGCCATACCCATTGAACAAATATGGAGTCATCCAGGGCAGGCTTTGGCCCTCATCAGAATCATGTGCAGGACTTGTCAAAGCTCAGACTACTGGACCCCATCCCCAGAGTTTCTGAATCCAATAGATCTAGGATGGCACTCAAGCAGCTGCCTTCCTTACAAGTTCTCAGAGGAAAATGATGTTGCTGGTCCAAGAATCACACCTTCACATAAGAACAGGTAATCCAGGAAGCCTGGCATGAAAGATGAATGTGCAAGTAGGAGGAAAATGAAATGGGATGAAAATGGGAAGGAAAGAGATGGAATACTTAGAGAGCAGCTGCTCTGTGACACACACTTTATAAGATACTTCATAGCACAAGGCAGTTTGAGGCTCTGACATCACCCCCTGTACAGATGAAGTACTTTTTGACCCAGCCGCTGTCCTCTGACCAACCCAGGAATCTTCTCTCCAAACTCCTCCTGAACTTGGAGTTAGATGTGCTCTCCCCTCCAAAACCAGCATCACACTGCATTATAAAGACTTGCTCTATGTGTGTTTCCTCCTCTGTGCAATGTTAGGCTTAAAATTAAGGACCAATATTATGTGCCCCTTTGACATCTGAAATCAGGAAGGCTTCAAATGACCAATCACAAATTAGCCTCCCAACTCTGCCCCTACAGGTAAGGTCCTCCTGATCAAGGGAGACCAGACGCTGTTCTTCCTGATTCCTGAGTAGTAGCTTCCAGTTCCTGGCCAGCCCGTGGAATTATTCAAATAAGCCAATCATATCCTCCTATGGGAACCAAGGGGCACCACAACCCTCTCGATACTACAAAGCCTGCCTCTCATAGACCCTGGTTTTTCACTCTTTTCCCAACTACAACCCCCTCAAAGAGTATATATGACTAATAAAATGCTGTTGATGCTATTTGTCCAGTGTCAGGTGTTACGCATTCACTCATCTCCATAGCCCTAGGGTGGGAATCCTTCCACTGGGGTGAAGAGGAGTGGATTAAAACACCCTAGATGATGAGCCCCATGAGGGGAACATTCTGTCCATCTTGCTCATTATCCTCTCCACAGCCTGGCAGAGCCCCACAGCATGGCAACAGTGCATTAAAGACACATGGGATTAGTTGCTTCGAAACCTCATAACCACCCTCCCATCTCTTTTTTTGACCAATGGAGGAACGGAGACTGGAGGGTTGACATGAGTTGCTGGGCCTGCTCTCAGTCCACAGCTGAAGGACAATGTCAGGGGGGAACACAGAGTTTCCCTTGCTGGTAAACAGGACCCTGGGGGCAGACCCATTTGCTCTGTGGGCAACCCTGTCACACCAGCTGCACAGTTCAGGGGCTCAGTGGCTACAGGAAGCTGACCAGCGTGGTTTCAAATCACCTTCCCTTTCTGCCTAAGCAAGTGCAAACATGAGCAGTTGGGCCTGATGCAATGAAAAATTTCATCTCCAGGAAGCCCTGTTCAAGGCACATGACCTTTGTGTATATTCTCATAATTCCAGAAGTAGTACACAGTGAGTTATAAGAGGGTTGGCCAATGTACAAAAGCATCAGGATGAAGTGCTTTGAATCTGAGGTGTCCTGATTGTACTCCAGGAGTGATGCCAGGGAATTAGGGATCTACTCAGACCTTACCAAGCTCATACCATAAAAATCATGCAGCAACAACCATGACCTCCACTTCCTGTATCCAGCTCTGTAGAAGGCTCAGTGTGTACAATATGCCATTTAACTTTTATATCTTTTTTGTTTGTTTTTGGTTTTGTTTTCTTTTTTTTTTTTTTTTTTTTTTGAGACTTGGTCTCGGCTCTGTTGCCCAGACTGGAGTGCAGTGGTGTAATCACAGCTCACTGTGGCCTCAACCTCTTGGGATCATCAAGTAATCTTCCTGCCTCAGCTTCCCATGTAGCTGGGACCACAAGCGTGCACCACCAAGCTCGGTTAATTTTTTGGTTTTTTATTTTTTATTTTTACTTTTTGGTAGAGACAAGGTCTCACTTTATTGCCCAGGCTGGTCTCAAACTCTGGCCTCAAGTAATCCTCCCACCTTGGCCTCCCAAAGTGCTGGGATTCCAGGCATGAACCATCATGCCTGGCTGCCATTTAATCTTCATGGCAGAGCTGAGAGGAGGGTATAATTATTCCCCTGTCACAGATGAGGATTCAGAGGCCAAGAGGCCTTCGTTTTAGAGGAAGATGAAGGTCAAAATACACACTGAGTAGCACAGCTAGGGTGTGAACCCCAGATTTTGTGGCTCCAAAGCCTGTGCTACAAATGTTCTCTTTGTGTCCTGGGTATGATGGATGGAGGGGGATCCAAAACAACAGATGGCACAAAGCTTGTCTGCTGAGAATTTACAGCCTACACAGAGAAGAGAGAGCACACACAGGGAAAAACAACTTAAGAGATCTTATAAAGCAACATACAAGGAGGTTGGAAGTCTCTTTTCCCACTATGGAAATGCTGCGTTTGCTCACACCAAGTGACTTCTCTTTGGGGATAAAAAAAAATTAGTATGAAACTTGCAGGCCCATTTAAAATAGCATCAATAAGAAGAGCAGCTAATATTTAGTGTGTTTTCCTATGTAACAGACACTGCTAAGTGTTCCTAGGGAAAACTGAAGGCCCATTTGGAAAAATAATACTTTCTTCCATTCATCAAGCACTTCATTATATACCAGGTATTGTGCCAAGGGCTTTACATACACTTACATATAGTCTCAAAATGACTCTAAGAGAACACGGAAGTATTTGTTCCATTTTACAGATAAGAGTTAACACAGAAAGGTTGAGACTGGAATTTCAAACCAGAGTTTGTGACCCATTTCTGGGTTTTGAAATTAATTCTGGAGGCCATGGCAAGCATTGTTTTAAATAAATAGATGAGAGAGGAAAGACTATAGGAGGCAGGAGGGGAGTGAAATGAAACAGAACATATCAGAATGTATCACATGTGGTAAGGGTGTTATTTCATCAGTTTTATCTGTCTGTGTATGTAAGTGTAAAATATTATAAAATGAAATGATTACAGTGGGTCTCTGTGGAAGGTCTGAAAGCCACTTTGCCAGGGGTCACACAGGCAGTGATTTGGAGCCAGGGTTTAAATCAAGATAGACTATCTCCAGAGCCCACACTCTTCACCTCTAAACCAGTGCTGTACAGTAGATATATAAAGTAAATCTATACATGTAATTAAAAATGTTCTAGTAGCCACATGTAAGAAGGTTTAAAAGCCACATTAAAAATTAACTATTAAGGCCAGGCCCTGTGGTTCACACCTATAGTCCCAGCACTTTGGGAAGCCGAGGGGGTGGATCATGAGGTCAAGAGATTAAGGCCATCCTGGCCAACACGGTGAAAACCCATCTCTACTAAAAATAAAAAAATTAGCCAGGCATGCTGGTGCGTGTAATCCCAGCTACTTGGGAATCTGAGGCAGCAGAATAGCTTGAATCTGGGAGGTGGAGGTTGCAGTGAGCCAAGATCGCACCACTGCACTCCAGCCTGGCGACAGTGCAAGACTCCATCTCAAAAAATAAATAAATAAATATTAACTACTAAAATTAATTTTAATAAGAACACAAGGACACATAGAGGGGAACAACACACACTGGGGCCTATCAAAGTGTAGAGGGTAGGAGGAGGGAGAGGATCAGGAAAAACAACTTGTGGATATTAGGCTTAATACCTGGGTGATGAAATAATCTATACAACAAACCCCAAAGATACATGCTTATCTATGTAACAAACCTGCACATCCTGCACATGTGCCCCTGGACTTAAAATAAAAGTTAAAAATATTGATTTTAATAATACACTTTATTTCACCCAACATATCAAAAATATTATTTCAATATGTAAAAACTAATTTCGAAATTAAATCAAAAAATGAGGGTTCTTTTAAACTTTTTTTGTACTAAGTTTTGGAAATTTAGTGTGTATTTTACATTTTCAGCACTTCTCAGTTCAGACTAGCCCACCTCCGAGTGCCCAGCAGTCAGAGGTAGCAAGTGATCACCACATTGGACAGTGCAGCTCTAAACTGTGCTATCTCCAATATCCCCTTGGTCCCAGGTCCTCGTCCTCAGATTTCACCACAGTGGAAAATTCTCTGTTTTTTTTTTTTTTTTTTTTGAGATGGAGTTTCACTCTTGTTGCCCAGGCTGGAGTGACGTGGCGCAATCTCGGCTCACTGCAATCTCTGCCTCCCGGGTTCAAGTGATTCTCCTGCCTCAGCCTCCCAAGCAGCTGGGTTTATAGGCACCTGCTACCATGCCTGGCTAATTTTTTGTGTTTTTAGTAGAGATGGGGTTTCAACATGTTGGCCAGGCTGGTCTCAAACTCCTGATCTCAGGTGATCCACCTGCCTCAGCCTCCCAAAGTGCTGGGATTACAGGCGTGAGCCACTGCGCCCAGCCTTCTCTGTCATATTTCATTCATGCCTGTTAACTTCCAGTGGCCTCCTCCTTCAAGTAGTTCCAGAATATTTAAACCCAAATGCAATGTCCATGTTATTAGTTTCTGCTCACCTTGGCTACTTTCAGATGTCATATCTTTGCTAGGCTTTGAGGGAGAAAAGCTGGTGGGAAAGGCGACCACAGCAAAGGTGTGCTGGAACAGGGTGGGGACAGAGACCCCGGATAGTAGGAACTGGTGGGAAGTATTGGTCTCCAGTGAGCTGTTTGCAAAGCTGCAGGCTCACTGGCAGCTGAACACTAGCTTTTAATAGCACATTCTCCTGTTCAGTTTTGCAGACACACTCTTGATACTTCACACTCAGCTCTGACAGAAATCAGCTGACCCCATATCCATTTGTTTGCCAAAATAAGCAAATTGTGGAATTGCAAAAAGACTGGCGCCTGGACAGTCATTAAAAGAGGAAACAGCTATAGAGGGACTTGAGAATTACCCATTAGACACTCTGATAAATATCACTTCTAAATATACTGTAACCACAGTTCATGACAGCCCTGCCAGGATCACAGTGCTCCAAGGCCCAAGTGGTCATGACCTAAGGGGCTCCTGTGAGGTGAAGGAGCTTCGTGCAGACATGTGGAAGGGTAGTGCTTCGGTGTCCAGCTGCTGCCAGGGCTGGGCACCCAGAACAGACATCCTCCTGCTTCCTGCACTGAGACCACCATCATGTATTGAGGCCAGAGTGCTTGTCAGTCTATTGATCTGGTTTTCAAAGGGACCAGCAATCCTCACACTGGATGGGAGAGGGGTAGTCTCACCATGGGGAAAGCAAAGCCAGGACTGAGAGAAAACTATCAGTCACGTCTGCCTAGATAGTGTGGTATCACTCCCTCAGACTGAGAAATGAAATTGTAAGTCATGAGGGGTTTCTTTACGGCAGTGGAAGAAAGCAGAAGTTCTTCTACCTTTCACTGGCTTCCCACTTACTGAGCAAATTCTGTGTGTCAGGCCCCCTACCTGGGTCCTGGGTGCTCAGATGCACTGCTTGCCCTCCTTGCAGCTGGGAACTCACACACCAGCCAATAAAATGGACTGCAGAGGGCACAGCATAGCCGGGGCTGTGGCATGGGGGGCAAACCATATAGGGTGGGGACTTGGAGGAAGAGATAATTAATGTGCCTGGGGAGGGTCAGAGATGGGCAACTAGTGCATAAGGGATCCTACAGCTGGCGCCTTACAACTTAGGAGCACTTCTGAGCATTGTATTTGAGTTTCGTAATTTCATTAGGTTCAATAGGATATATACTTCAGCATTGAGGAAGCTGAGGCCCAGGCATCAATGTACTCATTCACAAAATAGAAATAAAGCTCATATAAGGCACAGATTGGACACTGGATAAGGGATAGCCAAGCATAATTATGTGATGATAGAGATGCCTGACCTGCCTACTCTGCCCTCCTGCATCCCTGTAAGGGAAGCTGCCCCACCCCCACACCACAGAGTCTGCCTCACAGCCTCTGCACAGGACAGCCGCCACATGACCATACCTATTGGAGTCTCTTCCCCAGGAACTTGGAAGTGAGACCAGATACCTATTTTACTCTCTGTGGACCACCTGGGCTGAGATGTTATGGAGAATTACTTAGACAGCTCTTTCCTCTACATTCGTGAAGAAGCAAAATTCAATGGTCTATTTATAATAGCCAAGTGGAAACAACCCAAATATTCATCAGCTGATGAATGAATAAACAAAATGTGGTGTATCCATACAATGGAATATTATTCAGCCATGAAAAGGAATAAAGTACTGATATCTACTACAACACAGATGAACCCTGAAAACATTATGCTAAGTGAAAGAAGCCAAACACAAAATGCCACAGGTTTTATTTCATGTAAAGGTCACCCGGGATAGGCAAATCCAAGAAGACAGAAAGCAGATTAGTGGTTCCCAGGTAGTAGAACGAGAAGGAATGAGGAATACCTGCTTAATGGATGTGGGGATTCATTTTGGGGTGATGAAAATGTTCTGGAACTAGATAGTGGTGACATGCCATTCTTTTGGGGGGAAAAAAAACTGGTTCAGTAAGTCTGTGTCCCTCATAACTAAAAATCACTAAAATATAAATGGGTATATTAAATGCCTTCTCTAGGGTGCGCAGCTGTTAGAATCCACAGCCTGGATTCACAACCTGTGTCCTGTGTCCTGCTGATTGCCAATCTAATTCCTTCTCCAAACCACTTCCTTAATTAGCCTGGAGGGGACTTTTGCATATCTTAAAGAGATCGCTGGCTACTTCCCCAAACCTACCAATGGGTGGTAAGCGCCTACCCAAGTGCGTTTACTTTGGGTCCTGTCAGCAAAAAACAGACTTTATTAAGAGGATGTTAGCAGGCCTCTTTGCTTCCCTGCTTTTGTGAGAATTCTTAATGGCTCCAATGCGCATATGTCGTTTTTCAGCAAAATCTAATATTTATGTCATTTCCAGGGGAAGAACATTTGCAGCCTTTGTAATATATCACTTTCTCATCGTTTTGCTGCACAGCACAGGATGGACAAATCGCTCAGGTATTTGTCAGTACACCTTCCCTCACCCACCTCCGAGGTGCAGGGTTAGGCACGTCGTTCACAGAGATGGAAAAGGGAGTGAGATGCCAGGACAAAAACTGAGCCAACATGGCCAACACTTCCTGACCTGGCATTTTTTAGAATCCTGGATACAGAAGTAAAGATCTTGACAGTTTAAAAAGTCATAGAACTTTTGTATTTTTTTTTAAAAAGTCAAACCATTGATTTAGCTATGAAGTTTTAATGTTTAATATTTATGTAAAGTCAGCGATTCCTATTGTTACAGCTTAAATTATAATATAAATAGCTAATGTTTAGAGGAGCAAAGATGGAGATAAAGATGGTGGGGTGAGTATATATAGCCTGCTTCCGAGTCACTTACAAGAAGATGAGGGTGTGTGCGTATGAGTGTGTGGTAACTTCTAGGTACACACTTTATGTGCATCATCTCATTACCTCATGATCTTATCTCACTTTATATGCATTATCTCAGTACCAGTGAATGGTATTGTCTTCCCTTTGCAGATAAAAAAAACTGAGGCTAAGGTTTCAGGATCTGCCCCAGGTTGCAACATTAGATTAGTGAAAGGGACAGGTCTGATCTCAAAGCTCCATATTCTCAATCACCGTAATATAATAAAATGATTATATCATAAATATTTTAGAGTCACATATTGAGCGGAAGACATAGTGCTTTTCGGCACTTTATAATTTGCAAAGTGATTTCACACTTAGATTGCTTTACTGTACCCACCGTGAAAGCTGTAGCACTTCTGAGATGAAAGAAATGATCAGGGGCTAGAGACAACACCTAAGAATCTATAGACGGCATGGCCTTCAGAGGATGGGTTATATTTTAATAATTAGCAAGAGAGTAACGAAGGCAACATAGGATTGGGAAGACAGCAAAGGCAAAAGCATGGGAGGTGGATAATAAATAGCTGTTTGGGTGAGGAATGATTTTAGTCTCTTAATTCCCAGTATGGAATATAACCACTAATTAAGTATTACAAAGACACTTGTTTTGGGCTTCCTTCTTCATGAGCAGTTGATGATGATGATGATGATGATGATGATGATAGTGCCAGCTACCATTCACCAGGCAGTTTAAAGTCCAGCCAATCACTAGGCTAAGCACACATGGTGAATTATCTGTTTTGATTACCTCCTCTGGTAACCAACCACAATTCTCCTGTGGGTAATCACAGGCACACATTTTCAGGCTACATGGTTCTCTCAAAGCTGAATACAAGCCCAGCTTCCAGGGTGACTTATGGGACCCAGGTCTATGACAATGGGAGCATCATATATGAACCAATACTGGCCTCGATATTGGTTCAGAGATGGACATGATAACCAATCAGAGCCAATGATATGACTTTTTCCCTGAAAGTAAACAGGGGTTGGAACTACCACTGCTATTTTATTAAAGGTACAAAGTTCAGATAACATTGTCTGAGCCTGGAATCCAGCCCTCACCCCAGACTTTTGCATTTTGGTGACCAATAAATTGCCTTTTTGCTTATGCCAGTTTGGGTCAGGTGTTGGTCATTTTCAACGGAGGAAGTCTTAATCAATATAAGCACTTACAAACTCACAGTTAATCCTCACAAAAATACCATGAGGTAGGTATTATTTATACGGTATTGTTTTCTCTCCCACCCCACATTTGTTAGATGAGGAACTGAGGCCCAGGGAGGTGACATTAACCTGCCCAGCTGGTAGAGGCAGGATTTGAACCCAGACAGTGTAGCTCTAGAGCCAGCATTCCCAACCACCTCAACAGCTGTCTGGAGTCTAAGTCTGCTCTTATGAAACAGGACTCTCCATAAGCCCCAAATAAGTCTTTTTGCTCAAAATAGTTCTGAAGGCTTAAAATAACTTAAAGGGTGTAAATTTTCTCAAGCTCCTTTAGGTTTGCAATGATCCCTTTTTGGCTTCCGTTGTCTCCCTGAAAGAAATCATTTAAGCAATAAAAATGTCTCTTTCCAAGTCATCCTTCAACTGCTGATACTTCACTTTCCCAAAAATTACAGATAAAAATAACAATGCACAGAAGTGAAGACTACATAGCTGCTAAAAGGGATAGGAGGGAAGGAAAGAGGAGATCCTGACCAAATGGTTTTTTGTTGGTATACAAGAAGTTTTGAATCACTCTTCATGGTCATTTTAGAAATCTGTTTCTTAATTAAGGTGTCTTTTTATCCATCACAAAAAAAAAATCTTACACTGGTGGCATAGTGAGCCACATCTGCTACTTCCTAAATGCTTTGGAAATTTAAAAATAAAATAAATACTGTCAATAAGGACAGTTTGACATGCATACCTCATCTGGGTAATTTTCTCTCTTTGTTCAGTTTCGAAGCAATTTACCAGAGACTCAGGAACTTCTTGATGAAGGAATAAGTAGCAATCTTGAAATGCAGGGAAAGCAAGGAGACTGTGCCACGCTGGAACCATGGCCTCAAAGAACTAAAAGACCTATTGGTATTCCCAAGGCACATCAAAGGCACACACTAGTCATGAGTATTGCTTGGCTTAATCAGTTTAATCAAGGGACAGAGCTTGGAACTGGGAGCAGAAGTTCTAGTTCAGACTGCCACTAACTAACTTTGAGCCTCAGGTTGGCAATTATAAAATGACTTGAGAAGACCATATATATTTGGCTGGAGTCTAATAGTTAAGACTTTATATAGCATAAGGAATAAAACCATGGGCTTTGGAATCAGAAAGAGCAGAATCCACACCCAAAGCTCTGTGATTCACCATCCATGAGACCTTGAACAAGTTATTTAACCTCACAAGTCTTAGTTCTTCATCTGTAACGTGAAATAAATACTGCCCACTCCTTAGAACTATTGCAAGAGTTAAGAGAGTGGGGGGAAATACACTTATCACAGTTCCTTGCCCAGTATGAGGAGAAAAGAAAAAGATTAACCATCACTATTTTCATTATCATTATTAATAAAGTTTAAATTTATGTATAACTACAAAAGCAATAATGTCCTCATCAAAGACCATATCACAAAGCTTCCTGAAAAATGTTGGCAATATAAAGATTTAGCCATGAAGAGCAAATCTTTTTTTTTTTTTAATCATCACTGTTCTTACTAAAATGCAGGGCTGTGAGGATATCTGACTAGTCCCTAGCATATGTTGACATTATAAAGACTTGGCCTCAATTTGACTCATGTGAATCTTTGAGTGCCAACAGATGGGCAGGTTACACTGAAATCCCGGCAATGCTGCTGAGCCCAGCCACTTTCCAGCACAACCTCCATACTACCTTTAAGCTGACCTTGCAAGAAGTTTATACTTTAGTTGCGTATTGAGTCAGGACTGTTCTCCCTCAAGGACCATCCGTTATCATTTGGACTCTGGCCAAATGATTAAGAGAAACATGTTTTGTCATCCACAGGACTTCATTCAGCCTAAGAGTAAGTCTGGCAAACCTCAGGACTTTACAGCATCTGCTTGGCCAGAAATTTGATTTTGACCAGAGGGTATCAAACTCCCAAGATAGGGAACATGGCACGGGATGTGGCACTACCAGAGAAGTGAGATAAATTAAATAATTGTACATGTAGGTACAGGGGCTCCTTTGTCACTTGGTTTCTTGGCCTCCAGGTGGCCTATCTCCCAAAGAAACTGGATCTAGTTGAGTTATCCACCGAGCTGCCTCCAGTCTCTGAAACTCAGCAGCTCTCTGTGGTTGCACTTGACGTTTAATGCTTAATTATACACCATCTGATGGTAGTCTCTGATTTCTCATGAGTTTCAAGGAAGAGTGAAGAGAACCCTAGAGTAGGAATCAGAACACCAGACCCCAGGCCCAGCTCTGAGCTCTTCCTCCATCAGACATCCTCCATGGTGCTCACATGGCCATGGGCACGTACAACAGCCATGAGGTGTGCCATGTGGATCCCCTTTCAGGAAAGGAAATATAAGGAATGCGGTTATTTGAGTCTGCAGTGGCAGCACCTCTGGATCTGCTTCAGGTTTAAAGCTGAGGCCATGTTTTTGCAGGAAGCCAGTGACTGAACATGGCATGGATCCTAGGGCCTCGCCATTTCTGCTCAACATGGGGCTCCTCTACTGGGCCATCTTTGTTCTGGAGCTCTCCGCCTGTTAGATATGCACTGTAGTCTGAGGCTGTCACTCCCCCAAATCCTGTCCCCTCCCTGTCTTCCTTCCATAGGTGTCAGATGGGCATGCTGATCTGACAGCTTGCCCTGATCCATCAGCTTCCTTTCCTTATACCTTTTGCAGGAGTCGCCACTCACTCATGCTCCTATCTCAGTCTCAATATCTCTTTCCTGGAACACCCAACTGACACAGTATTCACTTTTCTAAACCTACTTACTCTTCTTTTAAAATATACCTCCTCTTCCTCATCATCATCATCATCATCATCATTAAAAGAGAAGAGGATGAAGAAGCAGGAGAAGGGACCAATAGTTTTGGAGGATAATATTTTGAGGTATAAACAGAACATACCCTCCCAATTTCTTCACACCCTATGATCACTCCACCACCAACACCATGTACCCTGAGGTATGCTGTGCATTCGGGGATGGCTGAGAGGGCAGAAATGCAGAGAACCCGTTTCTGAGTTTCTCTGTTCTACCTTCTGAGTCATAAGAGCCAGGCTTTTTGAGGTTCAGGCATTTAATGTCCCTGAAGCATTAGGAACAAAGTTTGTGCCCTAGCAAAATAGATTTGAAAGAGAAATTGCTACAGCTAGTGATCCTCTAAATAAGGATTAAATGGACTAAGAGGAAAGGGGAGGATGGTAGGTTGAGGGGCAGGTGTGAGTGGAGCTTGGCATTTTGAAGGCAATGGGCCTAGAGGAACCACTTGAGGGTGATTGGCTGCAGCATCATGAAGACAAAGCTTCCCTTTGAGAAAGCACCAATCTTCTTCCCGCCCCTGGGGCCCGGAGGGAGCCAAACCAGCACCACTGACTTCCCAGTCTACATCTAGGGGAGTCCCGGGCGAGCACTGCCACTGACTAATGCAGCCGGCAGAAGCGTCACCTCTCTGGGCTCTGCGAAATTGCTCAGTCACCATCCAACTCACATGAGCAACCTCTTCCTCAACAGCTTGGGGTGCCCATCATCAGCCTATAGCATGAACCCTAAATACCTAGAGGAATAGAGTTGATGGTGGCATGAAAAATAAAGCAACTGTCACCCCAACTTGGGACAGTGGTGAAACAGAAACAGTGCTAACAATAAACTATTTTTATATAGTTCTCTAGATAGCTGAATATATGCCAGTTACTGAGGAGCTGTTCTTTCCAGACATAACTCTGTGAGTCCTCACAACACCCCCCTGAGATAGGTAACAATGTCATCCTCATTTTACAGACACAGTAACTGAGGCTCAGAGAGGCTCACTGAATTGCCCAGACTCACTTAGCTGTGAATGGAATAGCAGAGTTACATGCAATTCATATTTCTTCCAGGTCTTTACACTAAACTCCTTGAGGACAGGAAATGTCTTAGACTTTGCCACCTCCCACCCCCAGTCAGCCTAGTGATAGGTAGCTAGAAGATTCTCAGTAAATGTTTTGTGCTTTTACCAACTGATTTAGATATTTTCCCCCTACAGAAGGAAAAAAAAAACTGCTTGAAATATGTGTCTCCAGTTCCTTAGCACCAGGAAAACTACTGGTGCCTCGAAGGAGGTGGGAGGCAGTGAGTGTACATCCACAGGAGAGATCATATTTCAGTCTTTTCATTTCATTTGACAGCAGAAATACTGATTAAAATCAGCGGAACATGTCACAAAAGGGTAACTGGGTTCTTCATTTTTTTCTGTGCAGAGGCAGCTGCAACTGTACTTTTAGGAGATAACTCTTCATGCATAAAATTACTAATAGACACCATCTATCTGATGAATGTCTTCTCCTTAATAATTTATATCACTTGATCTATTTTCAAAGGTTAGTCTTACATTAAAATTACAGTTCTGAATAGGTCAGCCTGTTATTTAAGGATAAATTATTTCACCTCTTCATGTTAGTGTTGTGTTTGGATAATGATGACGTTTTTATTTCTAGCCCCCAATGAAACCATGGAAGAAATTGCTTGTTTGACCTAACCTCTGTCACTCTGATTCCTATTCTTTGATTCATGCTGACTCACTGACAGTTCTTAGTCTGCATGTTTCAAGACACTTCATTCCCATTCTTGTCTTCTTGTTACTTTTATACCTTTTTCTCACCTCTTTGACCATCTCTCCCCATTTCCCCTCCACCTCCCACCATCTCACCTTTCCAATTCAAGAGCATTCTTGAGTACTCTCACTGGACACACAGCCCTGTTATTTGTGTCATCATTGGTCCATCCCATTTCATTTCTAAAGAGGTAGTATCAGGCCAGGCGTGATGGCTCACGCCTGTAATCCCAGCACTTTGGGAGACTGAGATGGGAAGATCACCTGAGGTCAGGAGTTCAAGACCAACCTGACAAACATGGAGAAACGCCATCTCTACTAAAAATACAAAATTAGCCAGGCATGGTGGCACATGCCTGTAATCCTAACCACCCAGGAGGCTGAGGCAGGAGAATATCTTGAACCCAGGAAGCAGAAGTTGCATTGAGGTGAGACCATGCCATTGCACTCCAGCCTGGGCAACAAGAGCAAAATTCCATCTCAAAAAATAAAAATAAAGAGATAGTATCTTTACAGAAGGTCCACAATACCTCCTCTAGCTTTTCCCAGACTGAGACTTATTCATTTAACAAATAAGAACATGAAGTTTCTGGAGTTAATGAGAAAGGACTAGAAAGAAGCCAGTTTGAGCTAGAAGATCTAGGTAAGTCAGTGAACCATTCCTTGTTCCTATTTTTTTTAATAGGATGGAAAAAGCACAGGCTGTGAAGTCAGATAGTATAATCTGGGGTTCAAATCCAATATTCCTCATTACTTAGCAACCTGGGGCAAGACAATCTTTGACAGTTTGTTTTCTTTTCCTATAAAATGAGGATAGTAATCACTTAGTGATTTGTTGTAAGAACTTATAAGTTAAATAGAAAAAATATTCCACAATACAAATGCAACAAAAGGCATTTAATAAAAATGTGTTAAATGAATGAGTGTATAATCAATAGGTGGCAACTATTATTATTGAGAAAATCATTTTTAATGAAATGTTTACTTAGCAAGAAGACTAGAAATGGTAAGTTGAAGGAAACTAAGTTGGCCAGGTGAATAGTGGTTAAAAGAACGGATCCTTCAGGCCTAGCTTTAAGCTCTGACCCCACCAATAACCAGCTACGTGACCTTTTGACAAGTTGCTCAACCGCCAGTTTCCTAATCTGCAAACGTGACAAATAATACCCACTTCATCAGCCTTGGGAAAGCTTAAAAAGGAAAATGCCTAGAAACGACGTGACACAGTGCCCATGATAGTGTAAGGTCTTTATAAAGGGAAGAGCCCATTGCTAAGGTGAATACCAAAGAGAATGAAGAATCTCAGTTGCATCCACTTCATGGTACAATTATATAAGTCGATTGGGAAAATTCTTTTTTACCAGAAAGTATATAAACACATAAGGAATTGTTATTGTTATTAGAAAAAATAATGATGCAACAAATAAATGACTTGTATTGGAACAAGTGCAAACCCCACATGGCCCATCTGCAATTGACATGTGTAAATGTGCACATGTGCTTGAGAAAGGTATGGGGTTGGTTTGTTTAATTAAAGGATAATTTTTGTTGTTGCTCTCTGAGTGTACAAAGTCATAAAGTGTGGATGTTTAAAAGGGAGGCTGAAGTAATGTGTGGAGAATGTAATTGATACTCTAAAGCTGTTGATTGTAAATATGCTCAGGAGGTAGATAAGTTCACACTGTTTTCTAGCAGGAAGGCTTTTATTGGTAATTTCATGTAATTGTGAAACTGGAAGAATTACTGGACTGCAGGTTTTCTATGTTTCCAGCAGGGAGTATTTCCTGCTTCACAACCCTGAAGAGCCCCAACCCCAACCCCACCCCCACCCCCCATAGCCCTACAGCCACTGGCCATGACTATCCATTTTCTGGGTACAGGGTTTTCTCTAAAGAGACCAAGAGAAGGAAACCAGGAAAGCTCTTCAGATGGAAACAGCCCCATTGGTTGTTTTCCCAGGCTGGTTTCCACATTCCCAAGGGTGTCCATTACCTATAAGCCTGTGTTTCTTAAGGTTCTTTCAACTACAAATATCAGAAAACCCCTCTACGAGGCTCTGCTAGGGAAGAGCTAATCTCACTGTGGTCAGACCTTGCAAACTGACAGGAACCGAGACATAGAAAGCCTTCAAGAACCAGGAGATTGGCTCTCTCATTCTCATGCCCTTACTTCACACTGTGTCCCTTCCCTCTCTACTGTGGCTTTTCTGGTGTCTCTTCTACCTCATCTCCTTTATATCTGCCCCATTGTCTTTTAGTAGACTGGTTCCTCCTTTCCTCCACAAATATGGTGGAAGATTATTGCACCCCAGCTCTCAAGTTTGACTTATGCCCAAACATCTAGCAAAGGATTGGCCTCCTAGCTGAGATCCCATTGGGCCAGGTATCCACCATCTTTGTCTATTGGGTCACATAGTAACAACATGGCTGCCATGGCGTTCTGAGGCAGTAGTCAGAGAAGGGTCACAGGTGGCACAGATATCCTAACAGGTCTCTAATGCACTGAGGTACAAAGATATAACAGTAAGTTTTTAATTCCTAGAGATGAAGCTCAACTATTGAATTAAAATGTTAAACACAGAGAGGACTTACCCATGCATGGTTTACTTTCTCCTCAGGCCTTAATGGAGCCAAGAGGTATATGATGCCCTCATTTCAAAAACCATCTTTCATGTACTCAAAAGAAGCATGCGGTGGAGTTAACCTTTCAATTCTACCTTAATGAGTCAGTTTGGCATACTCCCTTTTGACATCCAACAAGTATTTTGATTACCTGTGTATCACAAATTACAGCTGAGATGGAAGCACCCATTTGAGGTCAGTGTAGGTTTGGTTTTTTTGCTTTGGAACAAAGCCATAGATAAAATCTGAGGAGCTCACCATGACTTGATTTATATCTACACAATGCAGAATAAATAGGATTAAATGCCAGATGTGTTGACAATGAATTTTCATAATGGCCTCTTTCTACAAACAGCATTGTTCTAAAAGTATTACCTTATCACTCATTTGGTATAACAAGCCAAGGGCTATTTCTTGCCATGTTATAGCTGACAAAACTGAGGTTCAAAAGGATGAAGCGTTTCCTAAAGTTGACTGACCAGTAAACGGTAGTCAATACTAAAATTCACATCTTTCCAGTTATAATCCAATTGCCATTTCACTATATCACTTTGCTTCCTTATGAACTACTGGATCTCTTTCCCTTTGCCACTCCAGAGCTTCCCTCCACTCTTCTCCATCCTGTTTGGTGTTCCAAGGGGATGACTTTATCAGTTGAATTCAGAGAATTCCTTGGCCTCTGGCTTCTAGTGAATTCAGTCAATAGGAAGCACCAGCAAGAAATCAGAGTGAGGTCAATTTTTGGACTCCTTCTTGCAAGATTTCTCTCTCTCAAAGGCCACAGCTCCTACTGGATAGCCCCTACTTTCTCTGGGTTTCAGTAACTTCCTCTTCCTCTTGACCTCGTAGGGATAAGTGTGGTAATATCTCTCAACTCCTGCTAACCCTAAAGTGCTATACCACCCCTTGTTGGTTTTCCTTACCCCTTCCATCTCTTCAGCTCACCTGAATTACCCTGAGTGTCTTATCCTTTTCCTGCCAAAACACTGATCAACAAATAGTATGCATTAAACTCCTAATTATTGTGTGATTAAAGCTTATGTAGAGGTAATTTCTAATAGTGTAAGTAATACCCTTTAAAAGAACAGATTTTACAATCTATTTACTTGCAACTCACTACCCACAAATTTTTTTTATCTAATCAGAGCTTGCAAGTTTTTCCATCCTACATTCTAGCTTCTTTCCATCCATGCCAAAGGAAATATCCTTTACTGATCTGAGCTTTAAGTAGGTAGTCTGGGCAGCCGGAACTCACTGCCATGGTTCCCGTCTACCACATTTGGGATTATCTCTACTCCTCCACAAAGGAAGCTCAAAAGAAGAGGAAATATGTAAAGGAATTGCCTTCCTTGAGGGACACGTGGGAAAAAAAGACTGAGAGACAGAAAAGAGTGACCAAAAAAACAGAGACAGGAAGAGAACTTGATAGATTGCACATAAAACTACAAACTTGCACAACCACAAGAGACAGTCCAGTCCATCCTGATTGTGTATAGGCAGGAATTGCAGCTGAATTTCAGTCAACTGTTTATTTTCTGATATATTTGATTCTGTGTAAGACTAAATACCGAGGGTGTTAAGTGGGTCACCATATTTCTCTCTCTTCACCCAGATATACATACATCATAAGTCAATATTCCCCATGCAAATTACTCTGCATGGCTATTTTGGTGTTTACTGATCCCTGTCAGCCAACTGTGCTCAAAACACTGGCAACAATCATGCTCCAAATGACAAATTTATTCAATCAGAGTAGCTTTCCTATGTCTCATGACTGCCCCAGGATCCAGCACAGTGCCTGGTACACAGTGTACATTCAGGACATATTTTGGATAAAAATGAATGCCTGCAGGATTTTGGAAATGCTAGAACAGTAGAATCATGTCAGAATGGAAGAATGTGGAAGGGCTCTCAGAGAAAAGAGACAATGCAGGATGTGCTGTAAGATGGCTTTCTGTGCTCACCATCCTGTTCTCTCTCCAGCCACCTTGGGAAGAGTCACTCTCTCAGAAGCTGCTACTTCTAGAGCCCACCAAACTTAGCTGCTTTCCTAATTCTAGCTGTAAATGAGCATTCATGCAGGCATTTCAACTCAATTTGTGTCAGGTTTGACCAAGAAATGCTTAACAATGGAAGAAAATAAGTCTTAAATTATTCTCAGAGGAGAGCACAGCACGGAGCAAGCTGAGAGGGTGGCTTGCACTGCATTCTGCCCCTTCACACCAAGGAGCCACAAACCTGTAAGCCACAAAGGCTATAATGAAAGACACCTCCAGCCCTTCTTGGCAGTCAGCACCTTGGTTTTTCCTGGGTAACTAAAAGACTCAAAAATAGTTTTTCAGACACCATTTTGAGTCTCCACAAGAAATTCAGAATGTTGCTGAAGGTAAAATATTCAGCTCTCCAGAAAAGAGGATGGCAAAGTGAATTCTTTTCTGGTGCAGCAAAATGTTTTATTTTATCCTCTCTGGTAAAGAAAAGAGCAGGCACCACCCCCACCACCTTCTGCTGCACCCCCCTCCACAGAAATTTTGGGCACAGTCACACCACAGAACACTTCCCTATGCCTGACACTTCTTAATCCTCAGGATCCGGAGATTTCACTTCAACTAAATTTAAGATACTTTTTCTGGGTTCTAGAACCTGCAGAAAATGCTTAAACAAAGTTGGTTCTTACCTTGAAGGAACTTACAATCTAGCATTTAATTTTATTTTCATGTATTTATTTATTTGTTTTTCAGCCTGAAAAGGATTGAGGTGGCTTACAGAAATGCAAATCCTACAAATGAGATAAAATGAAACTCAGAATAAGCTGGTGAAGAAATCAGGAAAGAAATAAAATGAGGACAAGAAACATAAGGTGAAGCTAGGAATGAAATTAACACCCAAATTACAGCCTGTAAGATTCTGTAGCTTGCTAGGTGTGATCCTCAATTTGACTCTAGGCTCCCTAGAAGACAGGATACGGTCTAGGAGAATAGACATGCCAGACCTCCAAATAACCACAGAGATGAATGGTATGAGCTCTGGAGCCAGATCACCTGGGTTCCACATCCCAGATCACAGTTATAGGATCTAAGCCAAATCACTCAATTTTTCTAAATCGCACTTTCTTTATATGCAAAATGGGGATAATAGTGCCGACTTCATAGGATTATTTGAAGAATAAAAGCATGTATGCCTATAAAAATACAAAGTACCCGGTACCCAGTAAGCACTTGCAGGCAAGTGAATATTGGCTTCCTTACTCTCTACTAAGTTCTTTGGCTGTGTTACGAATTAAATTGGCATAAGACAGAAGAAAAACCATATTAAATTATATATGTATGCAATGGAGTCCCACAAAATATGAGACTTGAAGAAGGGTCAGATGATTGAAGCTTATCTAGCATCCTGAGCTACCCACACAAAGGAACGGGGGCCAGGGCTTCTGGAAGCAGGTAGCAACAAGTTATGGAAGGGTCAAGGGCAGAAATGTATGTTGAATAAAGATTGTCTCATTATGCAGATAAAAAGTCTCTCAGGTAATAAAGGTTGAATGAAGCAGCCCTTTTCCCAATACAGATACAGTTACTAATGTAGATTTCTCTTATAGTTGTAAATTTTCTTTTATGACAGGGCAGCTTTTCAGAGCCACTCTTGTGTCTACAGTTTCTCAGAATAACCAGCTCAGAATATACCAAAGAAGTATATTTTGGGGTGGCATATTTGGACTCTTACAGTCATATTTTGGGGTGATGTGTCCAGAGCCCTGATATGCTCCATAAGCGCTGCCTAGTACAAGACAGAATATGACAAATGTTATAACAGAAGTCCAAGTTTATTACCAAACATAGGAGAAAAAGACGGATTTTAACTAAAGATAGGGAAGGGATGTAGATCAGGGAGCATTTTGCATAGGAGACAGTAGGCAAGTTTACATTGAAGGAGAAGTCAGATTTTGTCCACCAGATGGAAGAAAAAAGAAATGGAAGGTATTTTGAGCAGAAGGAATAGTACAAATGTGAAAACAGAAGAGCACAGCATGTGCTAAAGGAACAATAAGTATTCAAGAATTCAGACATGAAGACACTTTTATCATCACTGTATTAGTCAAGAAACTTGTAGGTATCAAATGGCAGAAACCCAATGCAAACTGGCCAAAGGAAACAAAAAAGGCGGGTTGTAGTATTTCACATACCTTCGAAGCCCATGGGTAGTTTCGGGCACAACTGGATCCAGCACCTCCAACAATATATCATCAGAATTCTATTTCTGTCCTTCTCTCAGCTTTACTTCCTCCCACGTTTGATTCCTCCTCCAGCAGATTCTCCCACTGGAATACTACCCAGCACATCCAAGTTTTCATGTCTCCAATCTCAGGTCAGTGGAAATGGCCACATGATCATCACTTAAGAGATGCTACGGGAATTTTAGAGAATTTCAGAGAATATTTCTGTTCTTCTGGGCAAAAGACAGGATGGTCCTGGGGCCATGTGGCTAGTGTTAGCCAAAAACATATGAGTGGAGGTGACTTTTCCACATACCGGAGTTGTAAGCAGCTGTTAGCCATATTCCCTTCACTTGTCATTGTGATCCTGGTCCTCTCGTGTCAAGGTAAGATTTCATCAACCTGGTGAGCAGAGGTTCCAAGCTTCATCTCCTCTCCCTCAAGTTAACCTAATGGTTTTCTCTATTCTACAGAAAGAGCTTGTTCATTGTACTTCCAGCATTGGGCCACTTGCCAACCAAGGCATCACTTTCCATTCATCCTGTCCTGATCCTTCTACAGTGTTGGTGAACTCTCTCAAAGCATGTCTTCTAGAAAAAAATCTCTAAACTCCTTTAACACCTTCTTCTTTTCCATAGACCAGAGGCTTATATTTCCTACTAGTCAGATACCAATACCATATGGCCTACCGCAAAACGCAGGGCAAGAATTGATGGCTTCAACTCTGTAGTCAGGTAGATTCATGCAAATCTCCAGGAGCTGGTTATCCCAGCCCTGATTTGATAAAGTTTCCTTTCATCCGTGAACATCGGCAGGTTTTGTTTTTCACTGTTACTCATGAGTAAGTGAATTACCTGGTTATCCATTTTTTTGTATCTAAAAAAGGCAAATTTTCAGCCCTTCTGGGTTTTTAACCAGGAAGCAGCCTCACGATGTGTATAATAGTGCCCTGGCATTCAGCTGGGTGCAATACATGCCTGCGCTAGGTGCAGGTTTTCCGGCAGCAAAGGAGTTATCAACACTTCCTGCCCTCCCCAAATTATAAAGTAGGCAACATCACCTTGGCTCGCCCAGCACCTGAATGTCCTGAGCAACTTCCTTCTTTGCAGTCACAGCCTTCCTCACCTTTACTGCTCTCTGCTGACAATTTAAAAACCCGACATGTGTTAACTCTCTCCTTGTCTTCCAACCCACCCACTTATCACCTCAGTGCCACGCTCCCAGGTGGTGAGCAGCGAGGACTGTGGTTTGATGAGTTCATTCATACCATAGCTTTAATTACTGATAAGAGCTTGATTATACACATTCTCAAAGGCATTGGAAAGTTAAAAGAAAGTTCTTTTAGGTAGCAGTCCATGTCAAATGCAGCTCATGAAATCTGTGTCCTTTTCATTCCTTCTGAGTAATTCCTCTCTGTCTCTATTAACAAAGCCTTGGATACTCCGTGGTTTACGAGGCAGAAACTTATCCATCCAACACAGTCACATGGATACAGCTTTGTGCTTTTAGACCATAACTACTTGAGAAAACCTGACCTTTTCCCCCACTCTTCCATTCAGCCTGTGTCCTGCTAAAAACAAAAGGACGTCCTCCCACATTGTCATCCACTCTGCCCTACTCTTGAGAAGTCTAGTGGGGAAAACAGGCCCTATAAAGAGAGACACTGCAATGCCATGGGGTGAGGATAACAAAAGTGATGGTAGCAGAGCACTGGAGAGCAGAAGTGGGGACACCAACTGCCCAAATGGCACTGTCCCCTCAGAACTCTTGCATTTGCTTTTAACGCAAAAGGGCCCACAGCAAATTATCACCATCCAAGAAAGAGACAGTTCAATGGGAATCCGGGCTGCCATGTTGCACAAGTCCAGGGGCTACACCATTCATCCAGGGGAATGGTGCTCCTGGGGGTGTGCCACAGAGTGATGCTGTTAGGAGGAGACAGCACAGTTAACAATGGCTCTTTCAAAACTTAGCAGTCAGTTCCACCTACTCTGCTGGGCAGGTAAACCCACCCTGGGCAGTTGATGGAGATTCTTCTATACTTCAGAAGATTTTCTAGAGATCTCTGAGTGAAAAACAAATTAAGAGAGAGTACCAAGTGGACATGAAACTTCCATATGTGACCTAGTCCCGAAGGAGGGGTTACTCCCTGACCCATCCACCCATCCTGACTTCTGCTACCCTTAGTATCTAATATGAGTCGCACTCATCAAGGCAAAGGTATTATTTTGCTCTATGACATCTGTTCCTTAAGGTTAACAAATATGTTGTGATGGAGTTAGGGTTGGAAATTTAAAACTCTTTCCCTGTGATTCACCACATATTAGCTAAAAGTTTCTGGAATTCTTTTTTCAGTTCTGAATTTCTCAGGAATCATTTTTTAAAAGAATGTATTGTTTTCCCTAACAAAGGAGTTCTTTCTCCTCACTTGCCAATTTGTGTTCATGGCATATTTTCGTTTGGTGCTGCCCCCAGCCCTCTGAGCCACCCACACTTCTGCTTCCTCTTTCCTACAGTTTAAATCCCCTCCATTTGCCCAGTTTGTTGATTCTATCTCTGCAAGTTTGTTATAACCTGTTTCCTCATTTCGTCTCCCAAAGGCACCATCTCTCTTTTAGTGAGTGACCTTGACTCCAATCACTCTCTCCTCCAATCCTTCACAAACATTATTTCCTCCTTAAAAGAAAACCCCAGGCCGGGTGCAGCGGCTCACGCCTAGAGTCCGAGCACTTTGGAAGGCAAAGGTAGGCGGATCTCTTGAGCCCAGGAGTTCGAGACCAGCCTGGTTATCATAGAGAAATCCCATCTCTATAGATGATTTTTTTTTTTAATTAACCGGAAGTGGTAGTACGTGCCTGTGGTCCCAGCTACTCAGGGGGCTGAGGGAAGAGGATCACTTGAACCCAGGAGGTTAAGGCTACAGTGGACCATAATGTCATTGCCTGCCAACCTGGATGACAAAACGAAATCATGTCTCAAAAAAAAAAAAAAAGAAAAGAAAAGTAAAGAAAAAAGAAACCTCAAAAAGTTCTAGTGCTGTTTAAATACCCTTAATGGCAATTACGTACAAATTACCATCCAAGGTAGGTCGTCAGTCCGGCATGAAAGCGTCTCTACAATATGTCTCCAGGTTGTTGCATCTACCATCATCCTCCCAGACCGCAGCTTCTCAGAATAGGGCCCATGGAAATAAGGACCAGGAACTGATCCAAAACTACTAGTCTTTTCCTCAGACCTCAAAAGCTAATTATGAGCAATTTCACAGATGATTGTTTATACCTATAACTGAACATTTTTACTGAAAATCCACTAAGTAGGCAAAGGGACCAAAATTAGGTAGTCATAAGCTCTCATGAACACCATAGAGAGTTTCTCAAGAACTCCAATGCAGTATTCTAAACAGTCTGGCTGTTGTACAAAAGCCACCTGCACACATGTGGATAAGTGACATTCCTGTGGATAGGCAATGAGTGGACGGTGGGGTATTTTGCCTAAATGGTCCCTAGATTTAAAACGTTTAAGTACACTGCTCTAGGAGTAATCTAAATTCCAGTCAAACTAAGACACTCTGTTCTCTGAATAAGCCTGTATGCTTTTCTGCCTCTCTACCTCTGTTAACTCGGTATCCTCTGCCTAGCATACCCTTCCTATATCTGACTATATAAATGTACCTCCTTCCAGGTTCATTTCAAAACCTCCTCATCTTATCAGATATGACGCTAATGTCTGAACCCTAGGTGGTCCTTGCAAATTCCTGTGAAACTTAACTCATCCTATCATGGATTACCATATTTATATCATTGCATTAATTCCTCTAACAGATTGCAATCTCCTTGAAGGTAAGTATTATGCTTATGTGATATTTGCATCCCTTCAAGCACCTAGCATAATACACGACACATAATGATCACTCACAGATTTTCACTAAAAACAAAAAAAAAATCAGCCACAAAGATATCACTCTACAATGAATTTACCTTAGAGTAACAGAATAGTTTCATAGAGTTGAGTTACTTTGGCTAGTGTAAATTGAACTATTTAATTCTCAAAGATAGTTATCACACATATAATTTTTAAATTTAGCAACAGGCAGGATGAAGCATTTTAGGAAGGAAACGGTAAATATATCTAAGCCTGGGGCCTATTGAGAATTAAAGCACCCAAAAAATTACCACATTTTCCTGAATGTGAATCCTCTCCACTACTGACCCTCCAGAGTCATACTTTCTGCTTCCCTCTCCTCTTCACTTCCCTCTGCCACACACATGCACACACACACACACATGCATGTACACACATACATACAAGTACATGCACACACATGTTGCTCCCCAGCCCATTTAGGGAGCTCCCCAAATGTTGCTTTTTCCTCATAATTTGCTTATGCCTTTAAAATGGCTTACATTAAACTACAAAAGTCACACTTTCCTAATGGCCGATACTTGAGTTCCAGAAGGCAGCTGGGACATAACGAAAAGAACACTGGCCGTGGACGCTCATTACTGGGGTTTCAATTCCAGCCTTGCCTCTTTCTGGCTGCCTGTCCTTGGGAAAGTCATCCTCTCTAAATCTCAATGTCCTTATCCTGAAGATGGGGATAAAAATCACTATATAATTCACAGGGTTCAACACAATCATGAATTCAACACAATCATGAATATGGAACAGCTATGGAAGCTGTAATGTGTTCAGGAATCACCCTTGTTCTATAAAGTTACTGCAGACAAGTTAACCCAAGCCCAGGGATTTTATCTGATTTTCACACCAGTGCAGAACATGTCAAGTTTTAGTTTTTAGTGTGACTTCAGCCCTTCTGTAAAGCAGAATGACTGCGAGTCTGGACTTGATCAGTGATCAGAGGAAAAGAGACACAGGGAAAGGGGGAAAAAATCAGATTTTTCTTGATGTTTCTCAGATGCTGATAAATGACAGCCTTCAATCCTGTGAGGACACATTTCCGGTCCTCTCAGAGTCTATGTATCATTGCCTTAGTCACACGGTTAACCTGTCATGTGCACAGAGTTGGCAAGGCTCGAGCTAGAGCAGAAGCCTCCCTGAATTCGCAGACACCTTCCATAAGCTTCTGTTCTCAGGAAGTTCAGCCCCTGTATCCTGAACAGCAAAGAACTCCTAAGGCTTTTCTGCCCTCCTGACTCCCCAACGAAGAGGCAGATGAGAAGTCAAATGACAAACATTTCTCAACTAAAGGGTCATTGAGGCTAAAGCAGGTGCAAAACAGGGACAGCCAGTTCCCCATATTATTAATATTTCAGGCCTGGTGGCATGGCTCTGTGGTACAGAATGTGACGCCAATGTAGATGCAGTTCTTAATGAGCCAATTATTTTCTCCCAAAGATGGGGAAGACTGGTCAAAGACAACAGATGCTGGATGCCTAGTACTCAACAGTCATCTGGCAAACATAATTGGGGGGAAAAATATTCATTCCTTTATTCACTCGACAAATATTTATCAGGCCCAACTATGTACCAGGTATTGTTTTAAGGGAGGAGACTACCCCTCATATTGTCTTATGCCCAATTTCTACCTCCAAAGAAAGAAGTAGTAAAAACTAAAAGACAAAAATGAAATCTACAAGCAGACAGCCCGGCGCCACACCCTGGCCTGGTAAAGATCAACCCCTGACCTAATCGGTTATGTTCTCTATAGATTACAGACATTGTACAGAAAAGCACTGTGAAAATCCCTGTCCTGTTCTGTTCCGTTCTAATTACCAGTGCACGCAGCCCCCAGTCACGTACCCGCTGCTTGCTCAATCGATCACAACCCTCTCACGGACCCCCTTAGAGTTGTGGGCCTTTGAAAGGGACAGGCATTGCTCACTCAGGGAGCTCAGTTGTTGGAGATGTGAGTCTTGCTGAAGCTTCCGGTTGAATAAAGCCCTTCCTTCTTTAACTCAGTGTCCGAGTTTTATCTGAGGCTTGTCCTGCTACAGTTTCAGGCTGTGGAAATTTAACCAACAAGAGCTCCGCTGCTGCAGAGTATTCTTTCTGGGGCATGTGTGTATGTGCACATGGTTGTGTATGCATGTGTGTGTGGGTGTGTGTAGGTGTGGGGGTGCGGGTGTGTGTGCCTGCACATGCACTGGGGGGCAAGAGGGAGAGAAAAATGAATTGAGAAATTAATTTTAAAACTAGAGTAATTTCAGACAATGCTAAAGGTCATTAAAAATGATACAGAGTAGGACCAAGCATGTTGGCTCATGCCTGTAATCCCAGCACTTGTGGAGGCCGAGGTGGGCAGATCACCTGAGGTCAGGAGTTTGAAACCAACCTGGCCAACATGGTAAAGCCTCGTCTCTACTAAAAATACAAAAATTAGGCAGGTGTGGTAGCGGGCACCTGTAATCCCAGCTACTTGGGAGGTTGAGGCAGGAGAATCACCTGAACCTGGGAAGGGGAAGTTGCAGTGGGCCGAGATCACACCACTGAACTCCAGCCTGGGCAATGAGAATGAAACTCCATCTCAAAAAAAAAAGATACAAAGTAATATGATAGAGATTTTAGGGTGTAATGGGAGAACAGCTTTAGTTGGAGGGTAAAGGAAAAGTGCTTCAAAGAAATGACATTTGAACTAAGATCTAATAAGAAGGATCCAATTGTGCAAAGTTCTGCTGAAAGAGTCAGGGTGGAAGGCATGCCATCATGAGAAACCCCACCACCTCTATTTGAAATAGTGTTTCCATGGTAGAGTCTCCATACACAGCTCATTAATACTTCAGGAATTATAGTATCAAAGTTGCTTATTCCTCTAATCTCCTGGAGCCCAGGAACACTCTCGGGATAAATCAACAAATTATCAAGAGCCTCATTTTGCCTCTTCCACATAGGATGTTCCTTAATCTTTTCAGAGTCTCTTTTCACAGAAGATCCCTGAAATTTACCTTTAAAAAGTAAGACAATGTATATGTGTTTGTGTGTGCCTACACACACATGCATATATACACACACAGATGTATGTACACACACAGATGTATGTACACACCAATATATAGATACACACATGTACACATGTACATGTGTACACAGTTTAAACCCAACTTCTAAGCATGGCTGTCAAAAACTTTGAAATGGACCTTAGAAGTGATGATGCTTAAGAGCACCTAGAGGAAAACACTCAGTCAAGCAGGGGAGTAAGTGTCTTTGTACCCTTGACCTCCACCTACCTCAATACCTACACCAGACTTAGACATGGATTAGTGTCTGAGCAACCTGGAGATGGCAGAAGCTAGAAGTGGTTTTAAACAGTGCATGAAGCTGATTTAGAGACCAGGCAAAAATAGGCAGTTTAGCAGGGGAATAGGACATTTGAGGCAGGAAATATAGCCCCATTCAGGTACGGAGAGGATGTGCAGCTTTCCGTATCTCAAGAGAAAACCTCTTCAGGGATGTGTTTTTTAATGTGTGCCTCCCCTCACTGGAATGTCCATAAGGCTAGGAACCCTGGTGCATTGAATGAAATGTAACAGATTCATAACGAACTCTTATGAAGGTCACTGCCAATAATGACCAAAGATGGACATCACTGAGGAGCGTGAAGACAAAAGGGAAAATTGGGAGGGGATTATTTGTAGGCACAACAGGCAGCTCTTCATACACCCACGAACACATGAGGGCAAATTATGCAAGTTAGGAGGGGGCCAAGAGGTAGCCAGGAAGAAGTAGGTTATTGCCATTAACTGGTTCCCCTTGTACCACACGATAAAGGAGTCTATAGATGCAAACACTATCCAGGCTAATATGGCCTTTTAGGTCCTTGGAAGGCCATCTAGATTCCATGGTCAAATTATGAGATCATTTGAAACTGTAAGGAAATACTCTGAACACAATCCCAAGTAGGCACTGTATTCAACACCAAACCCGGGCAAAAAACCGGTTCCACTTGTCCACCCTATTTTCCTAAATAGTTGTTGCCGGGCTCACCACCCTATTAGGAAATTCAGGTGATGTGGACATCCATGTTTTCTTAACAATTCTGATGTATTGAGCTATAGCTCTGTGATCCCTGCTGAGAAGGCAGTGCAAGTTATTTTGCCAAAGAAAATTCACTGTCCTGTATGTCAATGCATTGGCAACCTGGTCAGATGTAGTTAGGAATCCTTTCCTGGAGAATTTGAGCTTGATGACTGTGAGTCTCACCATGAGTCCAGTTGAGGAGCCAATAATTTTCCTTCCATCCACAGCAGGACTTTCCACTAAATGTTATTTTGAGCCCTCTAAGTGCTTAACCAGACAAAGGTAAGCCTTTGGAGGCCGGTGTACCAGCTTGGTGCTCAAAGCCTAAATATATGCACACTTTACAAGGAGTATTCATCCAAAACTTCAAAGTTATTAACTCTCAAAATCCATAATATTAATAATACTAGCTTTAGACATAGAGAACGAGGAGTGGAGGTCTTCACAGAGAAAGGAAGATTTAAAGATTCAGTACTTCCAACGATGATTGGATTAAGATCCCTTACTAAAGGGCATAAGGATCTCTCTCTCTCTCCCTCCCTCCCTCCCTCCCTCCCTCTCTCTCTCCCCGCCTCACCCCCACCAGTAAAATAGGCATAACAAAGCCCCATAAATATTAACAAATAAAAAGGAATATAACAGAATTCAAGCTAACCCAATAAATTCCTTCCCATACCCTAATAAAAATGACCTGGGCAGCTGATGATAGGCCAGTGTAAAGCACTTGGAGATTCCAAAAAATTGTTGAGTGGGTGAGAGCAGAAGCCAGTGGTACCCTGGCTTTAATTATTTGGATGACCTCATGAGACTCACAGGCTGAGTCTTCTAGGGACACAAGCCCACATAATGGAGTCAACAAATGCTACCCAAGCCCAGTGACAGAGGCCATGTGTCCTTGTGGAAGCCCTGCAGCAGTTTCTTCCTCTAGCCCTGCGCAGGGCACAGAGAAAACACATTTCCACCTCTCCATTTACCAAAAAAGGATTAGAAAACCTCCTGTCTCCAAGGCCTCCTCTTCCTGGAAGACTTCTAGTTCCCCTCTTACAGACACTGCCACCTCCCCCTAGGAGTGCCAGTTCCTTGTCACTACAGCTCATGCTCACTGTAGAGTATAATATAGTGGTTACACATACCAGCTCTGGAGAGATGAGGCCTGGCTCAAGTCTCAGATCTGCTAGCTTCTAGCCAAGGATCCTGGGCAAGTCATCTAACTTTTCTGCACCTTCACTCATCATCTACCTGTAAAGTGGAGAGAAAAGTTAATATCCACTTCCTAAGGTTGCTTCAAGTGTTCAACAAGATGATGAATAGAAGCTGTTAGCAAGGGTCTAGCATACAGCAAGGGCTCAATGAGTAATACCATCCCGGTCACTCTTTATTGAATCAGTGCAGGGCCAGAGTACCAAGGAAGAGTCTAGATAGAGCCCAACAAACCTTAGTGGCTACAGTGGTAGGTAAGGGCAGGCACAATGCAACCTCCAAAATCACTCTTCTTGCCTGCTTCAGCAAGACAAACAGGGAAAGGCCCTGTGCCTGCCAAAACTTTGCCTGGTAAATAATTGATATCCCACCGTGTGTTCTTTTATTCAGAAATGCCTTTGAAGTTTCCTCTCACCCTTGCCGCAGGGATTTGGGGGATGGGAAGGATGTGAGGGAAGGAACTGCAGAAGAGGAACAAGCACTGTGTGATCAGGAAGATGGAAAAACCAAAGCCATTTCTGCTACAAGTTCAAGTCTGAAGTCAGTAATTGTAACTTTTAATCAAGCAAGGATTCCTAGCAGCCAAGTGCCAAAAAAAGGGAAGATCAGGAAGAATTCAAAAGCGATTCTGAGTAACAGCTGTGGGTGCTAGACCAACAGCTCCCTCCTGGGGAGGTGACAGTTGGTGAAAACAGTCTGCAGCAGGCAGGAGTTTACCTGGGCGAGAGCAGCCAGCAAGCCTCGCAGGGACTAATTATGAAAATATGATTACAATGGATTAGTAATCTTGTCAATCAAAGCCACATGCCAGGTAGCACCTGGCAGTGGGTGAAAATGCCACTGAACAGAATAACGTGATGCTGTGGTTTTTTGAACAAAACGCTCTTCCCCAGGAGGGAAGGCCTTCTGGGGTCCAGGGGATGAGAACGTGCAGGAGAGGCACTAACAGGCCCTCTGGGGAGGGGTGAGTGGGATGCTCAGCAGGACGGCCCTAGCATGTCTGCAATCGAAATTCTGCTTGGCGTCCCTTTATTGCCACCCATGAGAATTAGTCCAAAGCTTGCTTCCTGTTTTACATAAGCCGGAACAGAAATTAGTTTTATCTTCCCATGGCAGTCCAGGAGAAGTAAATAGAGTTTAAGAAATGATGATAATTGTAATAATAATAACCACAAATACCTTTCCCTGAACACATAGAATGTGCCTAGTTTGGTATCCAGCACTTTATAATCTTTATCTCGTTTAATCCTTACAAAACCCAGTGAGACAGAGGTATTATTCTCTCTCTATGAGTAGACAGAAACTCATGTATGTTTTGAACTGACCAACATCACACCACGAGAAAAGCAGATCAGCCCAACTCCAGAGCTCACTCCATCATCACCAGGTTCTGTTGCAAAATGGTAACCCAAAACCTGAAGTCTTCCCCCTCCCTTGAATGCAGTCACAAAATATCCTGTGTCACAGTGACGACCATGAAAAAATGAAAGGCCAGAGAGTAGAGCACAAGAGGCATAATTAAGAATCAGAACTATGGCCAGGCGCGGTGGCTCAAGCCTGTAATCCCAGCACTTTGGGAGGCCGAGACGGGC
>NC_045437.1:135407122-135441535 GCF_002776525.5 Piliocolobus tephrosceles
CCAAAAAAAAAAAAAAAAAAAAAAAAAAAAAAAAAAAGAATCAGAACTATGTTTCTTTTTTGTTTTGTTTTGAGACAGAGTCTCATTCTGTCGCCCAGGCTGGAATGCAGTGGCGCAATCTCAGCTCACTGCAACCTCTGACTCCCGGGTTCAAGCGATTCTCCTGCCTCAGCCTCCCACGTAGCTGGGATTACAGGCACACACCACCATGCCCAGCTAACTTTTGTGTTTTTAATAGAGGTGGGGTTTCACCATGTTGGCCAGGCTTGTCTTGAACTCCTGACCTTAGGTGATCCACCCACTTCAGCCTCCCAAAGTGCTAGGATTACAGACGTGAGCCACCACACCTGGCCAGAACTATATTTCTTAACAAGAACTACTTTTTATTGAGCATTTTCTATGCCTTGTCATTGGATTTGTTAAATTCAGTTTAACCTAAAGCTGCCTCCTTAACATATTTCAACCTAAAGTTTTCTCCATGCCTAGTAGTAAACTGAACACTGTAACCTAACTGGATGTATAAACTGTCTGCAACCCACTCTTGTGCCAATCACTAAGTTTTGGCCAATCAAAGGTGGCCAGCTGTTTAAACTGGGTTCAAATAAGGCAAATACTGAGCTGTAACCAATCCAGCTATTTCTGTACCTCATTCCCATTTTCTGTAAGTCATTTGCCTTTTTCTGTCCATAGATCTTCTTCCACCCCATAGCTATACTGGAGTCTTTCTGAGCCTACTCTGGCTCAAAGGCTGCCCAATTTGAGAATCATTTTTTGGTCAATTAAACTCTGTTATATTTAATTTGTTGAAGATTTTTCTTTTAACAGATGAAATGCTTTGGTTGTATTTTGATATTAAATCCCTGATGTAAATGTACAAAGGAGGTATTATTATTCTACTTTCCAGATGAGAAAATGGAAATCTCAGAAAAGTTGGAGAAGTTGCCCAAACGCCATAGAGCTGGCAAGAGTCAGAAGAAGAACTCTAGGCCACGCTGCTCTGATCCCTGAGCTCGGCTTCTTAGGTTCGCTCTGTCCTGTGAGACACATGCGGGAGCTTTAACAAATCCTCATCAACCCTCACCCTGACCTTGTATGCAGAGCAGTCCGCTAGAGACTCATCAGTTTGCACTTTACCTTACCCCTCCACAAATAGGGATAACATTTGTCAAGTCATTTGGGGTGGGGAAACACAATTCTGTCCAAATTCATAGAATTAAATTTGTGAAAATTGTTAGCAAAAAATTCTAGAATGACCTAGATTTCATTCATTACTTCTCAATGCTAAAGGATCAGAATGAAGAAGAAAACAGATCTGTTTCCTAATTTATGATTGTTAGCATATGAAAAATGGAGGCATACTCAGCTAAAATTTTTTTAAAAATGAAAATGTTTTTGGAACACTGTTACAGCCAAACCCCCCCCTCCCCGCCAAAAAAAAAAAAAATAGTACCTCAGTGGAACGTGACTTGGGCTGCCACCTTTGCTTTACTCTCTTCTTTAAAGCACTTACCATCCACCACAGTAATTATTTATTTAGATGGTTTACAAACCTCCACCACTCCCCCATGGGCAAGGGCTCAGTTTATAAATCATGTCTTGTGCATCTCTGTGTCCCAGCCCTAAGCACAGAGGCTGGTATGGTGCTGAGCAGCTACTCAGCCCAGCATCGTATTATGGGTTCCCTCTAGCTAATCCTATGTGGAAGCAGAGAGATAAAAGGATCTCTTCTCTTCCTTTTAAGGATTGACATCTCCCAGTCCTGGGGAGAAATTGATATAGGTGATGTATAAGAGGTATTCACCCCTCAGACTTACACTCCTTCTCGCTGACCTGGAAGAAACAAACCTTTACAAAAAAAACAAACAACAACAACAAAAAAAAAAAACACTGTGTGCAGACTGGCCTTTTGCAGTGACGGATGACGTTGTCACAAACTGGATAGGTACCATGAACCGCCATGAAAAAGGATCTATACATAAAGTACACAACGAAATAAGGGGAGTACACTCCAACAACATTGATAGATTCCCCCATTTCAAAGATGCCACTCCCAGTGTATATGCCACAAGCACAAAGACCGAAGAAAGAGAATTCTTATAAAGAGAACTGATGAATGAATACTAATGCCTTGAATGAGACATATGAATCCTGGGAATCAGAGGCTAAGTCTGTTGACAAACTCAGCAGATGCAGGAATGTGCCTGTAACTCAAAAACAGCCTTGATCCTCAGTGTCTTCTCAGTGAACAGCATCTGGTTGGCCTTGAATATATGATTCACTATGTGAACCTAACTATTTCTGTACCTCCTCGTAAGCCTGCAGGATGAAACCATTGTGTTTCAGGGAGGGAAGGAGAACAAAAAGAAAGAAATTCTTAAGAGAGCTGAATCATCCCTTTGCAATATGCTGGTACCTTATCCAGAGAGCAACTTCAAAAACAAGGGTGCTTTAAGAAAAGAGAACCCTCTTCGAGTTATGAAGAGTTGAAAATCATGCTGTTCTTTAGGTCAAAGGATATGACTCGTGAGATTTCCTAGCAGTACGTAAAGCAGCTGAGTAGCTTCTTCTTTCCTCCAGGAGGAAGTCCTCCACCCTGTGAATGGCCTTTAACTCTCTGCCTAAAATCATTGCCACCATTCACCCCTCACTGTCCTGAATGATGGCCCAGGTGCAGTCTTGCCATCACACCTCTACTCATATCATCATCATCTCCTGGACTCCTTTCCATTCCAGGAAAATCTCAGCTATCTATCAAAACCATATCAGATGCTTCCTTCCCAAATGTCTTAATCCACATAATCTCTTTTCTCTTGGAGTTGCTGTTTAGGCTCTGAATCCTCCAGTGGGTGCCCCTGTGATTTAATTTTTCCCTCTGTCCATGTATTTAATCAACCCAACAAGATAAGAAAATCAATAGCTGATATTTACTGAGCACTTCATATATTCTGAGACATTAAACTAAATCCTTTACAAGCACTATCACATTTATTCCTCACAATCACCCCATGTGGTAGCATCTGCTATTATGTCCATATTGCAGATGAGGAAAACCGAAGCACAGAAAGGTTGAGTGTCTTGCTTAAGGTCACACTACCAGGCATGAGTCTGGGCCTGTCTGCCCCCAGATCTTGTGATTTTAACCATCATAATGATCACAGCCTATAATCCTTCTGGATCTCCCATAGTACTTTATACTGTTGTACATTTCATTCATTCTTAGTGAGAGAAACTTCAGAATTACCTACATTTTACTCATGACTTCACAACACTATTCACTTATCAAACATTCGTTGAGAATTTTCCATATACCAGGCACTGTGCTAGGTCCTGGCACATGGAAATATGATGTGATATGATGATGAACAAGACACAGCCCCTGTCCTCCAGGAGCTCATAGTCACAGACACAGAGTAGGGGCTCAGTAACTATTGGAACCAAATTACCATAAGTAAAAGCCAATTACTGGTAGCCTTAACCAGGTATGTGTGCAGTGGCCTCTTAGCTAAAGGAAGCATTAAGCTGTAGGAAGACCACTGGACTGATAGGCAAGAGTGCTGAGGTTTCCCTGAACTGCCAATAACATGCCATGTGACATCCAGCAAGGGATACCTTGTCTATCAGCTCACGTATAAAATTGAGAGGCTGGACAGCATCAGTGAACTCACAACTTGCCCTACCATCAGAATCACCTATTCAATGATTTTTTTTATTGCTGAATAAGTATCTGGGGAGATGGATTAGGGAATGAATGACTGACTTGGCTGATCTGTTGTGAGATTTGGAACAACCAAGGCAGAAGGAGGGTCTCTTCAACCATTGCCCCTTAATGAAGTCCAGTTGATCTTTGTTATTCACAGACTTTATAGAAAGAAATTTACTTACTCACTAAAATGTACTTGTAACTTCAAAATCAATACAGTGGCACTTTCACAGTCATTCAAAGACATGCTTATAGTGACAAAAATAATTTAAGTTGCCCAAGGTACATGATTCCAGCAGAGGTCAAAGAGATGCTCTCGGAACTCAGAACATGATGTGGCATTTTGGCATGCTGAGTACTTTGAACTGAAGGACATTGGAAGGGTCAGCAAGTTCTCTCTAACCTTCTCCTGCCCTTCTGTCTCCCACCCCTCTTGTAAATTATGTACATCTCAGAGCCTCAGTTTCCTCTTATAGAATATAGGGGTAATATCTGCCCTGAACAATTGTTATGAAGATTAAATGGGATTGCATTAGTCAGGTCCTCTGAGAAGTAGATGTCAAGTCAGAATTAAAGTACAAGAAATTTGTTAGGATGGGGAATGTTGCCTGATGAGTAAAGAGTTTCTGTTTGGGGTGAAGAAAAGAATTTAGCAATAGATAGTGGTGATGGTTGTATGACTTTGTCAGTGTAACTAAAGCACTGAATTCTGCACTTAAAAATGGTTCAAATGGCAAATGTTATGTTTTACATATGTTGCCATAATTGGTAAAAAAGCAATTTGTAAAGGGAATTACCCACGAAGTAAAATGGAAAGGGACCCACTGGGATAGGGTGGGAGAGCCATCAGACTTTGATGCAGATCTGACCCCAAGCTGAAGGAGAGAGGAGAGGAAGGAAGGAAAGTATGTCGGGAAAGTTTCAGACTGCAGTGCAATTCTAAGGAAAGTTCAGCAAGGCCATTGGTGGGACCATTGTCTCCCAGGAAGTGGCTTCCATAGTATCCCTGCCATGCTCAGTCACTGCCTGGGAGCAGCCCTCGGAAAGCATGTCATTGGCAAAAAGGCACTAATGGATTTCAGTGCACAGAAGCTAGGGCCATTAGTCAAGTATGTTCCCTGCAGATGGGAATCTGAAAAGCACATTCTTACAGCTGCCCCAGGAGTCATGCATGTCAAGAAACTTATCACCCTGAAAAGATGGTGGAGAGTAAAAGTAGTGGTAATTTCTATACTAGCCATCAAAATCACCACCACTGTCATCAAGTATCAGCACTATAATCTTTATCTCAGTAAATGTTTGTTCAAAGTCACATACAACCCACTTTAATTAAATCATTTCCATTTTGTGCTAGTTGTAATAAGTCTTGTTGATTATGATACTCATCCAGACAGTTTAAACTACATTGTAAACATCAGAATGCTTAAACCTCTTTATCTCCTACAGGCAGGAGGAGAATAAGATATGACTCAAAAGTAACACATGAGTCCTGGGTTGAATGGAACCTGGGCAGAGACTTCAAATTCCACAGCCTTCTACTGCTTTATATACATGGTGTTGGCCTCTGCTGGCTTGGGGATTGCCATATTATTCATCTATCATCTGCCTATATCAGTTCAGCACCTATAGGTGAAGTAACCAGAAGACAGAAGTCAGCATGGGCTTTCTTTCAACAAAAGTAAACCAGTATTCCATGGTGTATATGTGCCACATTTTCTTTATCCAGTCTACCATTGATGGGCATTTAGGTTGATTCCATGTCTTTGCTATTGTAAATAATGCTGCAATAAACATACATGTGCATGTGCCTTTATAATGAATGATTTATTTTCCTTTGGGCATATACCCGGTAATAGGATTGCTGGGTTGAGTAGTATTTCTGTCCTTAGGTCTTTGAGGAATCGCCACACTGTCTTCCACAATGGCTGAACCAATTTACACTTCCACCAACAGTGTAAAAGCATTCCTTTTTCTCCACAGCTTCACCAGCAGCTGTTATTTTTTTTTTTTTTGACTTTTTAATGATAGCCATTATAACTGGCATTAGATAATACCGCATTGTGGTTTGCAGGGACATGGATGGAGTTGGAGGCCATTATACTTAGCAAACTTATGCAGGAACAGAAAACCAAATACCACATGTTCTCATTATGAGGGGGAGCTAAATAATAAGAACACATGGACACATAGAAGGGAACAACACACACAGGGGGCTTTCAGAGGGTGAAGGGTGGGATGAGAGAGAGGATCAGGAAAAGTAACTAATGGGTACTAGGCTTAATACCTGGGTGACGAAATAATCTGTATAACAAACCCCAATGACACAAGTTTACCTATATAATAAACCTGCACTTGTACCCCATAATTTACGATGACAATTTTTTTTAAAAAAGACATCTTGGTTGCTTCTGAGTTTTCAAATTTTTTAAATAAAGCTATTCTAAACAACAATAACAACAAAAGTAAACCAGGAAGCAATTTCAAAACAGATAATCCCAATTTGCTATTCATGGAAGCAAGACTATAACCTTGCAATGCCCCATTTAGACACTTAAGGTGATTCCTTTGCCTGAAGACAATACATGTCTCCTTGCCATATTCCCTTCAGAAAGAAGACTGTGATACTCGATCAAATGTAATGGGGAAAAAATCCTTTCTCTGTCTTCCCATAAGGAGAAGTTTGTCAATTTTGTGTAAAAGACAGAGCAAATGACTAGGAGAAAAAGGTAGGCTTAGACAGCATTTTCAATTTTGAAACTGTTGTCTTTCCCCAGTAATTTAATTAGGTGATTCCTTTGTCTTTTATCTATTCCTTAGGAGAAAAATGAATCTATGAGGATAGAGTAAAATCTTCAGTAATACAGGTGGATGCTCATTTCTATTGCTATTCTTTCCACCAAGTAAAAGCTGTTGCTTGTCTTCCCATTATGACTCCCCTTGCCCCTCCCCCTTCTTATGAAATACCCATCTCCCTTGCCAAGGGGGTTAGGTCCTTGACTGGCCAAAGGCACAGTCATATCACTCAAGCAGGCCAATGAGAGTCCCTCCCTGGTATGTTTATAGACAAAGGGAAGAGCAGGAGAAACACAGAGCTTTCTCTTTCCTCTAAGGTAACTACCCTTGGATTATTTACCATTATACTACCTTGGATTATTTCCCTTTACCACCTGAAGAAAAACCATATGGTTTTTCGTATAAAAACCAAAATGACACAAAGTAGAGATGGAGGAAAAAATAGAGAAAAAGAGAAAGATTAGTTCGTCCTGATGACACTTGAATTATTGGTTTTATCATCCCAAAGTCTTTCTGACACTAACAGATGGGCTGTACCATGTAAGATGTCAAGGAAAAGAGAGACTACCAGATAAGATACCTGAGGACAAATGTCCCTGATTAGTGAAGAGGGTTACATGTGTGGAGTGTATTCCCTGTATCTCCTGATAATTGCCCCTCTGCTTGTGATAGAACGCATTAGCAGAGAGAAGGCAGGGGAATAAGGTGCTTCAGGACTGAGAAAGGCTTTGCAATGTGGAGAAAGACATAAGCTATAAAAAAGTTGGTCAATAGTTACTCCTTTGAGATGAACTGGAAATCTAACACTGCTCAGTCCATTGGTACAAGTGGACATAATGAGGACAATTAAGTTTCTTAAAGATTCTGCAAACCAGACTGGCCCTGAGGTAGGTCAGACTTATCAAGAGAGCCCAAGTCAAGTAGAATGATCAATCAATTGTGATCACAAGAAGCTGTGAATTCCAAAATTCTTAAAACCAGGATTCAAGGTAACAAGTCAAAATAGGAGGCTGATGCAGGGGCTCAAAGGCAGAAAACTATTGCTCACGCCTTCTCCTATGAAGATAGCACCTGGCAACCAGTTGTCCCTTTGAATCATTTGATCTATAAGGCAGGTGCAGAATGATTAAGGAGGTTTTCAGTTCTCCAGGTAGGGAGGGAAGTAGAACCTTAGCAGTCAGCTGTCTTCATTCTCACCCCAAGCAGGATATGGTACACAAAACCAATGCTGTGCTGAGGAGTGGTGGGCGGAAGGGCAGAATTGTGCCATGCTGAGCACTCAGGTGTAGCCAACCTAGTGGTTCTGGTGCAGGTGCAGCTAGAAGAGACACACACTCCAGGAGCCCCTCAAGGAAGATGGCCACGCCCACTTTCTATCCCTCTCTCTCCAGAGTGATCACCTGCTTGGAGCTGGTGGCATCCTTGGGAAAGAAAATTGTTCTGCCCTGCCTGCTGGTTACATTGGATGACACCATCTGCTACAAAGCCAACTCCAAAAATAGAACTCAGACCTTGTCTGGAAAATGTGGGCTAGACAGCACACCATCAAATAATGCAGTTATAGGAACCAAGAGATCTGGTCCAATTGTTGGAACACAAACCCCATCCTGCTCTCCATTCCAACACTAGCTCTGCTATTTATCATCACAAAGCCATTATCTTGATTACCCCACAGGTGCCTTTTAGGTCACAAGAGGAAATGATGAAACATCCCAATTTTCATAGTTATCCAAGTATAAAAATATCTTTCCTGAGCAATCTGAAAGGTATGATTTCTTACAGGTTGCACAAGCATATGAAACTCATGAAGAATGGACTTGCTTCCTTTCCTTTGAACCCCTACTGCTTTCCCTGGTCTGGGTCAGAGAAAAGCACTGTAGGAGAGAGACAAAACATGCCTGATGGGATCTACCACCAGTCCATGCTGGCCCAGCTCTCCTGGGTCCTCACTGCTTTTGGCAATGCAAGGATCTCTTTATTCACCATCAAACCACAAGGAGGGATGTCTTTACCTTGAATCCAAATCATGCTTCTATTTGCAACTCCTCTAAACCACTCACATTTTTTTTCAAGCCTTCACCACGATCTTATCCTTTTACTCTGAATGCAAGACCTTCTTCCAAGACCATCCAATATGAGCTTCCTTATCTCACAGCTGCCCCTACTTCACTCTTCCCTTTGCCATCATCCTACCTACCTCCTACTCACCTCCCTAAGACAGTCAGCACTGTAGCCTCTCAACTATGCTCACTCTCCAGCCCCTCCCCACATCCGATCCATCCTGAAAGCTGCCTGCCAAGTTAATACTATTACAGCACCTCTTTGATCATTTCATACACATACTCAATTTCTTTGGCTCCTGATTACCTAAAGAAAGAATTTCTTAGCAGCTCGACACTCAAAGCCTTAACCACAACCTGCCTTTTCAGAACTGCATCCCATTGTTCCCCCATAGAGAGCTTGCTTCAGTCACACCTTGCGCTTCCTTGCATCTGAACCTTTGCTGAAGCCATTTCTGTCACCTAGAGCGCTCTCTCTCCTCACTGCCAACTATTCCAGTCCTCCCTCCCCACACCCTACGATCCAGATTATATGCCACTGACTATATGAAGCACTCCCTGCCTCCTCTGTGCTCCTGGAGCTCTTTGCAACATTGTGGATTTATACATGAGCAGATAATTACCAAGAGATGTCCACATAACAGACACCATGTTATGTACTAGGATCATAGAAGTAACAAAGATAGAGTGTTGGGGTGGGGTGGACAGTAAATAGGCACTTTCATAATATAGTAAGGAGTAAGACAAGGGCAAATACAGGATGTTATGGGATCCACATATGTGATCTCATTGAGTCTTGTTGGGTTCGGGTATGGTGGAGGGTCAAGATTTCCTGGAGGAAATGACATACATACATCTAAGTTGAGTCCTTCAGGAGAAGTGGGAGTTACCCAAATGAAGAAGTGGAAAAATGAAAGACAAGTTTAGGCAGATAAAGAATGGTCAATTCAAGAAATCATACATTTGATGGTTCAGTGTAGCTGGAGCAGATAATTCAAAAAGATGCTGAAGTGATATGAGAGAAGGCTGAAAGGGGAAACAGAAATCAGCTCATAAAGAGGCTTGTGGACCATATGAAAGAGTTAGGACTTGATCCAGAGGACACCAGGGAGCAGCTGAGGAATTATCCAGGAGTACTTGACCCTTCTTGGGTGTGGTAAAACCTTTCTACAAACAGTGTGGATTAAGAGATCAAACTACCGGAGTAATGTAGACAAAAGGTGAAGGCGGCCTCCACATTACAGTTTTGTAATGATAGGAGTGAGCTGGTTTGAGAGCTATTAAGGAGGTAGAACCACCATGATAAGCCATTGATTAGGTGAAGGTAGGGGTAGGAGTAAAGAATGATGCTCAGGTTTCTGGCTTGGGCAACTGTTTGGATGGGAGTACCATTTACTGAGAGAGGGAAATGAGTAGGAACAGTTTGGAAGGAGTTAATAAAACGTCTTCGGAATTTTCAAGGCATGATGTCCAATTAGCCCATACTTAGATAGATGGGGATAGAGTTGAAAAGAATAACCTGGGCTTAAGTTTTCAATTTTGGAATAATCAGCTATGGGTAAATGGTAATTAAGGCACTACAAATAGAGTGAATCAACCTGGAAGAAGTGTAGAGCATGAGGATAAATGAGGGCCATGATAAATGCAGATTTTTTTTTTTTTTTTTTTTAGGCGGAGTCTCGCTCTGCTGCCCAGGCTGGAGTGCAGTGGCACGATCTCGGCTCACTGCAAGCTCCGCCTCCCAGGTTCAAGCCATTCTCCTGCCTCAGCCTCCCGAGGAGCTGGGACTACAGGCGCCTGCCACCACGCCCGGCTAATTTTTTTGTATTTTTAGTAGAGATGGGGTTTCACCGTGTTAGCCAGGATGGTCTCGATCTCCTGACCTCGTGATCCACCCATCTCCGCCTCCCAAAGTGCTGGGATTACAGGCTTGAGCCACTGCACCCAGCCGAATGCAGATATTTAAAGGATACACAGGGGGAAAGTTTCAGAAACAAGACAGGAAAGAGGAAGCCTGAGATCCAGAAGGAATACTCAGAGAAGGTGATGCCATGCAGGCCAAGGAAAGAGAATTTCAAGGAGAGACTTCTAAAAGTCAAGCAAAACAAGGGTAGGCATTCATCCTTTGGATTTAGGCACAAAGAGGTCACAGATGACCGTGGAGAAAGTGTTTTCCGTGGAATGGTGGAATCAGATCCCAGTTGTGCTGTTATGATGCATATATGCAGCTTGACACAAGTTAGTCTACATGTCTCCTAGTGCTCCTTCAAGAACCCCAGCTATGACTGAGGGGCCACAGAACCTCCACCTGTGCACCTTACACAGCCTCCTCACACACAGAAAGCACTCAATAAGCACTTGTGGGAAATAAATGCAAATTGATATCCCCACTTTTAACAACTTCATTTGGAAGCCTAGTAAAAGTTACTGGAGAGGAAAAGATGCTTACATCCGCTCACTGACCTGTGTGGCATTTGTCTATCTCTCCCGCCAATTTCCAGGTGTTAAATTAATTATGGCTTTTCTTCCCACCTCTACTCCTGGGTCAATAGACAAGGCCTTTCTGGTCTAATTAGACTTTTAAATGAGCTCTAGATGCTTAAGGAAGAGCCTAGGCCAAGGAATCCAAACCACCCTCCTTTCTTCTATCTAGTCCTGTTTAGTCGATGCCACACAAAAATTAGGCTGGTTTTGCATCTGGTTATTTCTGCCTGGGCCCTTTGTGATCTATCTCAGAGGGTGACCACTCGTCACTCAAATGACACGGAGGAGATCCACAGCAGCAGCAGTCCAAGTAGCCAGCATTTATTAAGCATTTCCTACGGGCCAGAGATAGCATGCAGATGTTCCTACAGAACTTCTTCAATCACATCACAGTTCTGTTCAAAATCCCCACTGGCTCCACATTGTCCAAAGGATAAATGTAATTTGCATCTAATTCTTATTTAATGCCTTTAATTCATTCAAAACTAAGCAAAACAAAGAAGGGATATATTAGGTTAAAAGGCTACTATTAGGCCAGGTGTGGTGGCTCACACCTGTAATTCTTGCATTTGGGAGACCAAGGCAGGAGGATAGTTGAGGCCAGGAGATTGTAGACCAACATGGCAAGACCCTACCTCTATGTAATACAAAGAAAAAAGCTACTATGATATTGCAGGAACACATTTGGGCTAAAAGTTACCTCTTGTTTGTTCCTCCAACAAGGTCCGTTCTAAAAGAGTTTCCTCTCTGATTAAATAAAACAGCAAATATACATACATATATATATATATATTCTCTTTCCCTGGAGTAATCAATTTGCTAATTATGGCAACAACCACATTCTACTACTATTGGAGCTCATTCTCATGAGAGATTACACAAATAGTCTTCAGTGCAAATCACCTTACAAAGGAAGACATCACTTAAAACTGTAAGCCTAAACATCAGGGGAAATGGGAGTATTTCATAGGTGATGCCAGACATTAGCTATTATTGTGGATTATTTAGTGGTCTCACACCAGGGGAGCAGAAAACCGAACATGGTGAGAAATACTCAGAATTAAGAATTTGTTTCTTCACCATTTGTACCAGCTATCAATTTATTGCCTTTCCACTCCGAAATCACCCAGCATTGCCTGCTCTGTGAAAATGAGGTTTAGTCCTTTAAATAACTCATTTGCCAGCTGGCATAATGCTACACTTTGTCCATGGAGGATGCTGAAGAGACATTTGAGCTGGAAGGGTTTTTCTCCACTGAGGGCAGGCTTCTGCAGCACAGGTGGCTTCCCATGCCCAGTTCCTGCTGTGCGAGCAGCTTCTTCAGTGTCTGGCTTCTGCAGCATGCACGGCTTCTCTCAGCATCCAGCTCCCGCAGTGCAGGCAGCTTCCTGAGCACTAAGCTTATGAAGTGCATCGTGGTTAGCAGTACCTGGGAAGTTTATAGTAGAGTACTCTACTATAGCAGAGTAGGGAGACACTTCTCTGTAATGGTTTTCCTTAGCACCTTAGGACACATTGCCTACAGGCTCCAAAGGGCAGATTCTAGCAAGTTCCACCAGTGCAGCACCCCAACAACATCTCTGCCATTCAGTAAGTCACAGCACTGTCCTCTCCAACAAGGACTGGGTCTCAGCCTAGAGGGTCTCTTCCTGTGATGCTCTGTCTCAGTTATATGGGTAGTGGCTGGCTGCACCTTATGTCTGATATTCCCATCTTCTTTAGAGCTCTCTTTTCTTCTTACTAGGCAATCCCTCATGACTTTAACTCCTGTAACAGGAAATTCTTTATATTAAACTCTCCTTATTCAAGTTACCATATGACTGCTGTCTCCTGATTGGTCCCTGATTGACATACTGTTGTATATGCACAGACACACACATACACACACACACAATGACTTATAAACTGTAAAATGGGTACAAACTGTTTTTAAACCCTCCAGCCCCCAGATCCCAAAATCAAACTTTCACTAGGCTAGAGATGAATATACTAACTTATTTTATCCTTATAGTACCCCTAAAAGCTGGTATTTTTAATCCCAATTTTACAGATGGGGAACTGACGTATTGAGTGGTTAGATAACTTACCCAAGTTCCCAACACCATATAGAATGTTTTATACATTAGTAGCACCAAGACTGTGCTATGCAGAACTCCTATTAACCTCAGTAGGGAAGGCACCATGCTCAAGTGGCCGAAGAAGAGACCCAGAGCCAGCAAATGAGACATGGGGTTTTACTGGGGGCTTTGATACAGGGGAAAGAGTCCAGTAGTGGTGGGCTGGATATGAGAACTGCCTTACGTACAGAAACGGTCCAGGGGTGGTGGCCTGCACAAGATATCCGCCTTACATACAGTCCAATGGTGGAAGACTAGACAACATAACCACAGGGCCCAATGGCAGTGGGTTAGGCAGGAAAACCACAACTGGCTGCAAACAGCATGAAGTTTCTATAGAGCATTTTCACTTAACACCATCCCCTTAACGACCTCCACCTGGCAACCTTCATTTAACCCAAACCCAGGGCCTCAATCCCCTGTACAGCCCGTGTTCCACAAGATGGGCTGGGGGCTCAGATGTTTATCATACATAAGGAACGAATCTCCAGGCTGGCCATTCCCAGAATCCCTAGCTCAGAGCACACATTCAGGTGCATCTGAATACGGGGTGATTCTAAGGGTATGCTTGGATTATTGTTATCAGGTGCATTTATGCAACACCCTGAGAACTATATCTTTCTAAAACTGGAGAAGTTATTTACCTGAGATTAAGGATTGTTCTGACTTGTTTTTTCTTTTTTTTTTTTTTTTTTCTTTTTTCTTTTTTTGAGACAGAGTCTCACTCTTGTTGCCCAGGCTGGAGTGCAGTAGCACAACCTCGGCTCACTGCAACCCCCGCCTCCCGGGTTCAAGCGATTCCCCTGCCTTAGCCTCTCCAGTAGCTGGGATGACATGCACATGTCACCATGCCCAGCTAATTTTTGTATTTTTAGTAGAGACAGGGTTTCTCCATGTTAGCAAGGTGGTCTTGAACTCCTGACCTCAAGTGATCCACCCCCCGCCGCCTCGGCCTCCCAAAATGCTAAGATTACAGGTATGCTTAACTTCTTTCTTAAAAGTCAGGATTCAAACCCAGGCTGATTCAGAAACACACACTCTCAACTGCTGTAATACACACACAACCTTGATGCTCCAACATTTTATTGCTATGTGATGGAGAGTGTGGGGGTAAAAATAATTCCAATAGAGACTTCAAGCTTGCCCTGGACTTCTGGGAAATAAACCATTCATAAAATTCTACCCACGTCAAACTTCGTGGCTGCTGCAGTGAAAGAGGCATAGCCAGAGACCAGCAACTGAGGAAGGAAAGATGATGTCAATCAAGCATCTTTTCTGTGTTTATGTTGATATCCAATGTCAAATTAGTAGCCAGCATTTTCAATACAGGGGACAATTAGTAGCAATAAGACTGACAGATGTGTCTCTTCAAAACTGGGTAAGATATTTAACTAAGATTAAGGGTCATTCTCAATTTCTTTTTCCGTAGCCTCTCTCTTAAAAAAAGAATTTAAAATCCACCTGCAAAGCATTTGTTGGAGAATTTTTAATGACTTATTAAATCCCAAATCAGTATCAAAAAAGACTCGCATCTGCAAAGGCTTAAATATTGTAATCCATTCTCCTCTCTCTAGAACTCACATTAACCCCCAAAAGAGTGGTGCCAACAGATAAACAGAGGAAAAGCCAAACAAACAAGAATGTTTTAAAGCAAAATCCTTCCTTGGAAAAATAGCTACATCTTTTTATTTCAGTTAAGTCCTGGCTTAGAACTCTGTTTTGCTTGAATCAAAGAGCAAGGTGGGCTGCCAACAGTGACTTCCCAGTGCCTACTGGAGGAAGTCCAACCCCACAGGCCAGAACTCAAGGCCTTTAGAGACTAGCTTTGCCTTATTGGCATAGATGCATCTTCTCCACGCCCAAGGCTAAGATTCAGCCAGGACTCACAGGAATAGCTCCTCCACTTATTAAAATATAGCAGTACTTTTGCACTAGCCCCTCCCCCATGACCTCACTACCTCACCCATCCTTCCACCATCCAGCAACTAATGGGGTAAATGCTGGCACAAGCAGGAGAACTCTAGGGCCTGTTCCAGGCCTATGCCAACATAAGTCCTTGGTCATCAGTGTTTCTGCCAATCAGCCCCCAAAAGTCCTGCCGGTTGTGTGGTCTTTGGCAGAGTAGTTGAGAACCCCAACAGAGGAAAGGGCATTCCTGACACTGGCATCTCTTACTGACATTCTAGTGGACAAATACATGATACCCACATAGACCCCTGAGGCTGTGATCTTTCACTACCAGCCTGCTCTTCTGGGGTCGATCTCATGCAGCTACTGGTGGTAACTGCAGCCTCTGGGGACTTCAGCTATGAGACATTACAGGTTCAACAAGGAAAATGGAAAAACAGGAAGGCTGGCAGTAAGAAGGCCCATCCTACATACCGGCCAAGAACTATGGGTTTTGTCAATCCAGTGGATTCTAGTAGGCCCTCCAGCAACAGGAGTGAGACTACAAATAACAGATAGAACCCAAGGCAGTGGTTTAGGTCAGGTGGCATCCTAGGCATGGGCCCCTAGGAATTTCACCTTTCATTTAATGGAATGCATTGTTAAAACCTTCTGGATTCTTACCCATCATAGGCAATAACATTAATTGTATTCATAAAAATGAGAATTATCACATATACAGCATGAACCATGCTAAGGGCATATTAACTTATTTGAGTACTATAAACATCAGTATAATTATCCCCATTTTACAGATAAATAAAACTGAGGCACAGGAAAATTATTTAAATTTAAGATATAGAACCAAATTTGAACAAGGCGTTCCAGAAATAGGGCTGTGTTTCCTCTCTTCTATCCTGAAGGATTAAGACCTAATCAAAGATGACATTCCAAAAAACTGTTTTTGTGACACATTTCATAATAGAGATACTGAATATTTTAAAGCCACAGAGAGAACTACTAATATAAGAGCTGGGAAATCTTGAGTGTAATTGGTGTGAGTTCAGCAGATGCTGAGATTATTTAACCCCATGAACATTACTGGGAGAGTCATTGCAAGGGTTTGATGCAGTTCCCCATGTCAAATTATGACTCAAATACTGGCATCATTTAGCTAGGGACAGATCAAATGAAGGATCCCAATAATCTGTCAAATTAAAAAATTGTATGGAAGTTATTAGAATAATATCATAATCGATTTTACTAAAAACTACATCACTTGGCAAACAGTTTTATAATATAAATGTGATTTAGCAATACGTGAAAATCAAGGTGATATGTTACTTATTTTTGTTTACATTAATGTATTACCGCCACATCAACAAATGTGTTTTCATTCCAACCCTGTCCATGCCCCAACATCATATTCCCCACCAAGTCAAACTGGTCTATGCGTGTTCACTAGCCTTCATTCCTGCGACAACCCCACCAACCCCAAAACATCCACTTCTTTTTTTAGATGGAGTCTCACTCTGTTGCCCAGGCTGGAGTGCAGTGGCGTGATCTCGGCTCACTGCAACCTCTGCCTTCTGGGTTCAAGCAATTCTCCTGCCTCAGCCTGATGAGTAGCTGGAATTACAGATATGTGCCACCACGCCCAGCTAATTTTTGTATTTTTAGTAGAGATGGAGTTTCACCATGTTGGTCAGGCTGATCTCGAAGTTTTAACCTCGTGATCCACCCGCCTCAGCCTCCCAAAGTGCTAGGATTACAGGTGAGCCACCACACCCGGCCCCATCCACTTTTTTCATCCACTCAGATCAGTTCCTCAAAGACATCCCTAAAGCTTTTCCCTTGAGTTCTACCTAACCTCTCTTCATCTTAACTGCCTGTAGTGGGTTGAATAGTGTTCTCCAAAATTCATGTCTACCTGGAACCACAGAATGTGACCTTATTGGAAAACAGGATCTTTGCAGATGTAGTTCATTAAGACAAAGTCATACTGGATTAGGGTGGGCCCAGAATCCAAAGAAGAAGAGGAAAGGACACACAGAGAGTCACAGAGAGAAGCAGCCACGCGAAGATGGAGACAGAGATCGGGGTGATACAGCTGTAAGGCAAGGAATGCCAAGGGTGGCTTGGAGATGCAGAAGCTAGAAGAGAAGCATGGGACCAGTCTCTTCCTCAGAACCTCCAGAGGAACCAACCCTGACAACAGCTTTATTTGGGATTTCTGGCCTCCTGAACTGTGAAAGAACAAATTGCTGTTGTTTTAAGCCATCCAGTTTGTGGCAATTCGTATGGCAGCCCTAAGAAAAAAATCTACTGCCCTTAACACCTGTGGTCTACCAGTGGTTCCTACATTTTAGTGTGTTAAAACACACAATCCTGGAAGGATTGTCAAAACACAGAGTAGTGAGCCCCAACCCCAGAGGCTCTGATGCAGTAGGTATGACGGGGAGCTAAGAATTTGCCTGTCAGGGCATGCCGATGTTGCTGATCTGAGGACCACATTTCGAGAACCACTGGTTTGTACCATCCATTTGAGCACTTAATTTAAATCTTCATTACATCATATTTTACATCATGTTTATAATCAGCTCATAAATGCAAGGTCTACCTTCGCAGTGATCCCATGTGTGCACAAAATCCACATTTTAACCTGCTTTTATTTAGCCACAAGACAACACAGTGGCTGGCACATTACTAAATTGAATAACCCAAGCATTACAGTCGACAGCATCAACTTTATGCTCTTAAATCTCGTTCCCTCATTTGTAAAATGAGGTTAGTGGTATTTAATAGGAATCTTTGTGAAGATCAAATGAGATAACTTCAGTAAAATGCCTATTATATTATCTGAATTATAGAATGCATGCAATAAATCTTAAGTACTATTCTCTTGGGATGTTGTTTTTATTAATGCACACAAAGTCAGCTACATCTAGAAGGAATTGTCTGAAACAACAGATATTCCAAAACTGAAATCCGGAACTTGTAAGAGTCTAAACTCAAGTGGTTATGGACTTCGTGCATACCGCATAGTCGGGAAGAGTGCTGGTAGTCTAGGCTTTCGCTGCACACAAACCAGCTCTGCTCCTCCACTGTAACTCTGGATTGGCATGGCCTTGGCAAGGTGTTTATGCAGATTTATGCTTCAAGAAGATTGCTAACAGCTATATCACACTTTATTCACTGCATTTATAATATTACAAAGGACCCTGAGTTTTAGAGAAAAACAGGATGTTAAAATCAAAACAAGTCAGGATAAGCTTGATACTGAAGCAACAAATGCTGAACTTCTCCCAGAAGGCCAGCTACTTTGAAGGTAATAAACAGAATTTAGGAGTAGAATACCTGGTTCAGAGCTTAGAGGTCCCCAAGAAATAGTTGACACAGAGAATTTCAGCTCAATTCAGCAGCAATTTGTTGAACACCTACTATATGCCAGGCCATCTGCTAAATTTGATGAATACAGAAGGGAAGAATACCACCAAGGTTCCTACCCCAGTGAATCTCAGAGTGGAATGAGGTTTAAGTAAACATCCAAAGTCACAGACTTAGCCAGAGGCAGGAAACAGAGTTCAAATAATGAAATTACTGGACTACTGTATCCCATTCCCTGGAGCTGAGTCATCACTACCTCCCAGAAGCCAAATGCCCAACTAACTCCCCAGATTCCAGCCTCTTACCCACTTAGAGACCTCCCCAGGTGCCAACTACCTGTGGCAGACCTCTCCTGATTGCATTGCCCACATGGTCCCAGAGTCAGTCTTCATCCAGTTTATTCCATTTAGCCACCTATGCTCTCCAAGCCCTTTTATGGAAATGTTCAGGTCTTAGTCTAAATGGAAAAGAAGAGACAAAAAATAGAGTCAAAAGGAGGCTGAGGGGTGTGGTGACGCATGCCTGTGATCCCAGCTACTCAGGACGCTGAGGCAGGAGAATCACTTGAACCTGGGAGACAGAGGTTGCAGGGAGCTGAAATCGTGCCACTGCACTCCAGCCTGGATGACAGACTGAGACTCTGTCTCTAAAAAAGAAAAAACAAACAAAAGAGGTCCCAAAGCCCAGCAAAGATGGTGGGTGTCCTCAGGTGGCACCATAGCTTACTGACTGCTATTCTGAGAGCAGTGCTTTGTCTTCTAAGGGTGGAGAGAAAAAGAACAATGAGTGTGCTGGCAACAAATGAAGGAAAAACTCAGAAAAGGCAAAAGGAGAATAAGAGATGGGGAAAAGATAAGACCCTAACCCATAACTGTGACATTTGACTACAGAAAACTAACCTCATCCAGTGACCAAATGTCCAAGCTTCCAGAGTCAATTAAATATGAAATATTCTTTCTCAATCACAAAATCATGTATTTTATTCTGCTGCTATTCCCCAAAGACATCGTGTCCTACTGGTTGGCAAATAGTTCACTGGATTAAATGGAGACCTTTCTGTCACTTTCTCATCACGTGGCACTGAAGGTGTAAGAAAATTCATGTTGCAAGATACACTGTCACACATTCACAGTAGTGAATAGTGAAGGTCGATGATAATGAAAAAAGCAAGTACAGACAAAAATCTCAAAGGCAACAGGTAACATGAAGTGAGGATGTGGGTAATCCTCTGAATGAAAGTGCATAGTCATTTTCAGAGTCAAATTCTGGCCACTAAACTAGCAAGATGATACTCAAGAAGTTCATGTCAGGAAAATCACATGGCAGATTTGAAGGCAGCAGACCCAGGGGTGTGGTGTCTTCAGTGTTTCTGTTAAAGCCAGCAACAGAAAGGGAAAGCGTCTTTCCACAAACTTCAACACTTGTCCTAGTCCCTTTCCTATACTCACCCAGAACTGAGCTCTCTCGCCCCTTCCTTGACGCTCACTAAATAGAAGCAGGCAGTGAGTGAGCATCTACCCTATAACAGCCATGGAGCCAAGTGCATGCAGGGGACTCAGCAGTGACAAGGATGTATGTGGCCTCTGCCTTCATGAAGACTGGATGGGAAGATGAATAAATATCTTTAAATAATAATTTAATGACACTGATGCCATAGGCTAAGAAAGAAGGCAGGAAGAAAAATGTTAGGGTATGTTCAACACAGCCTGACTCCACTTAGCCAGAAAGAAAACTGCTGAAAACTTCTGCAGCACCCAAGTCACAATGCTGACATAAACCCTGTATCGACATGGAGTGTTATTTATGTCCCCATGAATTTAATTGACTGGTGATTTCTACTGGCTCAGTTCCTTTGTTTTCCAGTTGAGCAATTTTACAGACTGTTATGATCTCCCACAACTTGCAAGGTAAGGTGAGGAGCCTTTCCTTTAAATAGGGCCCTGAGGCTTCTCCATGAGTTAGATACCGTTTTAGGAAATGCCTAAAGCACAGAACTTAAAACAAAAACCATAAAGGGAGAAGACTGCAAGAAGCAGAGGGTGTCCAAGCATCCAACTGTAACATGCTTAAACTAAAGAAAAATATGATTACATTTTTAAAAATTGGGAGAATAGGCCTTATATATAATAGAGATTATAATGTCACTGTATGACTTGGGTTTTCCCTCTGCCTTGGTTTTCCCAGCAGTAACTTAGGTTTATTACCTTTATTCACATCTGGGTTGAAAATTATTATTATTGACTCCACAATGAAAACAATCTTCTATACAAATATTTCTTTTTTCATTCTAAAGAGAGATCCCATCTAACCCCTGTGGAATATCCAAAGCCACTTTGAAGATAGGACCACAGGCATGTTCTAATCACCATCATTCACAAAAGGACCTATAAAATGGACAGCCCAAAATAGAGATGCTAATTCCTGCCCACAAGGTATTTAATGTGGTATAGCTCAACTTTATTCCTTTATTCTCTAGTCGGTCAGTGAATCCATGAAATTTACTGGGCACCCACAAAGAAACACACCCTAAGAATATTCAAAATGAGTAGAAACATGGCTCCTCCTTTCATCCATGGCCTCTGGCTTCTTAGATACAATTCAACGACTCTTAAACTATAGAAATTAAAATAGAACAAATAATTTAAGTATATTTAAGTAGGATTGTATGACAGCACATAAAGGCTTTCAGAAAAAAGACTTATTGAATGAGAAACATAAATCAGTCCAATCTAACTTTAGTTTGAGCCCAGTAGCTTAACACTCTCTTTTCAGCTCAAAGTGGAAAATAGCCAGTGCAAAACACCTTATGTTAAGGTGGAATCTATAGCATAATTGCTCTGGCACTCTATGGGCAGTAAAATTTAAGGAGGTGCTATTCAAAGTGCAAGTCTCCAAAATGGTTGTTACCCATGTGGAAGGAGATGAGGCATTTGGAGAGGATGTAGATCATGCACTGCTTTCTTCATCAACAGAATTTTGTCTCTCCCCTCCCCCATAAAAACGTCATCTGGCCTAAAGATGTAGTTGATTTGTATGCTAGCTCAAGGCCATTATGTCATCAGGATGGTTACCAGTTTAGACACTTCAGCCTGTCCTAAGACCACATTTTAAATGGAACTGATTGAAGGAATAAGAGCTTGAAATCTGGAGTCAGGGAGGTTGGGGTTTGTATCACAACTTCATTACTTCTGTCTATATAACTTTGGGCAAATAACTCCCCCTGCTTCAGTCTATTTCGTTGTAAAATGATAATAATAACACCCACTACAGTGGGTCACTATGAGGATTAAAGGAGAAAGTATCTAAAATATTTAGCAGAGCCTGGCATGTGATAAACAATAGGAGAATGTTACTCAGCTTCGTGATTTGGGTCCTTCATATTTTCTTTCTTTATACAGTAGAATGTTATAGTTAGAAAAGAACTCAGAGATCAGAGTGTTCCACTCAAAGCAAAAGGGATTCTTTCTCCTGTGACTTTTATTTCTTGCTACATAGAGCAAAAGAAAACAATTACACAATGCAGAGAAAGAATGTCTACACTAAAGGTCTCAGAATTCCTAGGTCCTAGTCCTGACTTATGACAGAGTCCCCTGGGGCAATTCATTCCATTCTTTGAGTCACAACTTCCTCATCCTTTAAACTAAAATAGTGAAAGGAGGGATTAATGCTTCAATCACAATAATAATATTACCTCTGCTGCCTACATCACAGTCACTGCTCAAATAAAACTGCGTCTGTGAAAGTATTTTATTAGCCACAGAACATGAATACATATGTGGGTGTTCAAGGAAGATGCCCCAAGTAAGTACTTCAGCTAGGAAGGAGCGTTCGTGCCCTCCTGGTCCAGAATCACCTATTCTCGCGTCTTCAGCTACTTGCCATACAGTATTCTGAATGACTTCCACAGCAACTTCCCTCTGCATCCCTGAGCCAAACAGGGGAAGAGCTGTGAAAGCAATTCCCAGGCTCTGTCACTGCCGATCAGCTCTCCCAGCTGCCTCTGGAAACCCATTCCATGAGTTAATTACCCTTTGTGAGAAAGCCATTTATCCTCAAATCCCTGAGCACAGAGCCTTTCAGGTTGGTGCCCTCTAGTTTTTTGAAACTTGCTGCTTCTAATTGGTAGTGACATCCACCTTCTCTGTATGCCACGGAATATCTTCCCTTGCTTTCCTCTTCCCAGATTTCAGTACTTACTGCCATTGGTATTAATTCCAGGGTTTTCTGAAATCCTTGAAGACTTCATAAACACTTTAGGCCATCTTAAAATGTCAGCTGGTGAGAGGGGTGGAAAAAAGACACGCAGAAAAACTGACAGACTCATCTAGAAAGATACTGACCTGAAACTGGAAATACTCACTGAGTGGGGTGGACACAAACAGAATATTCAGATAAGGAGCAGGGACTCGGAAGGAGTCCTATCCTACGGGTAGAAGTTGGTATCAGGAGACATTAGAAGTGGCATAAGTCAAACTTAAATATGTATAAAAATTACCTGGTCCTTTCTCCTTACGCCTTTTACTCTCTACTGTATAGAGCAACAGAAAACAAATACATTATGAGTTATAGAGGAAAAATAACTAGACCACTATCTTTTTTTAAGATACAAAGTCTAATTCAGTCAGTGTAGAGTGGGACCTGAGATTCTGAATTTTTAACCAACCCTCAGGCAGTGCAGGTGCTGCTGGGCCCTAAGCAAGCTATAGAAGCAAGTAGTTAAGAAAATGGAAATGCATGAAGGAGCAACAGGAAAAGAGGCAGATAGTCTCAAAGACAGCCTGGTCTAGGGAAGAGAATCACATGGAAGGATTTAATGTATTTATGCAACAGATTCTTGTAGATTCTCACTTTTTTATAGCAGATATGCTATAAGCTATATTCTCTACACATAAACCAATGAACAAGACTTTCATCCACATACAGTCCATAATCTAATAGACTCTGATTTCAATTCATCGGTAAATAACAGGTGAAACCAGCAGGTTCACAAAGACAAGCACTCTACGTAGAACTCCCACATCAGAAAGTCCTTCCGGCAATGCCTCAAAAATGAAACTCAAATGCCTCCACTTCTGTTCACCCCCACTGCTGTTGCTGTTGCCTGTGTCTCCATCTACGGCTTCCCCTGGCCTGCCACAGCCTGTCTCCTAACTAGTCTCTAAGCTTCACCCCTCCCTTCCTGCTTCCAGGTCACACTCCATCAACAACTGACAGCAATCTTTTATACATATAAATTGGAACACTGCTTCTGCCCAAAATAGAGAGAGAGAATGAATTTACCCTGTTGTGTGAAACAAACAAAAAAAGACAAAATTTATGAACCAATAATTTTGAAGACACTCAACATCAGGCAATGGGAAGAGTGATCCCTGAGAGATGTCAAACAAATGAAGTAAGCCCTGTAATTTTCCCCACTTTTCTATCTTGAGATTGTTTCCAGGCAGCAGCTCAGAGAAGGGGAACTTAGGCAGAGCCCAATGGACTCCTGAGTTGAGACAGAGTTGGCAGTCTGGAGAGACCAAGGCCACCGAAGTCCATAGCACTGCAGACAAGAGAGCTGCATGGACTAGCCTGGATTGATGTACAGAGTCCCCCTCGTGTATTCAGCAGAGTACTGTGGCCAGGGAACATAAACATCCAAAAGGAGTAGATGCCGGCTCCTTGTGCTCATCACCTTGGAACTCAAGCCCACACCAGCTACTGAATCAGAAACTCTGGAGGCAGGGCTTAGAGATCTGTGTTTTCACAAGGCCTCCAGGTAGTAGTCTGATGCACATTCAAGGCTGAGAATCACTGCCCTAATACAGCGATTCCTCGGGCAGAATATTGAACCATCTGGGAGATCCGAAAAATTCTCCCACCTACAATGTAGGCCCCACACAGACACCAATTATATCACTCTGTGGCTTAGTAGGTCTGGGTGTGGCCTGAAAATTTTCATTTCTAACAACTTGCCAGGTGAGGCTTATAGCCACTGGTCTGGAAACTCCACTTTGAAAATCAACTGGTCCAGAGTCTGAGGAGACCGAACCCAGCCCTTAGGCATCATAGAGCTCTAACCATCATAGGGTATATGGGGGATGGAATGCCACCGCTAGGAAATTGGGCAGAGCCGACAGGTTGCCTTAAACCCCTCTAAAGAAGGTAGAATCACTATATTCCAAAATACGCTATTTGGGGACAACTGTAATCATTTAAAATGTCTTACACAGATTGAGTCAAATCTTAGCTTCCTATAACCTTTCAGCTGTTAATCTTTATTAATTCCTTTTCCCTGTTCTGACTCTTCCATTTTTCTCCCTTTTGAAGAAATTAAAGCAAAACTGTTATCTCAAGCTGAAGTTAATTATTTTTAGTAATATGATGTTATTTGTTTTGTCAGTTTCTTAATATTCTGAACCTATTAGGACTGTAGTGCTCAAACTTCAATGTCCATAACAATTGCATAGGAACCTGATAAAAATGCAGACAATTACGGATTCCAGGGAAGATGGCAGACAGGAGATAGGGCTATCACGTAAGCTCCTATGTGGACAGACAGAACAGTGTGTGGAGATTCACACCGTAATCTTTTGCTCCAAGAACCACCACTGGAACATACCAGAAAAACCAAAATAATTCACAGACCCTTTGAAAGAAGCGGCACGCCACTGCAAATTCCACAAACCAGGTGAAAAACTGAGTTCCCAAAGTATGATCAGGGAAAACCTACCTCTGAACACACATCCCCACTGGAAAATCTGAAAATCCAGTTCACAGGAGAAGAACTTAACCCTGCCTGGAGATGAAACTGTTACTGGTAGAAGGTATCTGAATCACGGGTGGTGAATCCTTAAGGGTCTGCAGCAACCTCAGTTCTTGGCTCCTCAGAAGAAAGAATTTGATTGAGGGGCATAAAGCAGAGAAAGAGACCAAGGCAAGTTTCAGTGCAGGAGTGGAAGTTTATTTTTAAAAGGCTTTAGAACAGGAAAGAAAGGAAAGTACACTTGGAAGAGATCCAAGAGGGCAACTTGAAGAACAAATGCAGTGTTTAACCTTGATCTAGGGCTTTATAGGCTGGCCCGCCTCCAGCATCTTACACCCCTTTCCCATGATTCTTCCCTTAGAATGGGCTGTCCACATGCACAAGTGCCCTCCTTACTTTTGGGAAGTGAGAAGGTGCAGTGTGTTCAGGAATCTGTATGCATGCCCATCTGAGTCTTTCTTCCTTTTTCTGATGGAGTGTCCTTGGAAGATCATACTCCACCATTTTTTCTCTTAATGCATATACCCAGGAAGTTGCTTCTCCCTGGCATCTGCATTTAAATAACACTTAAAGGTAACTGGTGCCAGGAAAGGCCTCACCCTGGCACCAGCTGCCAATTTACCACTTTTAGAGAGGCAATGTGATCATTGCTAAACCATCACCCAGCATTCCTTGTGGGTTGGGGAGAGCCTTGTTCTGCCCTGTTCATGCCTGTCTATCTGTAACAAAATGGGTTTAGAGAGTCATGCGACATATAAAAGTACAAGTAGCAACGGGAAGTGCCTCGAATGCACTCCCAGTCTCCAGCTTGAGCCCCGAGAAGCCATCCCTGACTATATCTCACAGGAGCCTTTGGGGAAGGCAGCCAGCAGATTTGGAAATGGGTCACAGGGCAAAGAAAGCTCCTCCCAACTGAAATTGGTAGTGGTTTCAACTGGGCCCAAATTTTCTTGAGTAGACTCCAGGGAATGAGTGAGAGTTGCTGTGGATACAAGACAGGGAGCACAGGGGTGCAGGAGCTGCCTCTGACAGAGTGGGCAGACGGGAAGGGGCGAGGTCCAAAAGCCATGCTTGCTTTCTCAGCCGGGTAGCTCACAACCTGGAACAAGATCTGAACAGGGGCACTGTGGAAATGAGACTGGCCTTACCAATGCATGGGAGCTGGGTGAGGCCTGTCACTACCAGCTATCCCCCACTTCCCTGGTGAACTATATAACACAACAGAGGCAGCCAAGATCCCCTCTGGAACATAACTCTATTGGCCTGAGAACCACCCCCACCCCATTCCCCACAGTGGCCATGGCAAGCCATGCCCAAGGAGAGTCTGAGTCCAGACCTGCCTAACCCTGCCCCCACCTGATGGTATTTCCCTAGCTGCCCTGGTAGCTGAACACAAGAGACATAAATTCTAGGGAGCTTTATAGCCCCACCATTACCTGAGAAACCAAAATATTTACCCTGGCCGTCTTAGGGCAAGCTTAGAACCCCCTACTACTACTACTGCAGCTGGTGCTCTCTTGAAAGCACCACCTCCTGGCTGGAGGCCAACTAGCTCAGGCCATTACAGCAACTCAGGACAGAATAACCGTGATCCAAGGAAGGGGAATACAACACCTAACTCCACTGCCTGCAACATCCTGGCTAACCAGAGGTCCTGAGGGTATCCACATGACACCTTCACCACTAGCATAACCAACATTCAAGAAAGCCAGCACACTAAACATATCTACAACCAAGGACTCTCACAGACTGTACTTCACTTCCCTACCACCTCTACCAGAGCAGGGGCTGGTATCCATGGCTGGGAGACCTGAAGATGGATCACATCACAGGACTCTTTGCAGACATCCCCCAGCACCAGCCTAGAGTCTGGTAGCCCTGCTGGGTGGTTAAACCAGGAAGAAAAAACAACAATCATTGCAGTCCAGCTTCCCTAGGGGAAGGGGAAGAGCAACACATCAAGGGAGCAAGCACCCCATGGGACAAGAGATTCTGAACAACAGGCCTTGAGTTTCAGACCTCTCCACTGAATTAGTCTATCCAAATGAGAAGGAACCAGAAAAGTAATTCCAGTAATAGGACAAAACAGAGTTCTACAACATCCCTCAAAGATCACATCAGCTCCCCAGCAATGGATCCAAACCAAGAAGAAAACTCTGAATTGCCAGATAAAGAATTCAGGAGACTGATGATTAAGTTACTCAAGAAGATACCAGAGATAGTTGAAAAACAACTTAGAGAAACTTTTTAAAAATACGGGATATGGATGAGAAATGCTCCAGAGAAATAGATATCACAAAGAAAACACAATCACAACTTCTGGAAATGAGAGACACACTTAGAAAAATAAAAATGCAGTGGAAAGTGTCAACAATAGAACAAGAAGAAGAAAGAATTTCAGAGCTCAAAGACAAGGCTTTCAAATTAACCCAATAGGACAAAGACAAAGAAAAAAGAATTTTAGAAAGTGAACAAAGCCTCCAAGAAATCTGGGAATACATTAAACAGCCTAAGAAAAATTGGTATTCCTGAAGAAGAAGAGAAATCCAGAAGTTTGGAAAAGTTATTTGAGGGAATAATTGAGGAAGACTTCCCTGGTCCTTGGAAATCTAGACATCCAAACACAAGAAGCTCAAAGAACACCTCGGAAATTCATTGCAAAAAGATCATCATCTAGGCACATAGTCACCAGGTTATTTAAAGTTATGATGAAGGAAAGAATCTTAAGAACTATTGAGAGGTGAAGCTAGTTGGACTTCTGGGTCGGGTAGGGACTTTGAGAACTTTTCTGTCTTACAAGAGGATTGTAAAATGCACCAATCAGTGCTCTGTAGCTAGCTAAAGGTTTGTAAAATGGACCAATCAGTCCTCTGTAAAATGGACCAATCAGCACTCTGTAAAATGGACCAATCAGCAGAACGTGGGTGGGGACAAATAAGGGAATAAAAGCTGGCCACCCCAGCTAGCAGCGACAACCTGCTTGGGTACCCTTCCACACTGTGGAAGCTTTGTTCTTTCACTCTTCACAATAAATCTTGCTGCTGCTCACTCTTTGGGTCCATGCCACCTTTAAGAGTTGTAACACTCACCGTAAACGTCCACAGCTTCATTCTTGAAGTCAGCGAGACCACAAACCCACTGGAAGGAACAAACTCCGGACACTCTATGAGACAAAAGCATCAGATAACCTATATAGGAAAACCTATCAGATTAACTGCAGACTTCTCAGCAGAAACCTTTCAAGCAAGCCAGAAGGGAAGCCATCTTCAGCTTATTTTTGAAACGAAATAATTGTCAGCCAAGGATTCTGTATCCAGTGAAACTAAGCTTCATAAATGATGGAGAGATAGCCTTTTTTCAAACAAATGCTGAGAGAAGTCACCACTACTAAGCCAGCACTACGAGAAATGCTAAAAGGAGTTCTAAATCTTGAAGCAAAACCTCAAAATACACCAAACTAAAAACTCCTTAAAGCATAAATCTCACAGAGTGTATAAAACAATAACACAATGAAGAAAAACAAAACAGGTGTTAAGGCAATAACTAATGTGATGAATAGTTAGAACAGTACTTCACATCTCAATACTAACATTGCATATAAATGGCCTAAATGCTCCAGTTAAAAGATACAAAGTGGCAGAATTGATTAAAAAATCCACAAACTAAGTATCTGCTCTCTTCAAGAGACTCACCTAACACATAAGGACTCACATAAACTTAAGTTAAAGGGGTAGAAAAAGATATTCCATGCAAATGGAAACCAAAGATGAGTAGGAGAAGCTATTCTTATATCAGACAAAACAGACTTTAATGCAATAGTAAAAAAGAAAAAAAATACAAAGAGGGACATTACATAATGATAAAGGAATGGTACAACAGGAAACTATTATAATCCTAAATATATATGCCCTAATACTGGAGCTCCCAAATTTACAAAACAAATACTATCAGACCTAAAAAATGAGATAGATGGCCACACAATAATAGTGGGGGATTTCAACACTCCACCACTGACAGCACCAGGCAGGTCATCAAGACAGAAAGTCAACAAAGAAACAATGAACTTAAACTACACCCTAGAATAAATGGACTTAACAGATATTTACAGAACATTCTACCCAACAACTGCAGAATACATTCTTTTCTTCAGCACATGGAACATTCTCCAAAATAGACCACATGATAGGTCAGAAAACAAGTCTCAATAAATTTAAGAAAACTAAAATTATATCAAGTATCCTCTCAGACCACAGCAGAATAAAACTAGAAATTAACTCCAGAAGGAACGCCCAAAACTACACAAATACATGGAAATTAAATAATCTGCTCTTGAATGAACTTTGGGTCAAAAATGAAATCAAGATGGAAATGTAAAAATTATTTGTACTGAATGATAATAGTGGCACAACTTATGAAAACCTCTGGGTTATGGCAAAAGCAGTGCTAAGAGAAAAGTTCATAGCATTAAGTGCCTACATCAAAAAGTCTGAAACAGTGCAAATAGACAATGTAAGGTCACACCTCAAGGAACTAGAGAAATAAGAACAAACCAAACCCAAACCCAGCAGAAGAAAAGAAATAACAAAGATCAGAGTAGAACAAAATTAAATTGAAACAATAACAAAAAAAATCCAAAAGATACGTGAAACAAAAAGCTGGTTCTTTAGAAGGATAAACAAAATTGATAGACCATTAGCAAGATTAACCCAGAAAAGAAGAGAGAAGATACAAACAGGCTCAATTAGAAATGAAATGGGAGATATTACAACTGATACCATAGAAATACAAAAGATCATTCAAGGCTACTATAATACCTTTACACACACAAACTCAAAAATCTAGAGGAGATGGATAAATTCCTGGAAATATACAACCTCTCAGATTAAATCAGGAAGAAGTAGAAACTCTGAACAAACCAAAAATGGAATTTATATGATTTATATAGAACAGTAATTTTTAAATTGCCAAGAAGAAAAAAGTCCAGGACCAGAGGAATTCACAGCTGAATTCTATCAAACATTCAAAGAATTGGTACCACATTTACTGAAACTATTCCAAAAGATAAAGAAAGAGGAAATCCTCCCTAAATCATTCTATGAAGCCAGTATCACCCTAATTCCAAAACCAGGAAAGGACATAACAAAAAAAGAAAACTACAGATGAACAACCCTGATGAACACAGATGCAAAAATCCTCAACAAAATACCAGCTAACCAAATCCAACAGTGTGTCAAACTATAATACACCATGACTGATGACTGATATGGTTTGGCTGTGTCTCCACCCAAATCTCATCTTGAAATGTAGTTTCCATAATCTCCATATGTCATGGGAGGGACCAGGTAGAGATAATTGAATCATGGGGGTAGTTTCCCCCATTCTGTTCTCATGATACTGTGTTAGTTCTCATGAGATCTGATGGTCTTATAAGGGACTTCTCCCTTCACTGGGCACTCATTCTTCTTCACCCTGCTGCCACGTGAAGAAGCACATGTTTGCTCCCCCTTCCACCATGATTGTAAGTTTCCTGAGGCCTCCTCAGCCATGCCTCTGTGATTCAATTAAACCTCTTTCCTGGGGGGGCGGAGCAAGATGGCTGATTAGGAACAGCTTCAGTCTCCATCTCCCAGCGCGAGCGACACAGAAGACCGGTGATTTCTGCATTTTCAACTGAGGTACTGGGGTCATCTCACTCGGGAGTGCCGGACAATCGGTGCGGGTCAGCTGCTGCAGCCTGACCAGCGAGAGCTGAAGCAGGGCGAGGCATCGCCTCACCTGGGAAGCGCGAGGGGGAAGGGAGTCCCTTTTCCTAGCCAGGGGAACTGAGACACACAACACCTGGAAAATCGGGTAACTCCCACCCCAATACTGTGCTGTAACACCGGCACGCTGGAGATTATATCCCACACCTGGCCGGGAGGGTCCCACGCCCACGGAGCCTCCCTCCTTGCTAACACAGCAGTCTGCGGCAATCTAACCGCAAGGCAGCAGCGAGGCTGGGGGAGGGGCGCCCACCATCGCTGAGGCTTAAGTAGGTAAATAAAGCCGCTGGGAAGCTCGAACTGGGTGGAGCTCACAGCAGCTCAAGGAAACCTGCCTGTCTCTGTAGACTCCGCCTCTGGAGACAGGGCTCAGCTAAAGCAGCAGAGGCCTGTCCAGACGCAAACGACGCTGTCTGACAGCTTTGAAGAGAGCAGTGGATCTCCCAACACGGAGGTTGAGATCTGAGAAGGGGCAGTCTGCCTGCTCAAGTGGGTCCCTGACCCCTGAGAAGCCTAACTGGGAGACATCCCCCACTAGGGGCAGTCTGACACCCCACACCTCACAGGGTGGAGTACACCCCTGAAAGGAAGCTTCCAAAGCAAGAATCAGACAGGTGCACTCGCTGTTCAGCAATATTCTATCTTCTGCAACCTCTGCTGCTGATACCCAGGCAAACAGGGTCTGGAGTGGACCTCAAGCAATCTCCAACAGACCTATAGCTGAGGGTCCTGACAGTCAGAAGGAAACCTATCAAACAGGAAGGACACCTATATCAAAACCCCATCAGTACGTCACCATCATCAAAGACCAGTGACAGATAAAACCACAAAGATGGGGAAAAAGCAGGGCAGAAAAGCTGGAAATTCAAAAAATAAGAGCGCATCTCCTCCTGCAAAGGAGCACAGCCCATCGCCAGCAACGGATCAAAGCTGGTCAGAGAATGATTTTGATGAGATGAGAGAAGAAGGCTTCAGTCCATCAGACCTCTCAGAGCTAAAGGAGGAATTATGTACCCAGCGCAAAGAAACTAAAAATCTTGAAAAAAGAGTGGAAGAATTGACAGCTAGACTAATTAATGCAGAGAAGGTCATAAACGAAATGACAGAGATGAAAACCATGACACGAGAAATACGTGACAAATGCACAAGCTTCAGTAACCGACTCGATCAACTGGAAGAAAGAGTATCAGCGATGGAGGATCAAATGAATGAAATGAAGCGAGAAGAGAAACCAAAAGAAAAAAGAAGAAAAAGAAATGAACAAAGCCTGCAAGAAGTATGGGATTATGTAAAAAGACCAAATCTACGTCTGATTGGGGTGCCTGAAAGTGAGGGGGAAAATGAAACCAAATTGGAAAACACTCTACAGGATATCATCCAGGAGAACTTCCCCAACCTAGCAGGGCAGGCCAACATTCAAATTCAGGAAATACAGAGAACGCCACAAAGATACTCCTCCAGAAGAGCAACTCCAAGACACATAATTGCCAGATTCACCAAAGTTGAAATGAAGGAAAAAATCTTAAGGGCAGCCAGAGAGAAAGGTCGGGTTACCCACAAAGGGAAGCCCATCAGACTGAGAGCAGATCTCTCAGCAGAAACTCTACAACCCAGAAGAGAGTGGGGGCCAATATTCAACGTTCTTAAAGAAAAGAATTTTAAACCCAGAATTTCATATCCAGCCAAACTAAGTTTCATAAGTGAAGGAGAAATAAAATTCTTTACAGATAAGCAAATGCTTAGAGATTTTGTCACCACCAGGCCTGCCTTACAAGAGACCCTGAAGGAAGCCCTAAACATGGAAAGGAACAACCGGTACCAGCCATTGCAAAAACATGCCAAAATGTAAAGACCATCGAGCCTAGGAAGAAACTGCATCAACTAACGAGCAAAATAACCAGTTAACATCATAATGGCAGGATCAAGTTCACACATAACAATATTAACCTTAAATGTAAATGGACTAAATGCTCCAATTAAAAGACACAGACTGGCAAACTGGATAAAGAGTCAAGACCCATCACTCTGCTGTATGCAGGAGACCCATCTCACATGCAGAGACATACATAGGCTCAAAATAAAGGGATGGAGGAAGATCTACCAAGCAAATGGAGAACAAAAAAAAGCAGGGGTTGCAATCCTAGTCTCTGATAAAACAGACTTTAAACCATCAAAGATCAAAAGAGACAAAGAAGGCCATTACATAATGGTAAAGGGATCAATCCAACAGGAAGAGCTAACTATCCTAAATATATATGCACCCAATACAGGAGCACCCAGATTCATAAAGCAAGTCCTTAGAGACTTACAAAGAGACTTAGACTCCCATACAATAATAATGGGAGACTTCAACACTCCACTGTCAACATTAGACAGATCAACGAGACAGAAAGTTCACAAGGATATCCAGGAATTGAACTCATCTCTGCACCAAGCGGACCTAATAGACATCTATAGAACTCTCCACCCCAAGTCAACAGAATATACATTCTTCTCAGCACCACATCACACTTATTCCAAAATTGACCACATAATTGGAAGTAAAGCACTCCTCAGCAAATGTAAAAGAACAGAAATTATAACAAACTGTCTCTCTGACCACAGTGCAATCAAACTAGAACTCAGGACTAAGAAACTCAATCAAAACCGCTCAACTACATGGAAACTGAACAACCTGCTCCTGAATGACTACTGGGTACATAACGAAATGAAAGCAGAAATAAAGATGTTCTTTGAATCCAATGAGAACAAAGATACAACATACCAGAATCTCTGGGACACATTTAAAGCAGTGTGTAGAGGGAAATTTATAGCACTAAGTGCCCACAAGAGAAAGCAGGAAAGATCTAAAATTGATGCTCTAACATCACAATTAAAAGAACTAGAGAGGCAAGAGCAAACACATTCAAAAGCTAGCAGAAGGCAAGAAATAACTAAGATCAGAGCAGAACTGAAGGAGATAGAGACACAAAAAACCCTCCAAAAAATCAATGAATCCAGGAGTTGGTTTTTTGAAAAGATCAACAAAATTGACAGACCGCTAGCAAGGCTAATAAAGAAGAAAAGAGAGAGGAATCAAATAGACGCAATAAAAAATGATAAAGGGGATATCACCACCGACCCCACAGAAATACAAACCATCAGAGAATACTATAAACACCTCTACGCAAATCAACTAGAAAATCTAGAAGAAATGGATAATTTCCTGGACACATACACTCTTCCAAGACTAAACCAGGAAGAAGTTGAATCCCTGAATAGACCAATAGCAGCCTCTGAAATTGAGGCAACAATTAATAGCCTACCCACCAAAAAAAGCCCAGGACCAGATGGATTCACAGCTGAATTCTACCAGAGGTACAAGGAGGAGCTGGTACCATTCCTTCTGAAACTATTCCAATCAATAGAAAAAGAGGGAATCCTCCCTAACCCATTTTATGAGGCCAACATCATCCTGATACCAAAGCCTGGCAGAGAC
>NC_045437.1:135446535-135460450 GCF_002776525.5 Piliocolobus tephrosceles
AAAAAATTGATGAGACCTAATTAAAGCAAAAAGCTTCTGCGCGGCAAAAAGAAATAGTCGGCAGAGTAAACAGACAACCTACAGAGTGGGAGAAAATATTCACAAACTATGCATCCAACAAAGACCTAATATCAGGAACTCAAACAAATCAGCAAGAAAAAAAAAAAAAAGAATTCCATTAAAAGGTGAGCTAAGAACATGAATAGACAATTCCCAAAAGAAGATATATAAGTGGCCAGCAAACATGAGAAAATGCTTAACGTCATTAATTATCAGGTAAATGCAAATTAAGATCACAATGAGATACCACCTTATTCCTGCAAGAATGGCAATAATTTAAAAATCAAAAAATAATAGATGTTGATGTGGATGTGCTGAGAAAAGAACACTTTTACACTGCTGGTGGGAATGTAAACTACTACAACCACTATGGAAAACGGTATAGAAAGTTCTTAAAGAACTAAAAGTAGAACTACCATTTGACCCAGCAATCCCACTAGTGGGTATCTACCCAGAGGAAAAGAAGTCATTATATGAAAAAAACACTTGCACACACATTTATAGTAGCACAATTCACATTTGCAAAAATATGAAACCAGCCTAAGTGCCCATAAACCAATGAGTGGGTAAAGAAAATGTGGTAAATATACCTCATGGAATACTACTCAGCCACAAAAAGGAATGACATAATGGCATTCTCAGCAATTTGGATGGAGTTGGAGACCATTATTCTAAGTGAAGTAACTCAGGAATGGAAAACCAAATGTTGTATGTTCTCACTTATAAGTGGGAGTTAAACTATGAGGACACAAAGGCATAAGAATGATATTATAGACTTTGGGGACATGGGGGAAAAGGAGTGCAAGGAATAAAAGACTACACACTGGGTACCGGGTACACTGCTCAGAAGACAAGTTCACCAAAATCTCAGTAATTACTACTAAAAAATCTTATCCAGATAACCAAAAATCACCCATTCTCCAAAAACTACTGAAATAAATTAAATGAAATAAATCTATGAAATAGTAAAAAAAAAAAAAAAACAGACATGTCAGCCCCCATCCTCAGAGCTTCTTATTCAGTAGGTCTGATGTGGGCCCAAGGTATCCAAATTTTAATAAACACCAGGGGTGCTTCTGCTGCTCTGGGCCATGCATTGGGACTTACTACCCTAAGATCTTGCTCTCAGGTTCAGTATCTCGTGAAGCATTATTTTCTTAATGAATCTTTTCAATAACATCTAAATAAAGATACAGTATCCTAAAAGCCTTTTCTTCCAAACACTAAAAATTCTGTTAAAATCTCCAGATACAATTATGCCAGCAAGGGCCCCTGCTGTTTCCAGGTGGCCTGGGATGACTTTGTGTACAAACTGAGGTTTGTACACAAAGAAATAGCCTCCCTCCACTAGGGAAGGTCGAGTCCCCTCCCCCTGCACCGGCTGGCTAACAGCCAACAGGCCCAGTGACCCTACTCTCTGATGGAAATCTCTCATTCATTTCCCCCTACCTTTTTTCCTGAAGTTTTCTCCCTTTTTATTCTCCTCTTCATTTCCTGTCCCTCTTCTCTTTATCCTCTAATAATGACAATGGCTTCTGTTTATGGAGCATCTATTTCAATAGCTGGGCACCACACTAAGAATGTTACAGACTCCATCTCATTTAGTCCCCACAGTTGCTAATGATTTTAACTTCATTTTACAGATGAGAGAAAATGTCACCTTGCTCAGGGTCACACAGCCAGTGCCTGGCAAGCTACTCCCTATCCCCGAAAGTTCTCACCCTCAAAGCCCATTCCTTTGTCCCCTGTACCCTTCTTTCTTTTCCAGCCCTTCTACATCCTCTCTTCCACTTTATCTTGTTTTTGTGTCTCTTCTCACCCTTTCATCCCCTCTCCACCAGTCTTAGAACTGAATTCACTGCTGTAGGTAACAGTGCCAGCCCAGAGCTTAGACTTACAGGTGCTTTTAACACAATAACATGAGACAAAGAAGAAACCCCCATGTGGAAAACTTGAAGAGTTTTGGCTCATAGGCATGATTCCAACTCTCCTACAGGGTCAAGTACTCAGTACAATTCCAAGTGATACTGGGGACCAAGAGAGCTCTACAGAACTAAAAATTACCATGATACTCATTTGCTTAACACACATGTTTTAAGCGCTATGGATTTCTCCCAGGCCCTAAGCAGGCTGTCTACCTGTCTTCCACATCAAGAGCCATTGAGGCCTGCACGTACTGGATAGATGCTCCTCAAATATTTATTGAGTATATGAATGAATGAATGTATGAGTGGAATATGTGCCAGGTTCTATGCTACATACCATAGATGAAGCAAAAATATACGTAAGTGTTCTCTTCCTGTAGCAGAAGGAAGGGTGTAGACAGGAGCAGGGGCAGGGACTGGGGGAGGGAGACAGAAACAGGGAAGTAGGGACAGGAGCTGGATGAAGTTGGAGTAAAAAGGAGAAGGGGTGAGGGAACAGGAGGGGGAAAGAGGGTGGGGGACAGGAGCCAGGGGCCAGGGCAGGTAGGAGAGAAACAAAAGCAAAGAACATTACACTGAAAAGGTTGAATTAAGAACCACAGAGACCCAGGCCAAGGACATTTCATACACAAAGCATTCAATGTATTCAATCCTGTCCATTTACAGTTGAGGAAACTGAGGCCCAGAAGGAGACAGCATTTACTTGCACAGGCAGGTGGGAACAACGGCAGGATAAGGACTCAGGAAGTTTGACTTCAAGGCCGTTGCCCATGATACCAAGCAGAGAACTATGTGGTAGTTTTCTGCACGTGTTCATTCTGAAGACTGTCGTTCCTGTTCCCCAGGTCTTTGGAGCACAGTTGAGTGAGAGCAACAATGACAGGGCAAATCTGATGTGTGTGTCATCTATGGAGTCAGCCAGGTATGTGGTAGCCTAGGTTTTGTGTGAGTGTCTATGCCATGGGCCAGGGTGGAGAGCCTGTGTCCTTTGGACATTTGTGGCTCCAGAGCAGACACAAATAAAAAGCCAGGGATTGGAGATCCTCCAAGGTTTCGATTGGATCTTCTCCAACACTCTCATCCTTCCCAAACTGAAGACCTGTCCCCGTTAGCCTGGCCTAGGGACTTGTTTCCCACTTGCTAATCCTTGAATGTTCAGCAAGGGTCTCATCTGCAATTGGTACACTTATTTGATACCAGGAAGAGCAGCCTAGGTAAGGCCACAGAAGTTCAGGGCCTGAATTCTCCCCCAGCAACTTGCCTTGCCCAAATTAGTGTGGCATATAGGACATTTGGCAGAAGAGTTTCCCATCAGCTCTCATGCCAAGAAGTCAAGGCCATGCTGAGCAGAACATCCCTCAGCTTCCATCTACAGCAGTTAGGGTTCTTTTAAGTACTGGTTAACAACCCAGGGTGGTGAGAGCCCAGACTCAAATACAGCTAGCTGGAATTCTAGCAATCACTGCCTTGGAGAAGTTAAAAGTCTTGCTGGCTATAAGTGGAGCTCCCAGACAGTTCAAGAATTCTTGTTTCTGGGAAGCCCTAGGAGATATGGGCCAGAGACATGTACGCATGAAGCACTCAGAATGTGTGTAAGCATACAATTGTTCTTCCAATTAGCAGCAGTTAGTATATATCACATTGGAGGGGGAAAAGTCCACCAAATGTAAAGATTTATCTGTGAACTGAAAGCAGGTTTAGAATAAATACTGAGCAGCCTAACTAGGAACAGAGGTAAGGCCATGGACAGTTTAAGACCGTTATCTGGAAAGTAAATCAGTGGAATCTAAACTTAGCTTAGCTAAGGGTAGTCACTCCCCAGATAATGTTGAAGAACCAATTCATGACAGCATAATGCAAAGGTAACTTCATATTCAAGACCCACTTACAGGACTTTGGGCAAATCATTGATTCCCCTAATCCACTTTCCAAATCTCTGTAGAGGGGATGATTACCCTGTCCCTTAAATTTTAAAGCTCACTACAACCATAGGAAAATGTAACATAAACTATTTGAGCATTAACAGTGAATGCCACTTACATGTTGACATCATGTATTTTTTAATTGACCCTAAGGGAAGACTTTTTTTGATGATGGTGTTGTCCACAGTCATATCCCCAGCTAAAGACAAACCTCCCTGCCATAGCCTTTGCTGGGGGGCAGCTGCATTCCATACCCATGACCCCCATTACCTTCTTCCAGTGACCCTGGTTGAACCAGGGTGACACACATGTCTCAAGGCAGCCAATTCATGAGCTGGTTGGTCCCTCAAATTCTCATGAGAATAAAATCTCTGGCCAGAGAATTTGAAACAGGGAAGGAAGGGAGGATGATCAATCCATGAGAAGAAGAAAAATAACGTGGCAGAAACCATAAGCAGGACTGAGGTGAAGATAAAGGTGTGGAAGGTTTGGAACACAGTAATGGGAGGAAATACATTCAAAGCAGAAGTAAAGAGGTCTCATTTGAGTTAATGGTAAAGCACCAGACTGCAGACCCACAAACTCCTACTGCTGACATCCTTGCAAATATCTTTAATCTGGATTCTGTCTCCAAGAAACAAGATTAGACCATGGTTTTTTGTTTGTTTGTTTGTTTGTTTGTTTGTTTGTTTTTTACTGCATTCCTGTGAAATCCCTGTTTCTTTATTGCCACCTATCTCCTTTCCTAAGTGAGGTTTCTGTGCATCGCTGTCTCTTACAACCAAAAGAACTTAATGCATGTGACATCAGACATCTGAATGTGTGAGATTCTGGGCAGATATTAATATGACAGGTGTTAAGAGGGGTCTAATTAATGTGACAGGTATTAAGAGGGGTCTATCCCCAATAATGACTTCCAAGACCCCTTCAAAACCTAGCCATTTGTCACCGAGTCTTGACAACTTCAAGCAAGATAAAATCTTAAAGATCCTCACCCTTCAACTTCCTCCCACACAGTAGGTTGGACTTGTCTGAGGAGCTTGGGCATGAACACCTCTAAGAGAAGAGGTACTGATTTGCCTAATGGTTATACCAGAGCTTCAGCTTATTCCCTTTTCTTCAAAATGTATCATGCCCTTTAAAAAAAAATAATCAAGGGAATGGGCCTTTAATGATCTCTATTTTCTTCTCTTAGTTTAAGGCAAGCAGCAAGGGAGATGAGAATTCATGGACTAAGCAATTTGCTGGAGTGGTTGTTAAAGTGATGTGTGGAGGGACAGCGGCAAAACCTGCTTAATGCTCAGAAACACCTGCTGGGAAATATTTTTTCTGCATGGGTTGCAAACAGGATTAAAACAATTTTCTTGCCTTTAACAGAAGAGGAGGCGGTGGAAGGGGCAGCCATGTTTCTATGGGCTAGCTTCATGGAACAGAACTGGAGAGAATTAAGAGATAAGCAAGATGCTGGGAATGAAGGCAGGGGGTCTTCAGCTAACTTTGGGCAGAGAGCTTTGCTGAGTTGACCCTTGTTCTGCAGTTCTGAAGGGAATTGCTGGCTCAGGCCATGAATTCCCACTCGGCTGCCCTCATTTCAGAGTCTTACGGGATTTCAGAGTGCCCTCTCAGCCTCAAATCCTCTCTATAGCTCAGTATGGCAAAAGCATTTGATTGAGTGCAGAGGCTAAGGAAAAGGCATTTCCAGCTCCCCTGCTCTCTGGGGAGGTCGAGAGCTGACATACTCCTTCTGTCTACCCCGTCAGCCCTAATTCAGGTTATGAACATTTTTCCACAGAATTATTCCAATGGCCTCCTAACTGGTCTCTCCAACTCCAGTTTCTCCCTTCTTCCATCAGTCTCTAAACTGGCACCATGACCATTTAAAATGAATCTGATCCTATCTGGCCAAGGCTCAAAAATTTCTATGGTTTCCTTTTCGCCATAGAATGAAGTCCTAACCTTTCAACACTGCAACCCAGGCTCTCCACATCTGACTCTAAGCTACCAATCCATCTGTATTTATTTTTACTTTTTTGAGACACGGTCTCACTCTGTTACCTAGGCTGAAGTACAGTGGCATGATCATGGCTCGCTATAGCCTCAACCTCCCAGGCTCAAGTGATCCTCCCACCTCAGCCTCCCAAGTAGCTGGGATCTCTGTCATATGGCACTGTGCTGAGCTAATTTTTTTTTATTATTTTTGTAAAGATGGGATCTTTCTATGTTGCCCAGGCTAGTCTGAAACTCTTTGACTCAAGCAATCCTCCCACCTTGGCCTCCCAAATTGCTGAGATTACAGGTGTGAGCCACCATGTCTGGCCACCAATCCATCTTAAGTCTTTCACCATTAATCTGTGCTCTGCAGCTCATGATTCCCTAAGCCCTCTTTCGGGTTCTCTTCCTCTATGCCTTTGTTCTTGCTATTGGCTCTCCCAGGATTGCCTTTTCCTACCTAGAGGACTCTAAATGTCAGGCCCTAAGAAACAGATTTATATCATGGGCATAAATAGAATGTTTGGAAAGGAAAGTGCCAAGTTCAGGTTCACATCATGTTAGGTTTGAGGTGGTATTGGGGCTTCCCCCAAATGTTCAGGGAATGGAAAAGTATTTAACAAATCCAGGAAGGAGAGTCAACGCCAGTGGGATAGATTTAGGATGCATTGTCTAGAAGATAATAAACAGCTAAACCATGAATTATTTTGTTTGCTAAGGGAATGGGTGCTTTTAAGATTATTTCTATCTCCTTCAACTCTGAGATTCTTTTTTATAAGGCTCTTGTTTCATATAATTTTCTTTTCAAAATTTCATCAGGCTAATTTGGACCTCAGAAGAACCTGAATAATTAATTGATTGATGAAGAAGGCATGATGGATGGGCTGCTATGGTGATGAAACATTTCACAGATTATGTCAAAACTCATATTCTAAGATGCACTCCTCCTCTAGGGCACCATTTAGGATATCACACACAGATATCCTCGGAACATTAAACTGCATTTTGCTTGGTATCTGTTCCCCAGAACAGAGCTTTGAACCTTTCCTCCGCCTCAAATTGCCATCATCATCTCAGTGGAAATAAGTAAAGAGCTAAAGAGCTTTCATGAATACATACGCAAGCTGGGAAGAGTTCCTTAGGTTTCTCATCTTAAAAATATGTAGAGGAGTTGTGTCAGTCCTAATAGACAAGCTTATGCTAAGGTAACAAATGACCCCAGAAAGCTCAGTGGTTCACAACAACAAACTTTTATTTCTCACTTATACTACATATCCATCAGTTGTTGGCATCTACTTTGTTCTACATAATTTTATTTGGAGACTGAGGCTGACAGAGCAACCTTTATCTGAGACATGCTTGTTTTCATGGCAGAGAGGAAAACAATGTGAATCACACAACAGCTCTTAAAAATTTCTGAAACAGATGTATAATCCTTCCATAGGAAGGACAGCTAACAATGTAAATAATAATACAATCTACCTGCAAAGGCAAACATCATACATGCCAGATTGTCCTCTTATCTCTGCAGTTTAAGTATATTCACTTAAATTGGTAGCCACAAAATTAAATGCCTTTAGGAGTCAGGCAGATCACATCAATCTGTGAGTCAGCCAGAAGGAAAGACAATAGAGAGTAGTGAGGCCTAAGGCAAATGGAAAAGAACATACCCTGACCAGCACACTCAAACACAATTTAAGAAAAAAAAGCCCAAACAAACCATGTTTGCAGAATAGCTTATGACACTTAACTTAAATCTGGAATTAATTTTTTCTTTTTGAGGGGGACGGAGTCTCATTCAGGCCCAAGCTGGAGTGCAGTGGCATGATCTCAGCTCATGAAAACCTCTGCCTCCAGGGTTTAAGCAATCTCCTGCCTCAGTCCCCTGAGTGGCTGGGATTACAAGCGTGCACCACCATGCCCAGCTAATTTTTGTATTTTTGTACAGACCGGGTTTCGCCATGTTGGCCATGCTGGTCTCCAACTCCTGACCTCAAGTGATCTGCCCACCTCAGCCTCCCAAAGTGCTGGGATTATAGGCATGAGCCACTGTGCCCAGCCTGGAATGATTTTTTCTGGGAGAAGAGTATATATATAATTTGATGAAGAAAAAATAACTTACTTATTATATGCTTGTTATATTTTAGGTACTGGGCTAAATATCACTATACAAATACTAATTTGACTCTCCATATAATCCAGGGTTACCTGCCCTTTGATGTTTAGATAAAACTGACCCAAGACCTCTATCCCATATCACACAGCGAAAACTATGACCTCCTCAAGATTTCTGTGAGGCCTTCAGGTCTAGTTTTCTTTTGTGCTTCTGCCTCCAAGAACGCTCAACCAACCTCATTAGCATCTCACTTCCAGGGGTTCTTCTCTCTGCCACAGTTGGTCACAGGAAGGGAATTCAGCCTCCTATCTTTGGCTTTCCCCAAAATCACTCACATAACATGTGACTGAAGGTTTGGCCTGATGAAAGGGGAGGATTATATCACAGCAACACAAATAAAACATCAGACTCTCTCCTCCCTAAATGCCATCTTGCCCACAGGGTCACTGTTCCCCTACCTCTACCGTAGCCATTACACAGCCCCATTCACCCCGTCTCCGACTCCCCTCACTTCTCTCACCATCCCTAAATTTATGCATTTCTTATACAGAATAGTTTATTCCTTTGCTTTGCTGTCTCATTCTAAACTAGGAAAACAGTATCTATCTTCCCTACTCCCAGAGCCATCTTCTGACCTTTTTCTATACACGTAAGTTCCCTCTCCAAGAGGAACTCTGGGACCAGTTGTTACAAGAAAAATATACTTACAATAACCTTTTGAAGTAGGTTTTATTGTTATAAAGTCTGTTTGCTACTTTATTTATTCAGTTATAAAATGAGAACAATAAAGTCTACTTCAAGTAGGACCTTTTCTTGATGTTAACCATGCACCTCACCCGACCCAGGTCAGTCATGACCTATGGAGCATCTTACAGGAGGAGAGATTTGTTCCTCTTTATCATAGCACAATAGCAGGCAAAGTAGTAGGGAGCCAATATGGCAGACACATATGAATACTGAAGAGTTCTGGAAAAGCCTTTCTTCTTCTACAACTCCCCTTGAGGAAGCTGTTTTCCCCTTCTTCAAGAATAAGCTGTCACTCTGAACTGATCCGAAAAAGACTTTCTAACCTGAGTAAAGTGTATGTCTTTAAAGTTAGTTCCTTGCCACCTTCATAGAAAAGCCGACATTAATCAGAAGTGTACCTGCTTGGAAAGCCCAAGAAAAGTGATACAGGGGCACTGTGGCCACTGATGACAGCAGGCTGCATTGGGACCCAGCACCCTCAACTCAGAAAGCCACATAAAGAAACTCTGAGATACACAACTAGGTCCCCAGTCCAGCACTGTGGGCAGAAGCCCTGGCAAGAATCTGGCCTGACCAACACTATCTCATCTCAGAATTCATGTTTACTGCCTCTTTCCCCTGTATTCAGCAGTCCCCAAAAGTTGTTACTATGAACTTAATCTTGCACATTTGTTTGTTTATAAAGCAAATATATAAGGTGTACCTACACCACACAGGATCTATTCTGAGCACTTTGGAAATAGTGAAAATAAAAAGGTCTCTGCCCTTGGGAAGTTCACATTCTAGTGAATAGAGAAAGATAACAGAAAATAAACATAAACTATATAGAATATTAGGGGGTGACAGGTGCTATAGAATAAAAAAAATAGGTCAACGAAAAGCTGACCTTATTCTATCTTCTCCGTAGGAAAACATCAGAAGTACATGGGTTAGCCCAGGATTTCTAAACCTCAGCACTACTGACTGGGGCTGGATCTGTGCTATAGAGGGCTGTTCTGTGCATTGTAGTATGTTTAGCAGCATCCCTAGCCTCTGCCCACTAGATACCATTAGCATACCCCTTCCCTAAGTTGTGACAACCAAAACTGTCTCCAGACATTGACAAATGTCTCCGGGAGGGCACAATCACCTGCAGTTGAGGACCACTGGGCTAGAGACACATTACTCATATACTCGAAGACAAGGGTAGACCCTCACATCCATTCTCTTTTACTCACCCAGGTTTGCAAGCTGGCTTTACCATTTACTGGCTGTGTGACCTTGGTCCAATTTCTCAACTTCTCTGAACATCTCTTCCCCTATTTGTAAAACAGCAGTGTTTATCTCAGCTATGCGTTGCCAGAATTAAATAACATGATGTAGGTAAGTCCCCTGGTTCACGTTGCCAACGGAGAATGTAAAGACTTATTAACCTTTCCAGCTCAAAATTAACAACCAGTAGCTCACTTTTTCCGCCTGGTAATCTGATGAAGATAAGCAGGCATTATTGTTATTTTCTAAATCTAGATGCTAATAGGTTAAGCAGTGTGTCCAAACTCACACAATTAGAAGGTGGCAGAGGTAAGACAAACAAACCAATCTTGAATCCTCTAAATCCCAATTCTATACGCCTTCTCCCTGACTGCACCACCTCCCCAATTTTAAATTGTTTGCAACCATTGAAGAACATGCCTGCTCTGCACAGGAAGGCACAAATGTAAAGGAAAACATTTGGATCACAAAGATTGTTTTGGAAAATTGTTCAAACTCACATGCAGCCTTGATTGGTATACTTTGGTGTGCCTCCCCAGAAAACTCCAGAAGGAAAAACCACTGTCTAGCAGGCCCCAGCCTGCCCACTTTCAGCATTGTTGCATGTAAGCCCAGATCACAGGGCATCCTGTGAGTGGCCTATTCTCTTCACACTGAAAGTTACTGAGGCAGAGCTGATGGTCCCATATATCCAGACTTTCCTCACCAGACCCCAGCATCTCAGAAGCTCAGAGGCACACAGGATTCAAATAACCAAATGAATTGAGGAGGGGAAAAAAAGCAGAAAGACTGGATTAGACTATAGCCCATGGCTTTGGACAAGCACGTGCATCCTCCTGTTGCCATTTTGACAAGACCGGAGTCCTCTCAGAACACTAATTCCTCCCTGGATCACTGCTTCCCAGAGCAATAACATAAATCCGTCTAACATTTAAGCAAAAGGATATTGAGCTTGGCAGATCAGTACAGTGTATGTTTGCCTCCTGGCGTGATAAGGTCACCCATTCAAGACCCACTAGGAAAGGTGGATAGAAATGCCGAGAGCCACACCGTGAGGTGGCAAGGCCTAATACAGAGAATGGAGATAAACTTTGAAGAAACAAAGAATAATTGGGGCGAATCAAGCCAGTGTCTTCTAGGAAGCCCAAGCATGAGGTGTCCAGCTTTCTGTCATTAAGAAATGCAAAAAGTTAAAAACAGGTCAAAATACATTCTGGCATTACAGGGATATAAAAAGGAGCATTCTTGGCCAGGTGCAGTGGCTCATACCTCTAATCCCAGCACTCTGAGGGTAAAAAATGATAGAAAACACGGGCAACACCTCTAGTCCCGCAGAGGTGGGAAGATTGCTTGAGTCCTGGAGTTCAACGCTAGCCTGGCAACACAATAAGACTCTCATCTCTACAAGAAATTTTAAAATTAGCTGGGTGTGGTGGTGGGTACCTGTGTTCCCAGTTACTCAGGAGCCTGAGGTGGGAGGATCACTTGAGCCCAAGAGTTTGAGGCTGTAGTGACCCATGGTCAAGCCATTGTACTGCAGCCTGGGTGACAGAGTAAGACTATGTCTCAATAAAAGGGGGCATGGGAGTGGCATTCTTATGTCCAGAACACCCAAAGAGGCGTGTTTTCAGCCCTAAAATATTCATGTTCAACTGCTCAGACATGATCAGGTGATTTTTGCAATTCACAGCCTCCTGAACCTAGCTTGCACCCAACTTTTAAGAAAAAGCAACCATGTTTTCATCATTGCAATGTGTCCTGGAAGCTAATCAAAACCATTCAAAGAACATATGAGAAAACAGACATCTTCTCATGTTTTTAGGAATATAAATTGGTACCACATTTTTAGAGGGCAAGAGAACAACATCTACCAAAATTTAAAATGAACATACCATTTCTTTTGGAAATTCCACTTAGGAATCGATCCAAATAATACAATCACACATGGGCAAGCTTGTATGTACAAGTATATTCATTGCAAAAAAAAAAAAAGAATATTCTAAATGTACATCCAAAGGAATCTGATTAAAATGTGGCAATGAAACATGAAGCAGTCATTGAAAAGAATAAGGCAAATCTGCAGGTTCTATGGCAGAACAGATAATCTCCAAACTACATTGTTAAATGAAAAAAAGAGCAAAGGCAGTATTATAGTATGCTACTACTTATGTAAAAAAACAAAAATGATATGTGTTTATACTATATATGCAGTGGATGCATGTATGCACACACATACATATACATACACACACACATGCAAATTCCCATATATGAATGTATCCATCTCTAAAAGGATACATAAAGGTATGCAAGGGTACACAGGGTAATAATAGCTGCTTTCCAAGAATGGAAGGAAAAATTTCTTTTAGACTATTTGAATATTTTGCTCTTTGCAGATATCATGATAGACTGAAAGAGAGAGAGAATATTTTAATGTAGATTATTTTGCAGGTTTCATTAGCAGGGTGGCCTGCAGAGACCCGTCAAATCCATATATCCAAGCAATCTCCAACCCATCTGTAAGGTATAACAGGGATCAAGGAAGAACTCTTAAAATAAATATTCTTAACTTTCTATCATCTGTGCACACAGTGTACAATGTTGCCCATTATCTACTATTTTTTCCCCATTTTAAGGCATATTAATCCTGACACCTCAACACCCTTTTGAACCACTCTGGCCTACCATTGGTTTGCAGTGAAAACTGATTTTCCAATTAGCCGAAGAAAATAAGATTTGGAAAGGTAAATCTACTGACCTAAGACATTTTCAAGTCCCAAACAAATGGTATGTTGGAACTGATGGTGTGCCTTAGAAACCAGTGGCAGGGTGGGGTGGGGAGAGCAAATCACAAGAGCATACTTTCTAGTTGGCAAGGAAAGAAGACTTTGGTTGGGGTACAGCTTTGGGTAGGAAACCTTCACTTGCTCCCATCCACCTGGAGGGCTCCCATCATGCTTTCCAGCACATCACCTACCATGCTGTGTCACAGTTGCCCATTTACACATCTGCCCCTCACACTAGACCATGAACCCATGTCATCATTTTTCCCCCAGTCATTCACACAGCATGTGGCCAATAGAAGCTGCTTCATCAACATTTAGTACATGGACTGCAGCAGTTTCCCAGAAACCCCTTCAATGCTCATCAAGTTCATTATGGGTGCTTGCAACCTTTGTACACTACTGAATGCTATGTGTCTTTGTATGTCTAGTATGGGCGTGAAAATGATAGAAAACACGGGCAACAGTTTGAATCATTATAGTTGTATGACCTGAGTTACGTTACTTCATCTTCTGGAACTGTATTGTTATGCATGAAACAGGAAATATCACCTACCTTACCAGACTGAGGTGAGAAGTAGATGAATGTATGGATACAGCCAATGCTGATCATAAATCCCAAAAGACACAGCCCCTAACATCTAAAATCCCTAATGTCTAAAATCCCAAATATTGAAATCCTAAAAGCTGAATTCTTGGGAAGGGATGGATGGGCTTTCAGTGGTATACAGGATAGTTGCATCACGCTGCTTGCATTATTGTTATTGTCTTCATTTCAATTTAGTGGAAAATTCAGATGAGTGGGTTGGCTGTGTGATACAGCGATGGCAAAAACTTCAGTTAAAAAATGCATTTGAGTGCATGGGCATTTTTTCCAATAAATGAAAGTCCAGGAGAGGTTAACGAATTAAAGTTACATTTGCTTAAAGAAACCAGCAAACTTTTTTGGTTCCATATGAACTTTAAAGCAGTTTTTTCCAATTCGGCAAAGAAACTCATTGGTAGCTTGATGGGGATGGCATTGAATCTATAAATAACCTTGGGCAGTATAGCCATTTTCACGATATTGATTCTTCCTATCCATGAGCATGGTATGTTCTTCCATTTGTTTGTGTCCTCTTT